>NC_087375.1:6316697-6669197 GCF_031761385.1 Necator americanus | reverse complement strand
AAAACGGTCTTCTCGATCGAATTTTCCTACGAGACACCTGAAAACGTGTCGAGGGCAGACGTACGTGCCGTGTTCAACAGCGAGCGAACAATCAATAACCAGCTGACGCTGTCTTTCCCGCTCGCTGGCAAAGGCAGCGCATGTGGTTGGGCTCGCAGGAGTGGCACGTCTCTAGGTTCCTCGTAGGAAAGTTTGATCACCACGGTCATTTCCGATGCGTTTTTAAGGGGTGGTAGGGAGAATTGAGCATGGTCGCGTTCATACTCTCTATCTAAAACTCCCAATCCTATCTTTTGAGGCAGCATGCCGCAGAATAGAGATCCCAACATTTTCAATTCTGCGGCATGCTGCCTTTCATAAGTCTTTTTTTCACTTGCTTTTTGTTAAGGTCAAATTTTTTGCTTCGTTCCGAATAGATACAACAAAGATGGCGGAAATCCAAATTTCCACCGATAATTGTAGATGTAGAAAATAAGCCTAGGAAAAGTAGGAAAAGATCCTGGTAAGCTTAAATGGGTCAAGGACAGCTATGAAATGAAAAGATTTCAAATTTGTCTAATAGTTTTTTCTTTTTTTTTGAAAAAAAAAGAACTTTGCGTATCTACAATTTCACAAAAGTGTGAGAAAAGTCTTGTTACCTTGCCGGACCAATCCAATGATTTAACTGTGGGTCCTTTTGCTCCTCCGCACATTCGCATTCATCCTCGCTACAGAACGGATGCGCATAGCCACAATCAAGTGCCGTTGAACGACAGTTCGGGTAGAACCTGTATGGATCCACTTGTGTATCGTAGCTAATTAATTTCATCCTTTAAAATAAACAAATTCTCACAAAGATTTAATCAGACGCTAAGTGACCCTATTTATTTTTAACAAAAACAACTCAATTTTTTGAGAAAATAATTGTATTTCCTTGTAGTATAGAGCCGAAAGATTAGATATAGGTGAAACTTACAGGCACATCTTATACGGATGCCATAATGGACAATTGTTATTGATACGGTGATGACGATCTTCCCATTGTGGACATTGTGGAGCTGGTTTACGGAATTTTTCGCGTTGTTCTGAATCAGGTAAATTAGGGGATTTGAAGTAATATAAAGTAAAAATACAGTGGAAATAAAAAGAAAAAAAAAACGAAAAATGGAAATACAATGGAAATAAATTACAACGCATAGGATAGTGAACAAGGATTAATTTTTAGGGGAAAGCGCACAATGACGAAGATGTTGGCCATAATTGCTCGTAAACTCAGCGATTCATCCAAAAATCAATAAAACAGTAAATATATTTACTCATTTTCATCTATTAAATATTATTACATTTATGTATTTAATAATATTTATGTATTTAATATTTACAATATTTAATCGTTTTCATCTATTTTAGTTTGAATCAATCTCCTCTTCCTATTGAGAAAGGCTCAGAGGAGATTGATCTAAAAATTGATCGCCTACAAAGCGGTGAAACGATCCATTCTCAATGATTTTCAGCCTCTAACTTTATTTAAATTTCCTATTCAAGATTTCACTTTGAGCGTTTTAATATCCACAATTTCAATATTAATTTTTCAAAACTTCGTCTCATCACTTTTTACTTCATCCATTTCGTTTCATTATTTTTTTCCTTACTTTATCATGTATTTTTTCCTATTTTTCAACATTTACAGAATACCACGCCCACTGCACCTACAGTATCTTGAATCACCGGAAGAGTGAGTGAATGAAATGTTTCTTTCTTAAATTATTCTCAAATTATGCGCGTTCCTCAGTGAAAAGTGTAGGGATGAAGAACCTATCCCCCATGGGACCCTAAAAAGTGCGAATAGTTCGTACAATTCTGCTACACCGCCATCTCTAGAACAAGCCCTTTAATAATAAGAAAGAAGTTCCAAATCCGAGGCTCCATACGGGAACAAAGACGCAAAATGTTGAGACTCCCTTACAAAATATCATTAGGAGGATTTTTTTAAATTGTTTCTAAATTTATCTCATTACGATAGGGGAGAAATTATGAGTAGACGATTTTTTAAATCTTAGTTTTCAATTCGTATCTCTAGATTTCAGACTTTCAGACGATTTCTTCGTAAGACCCACCTGAATCTCTAGATTCACGTCCTTTGTACTGTGTTGGACTGTTGTTAGCTGATGTTGAAAAAGGATTACGGCTATTACCACGTCCTGGTTTCCAACCATTCTAAAAATCCAAGAAATAGTTTACGTCCAAGTGGCGACAGACTAAATAAGCTCCGCCCACCTCCTGCAGCTCCTGTTGTTCCTCGTCCTTTCGAATCTTTCCACCGTAACCAATTTCATCATTATCTTTCCACATGTCGTTACGCATTCCATACGATGCACGTCGTTTCTCCTCATGTCCTTTCTGGAACGGATTGTGCTGGAACGGATTTCTTCGCTCCATCTGATTGAACGGATTCTTCTGTTCACGTGGTGGTTCAGCGCCGATTTCTGACGCTGCGTCACGTCCGCATTTAGCGCAAAATCGTGGCGGTTCCATCAGTTGAGCGTACGGAGGCGGAGCGTAGGAGACGGGGACGAATTGGTTCTGGGGCAGGAAACTGGGTAACATCTGGAAAATAAATAATAATAGTGTAGGAAAATAATAGAAAAACACTAAGCTAGTTTGTATCACTCAAAATTAGCAAAACACCTTAGGAACGATTGTAATTTTCTACTACATTAAATTTTATCACTCTCAATGTACATTAATATAGCGTAGAAATTATATCGGTACTAGGGAAGTTTGCTTGGGCGTTCGTCTATTATACGAAGAGCCAGAAACGTTTTGTCAAGTGTGCCTTTGCAAAATAGGGGCGTGGCCTTTGGTAGTGCGCTATTGGTCGGCAATCGAACAACGAGGAAATATGCGGTTTTATTGAGCAAAATGCTGAGAAGGCAATTTTAAATTTAGGACACAAGTCGGAGAATTTGTTTTCCAGAAAAATCAGAAAAAAAAGAGAAATTCTACTTGAGATGATCGTGGGACCGATCCAAAACCATCGATTCAATTGATCATTATCCTTTAACGGACTAGTTTTTGGGTCGAAGTTTTTGGGATTTTTTTTGGAAAATGCAGGATCATGCAGAAATGTAAAATTTAGGATCTTATTTCGGACCACCTTGGTAATAGTGTGCTAAGTAGTAGTCACTTACCTGTGGCGCGTAGATGTTTTGCGATCCACCATCGTCGATACTATCCACGGAAGCGTACAGATTTTGACTCGATTCACTAAAATTAACGGTTCTTTTCAATGCTTTTAAAAATTATAGATAAAAATAAACAGGTGTTTCTCTTTCTTTGAACTATCGTACAATTTGCAGTTTTCAAAAATGTGGTTTATAGTCAGAACTGGCCAAACCGATACCATAACATTCAGATAAAAGTTTGAGCAAAAAAACGCCTGATGTCCATCTTTGGTCAAACACTCCCACCCTCTGACAGGCAGGGGTCAAGCGATGAACATCGAGTTTTGTCGCCATGAGTGGGGAAAAAAAGAAATCGTCGTCATGAATGGCCTTGTTGTTAATATCGCCGTGGCGATCGGTTTTGTCGCGATAAAAATCGCCGCCGTATTGTCGCTCTTTGACCGCGATTAGCGTAAGAGGTCAATAAAATGACCGATTGATTATAATTTGTTGAGGTTGGTGAGGGTTTATAGTTGTTAAATGAATGAAGTGGAGCAGATTGTCACTTCATTAAAGTGAATCCAAGAATTTGGTGCCTCTTCAAAATTGACACTTAGCCCTAGAAAAATGGGGTAAGTGTCAATTTTGAAGAGGCACCAAATGCTTAGATTCCACCTACAGGTTGGATGAGGTAAATTTATCAATCTCAACTTATTTACTCATATTCCACCTAGTCCCAACTATGCACCACTACAGTAAAACAATATATTACGGTAACAATTTTTTTTTCAGAACTCTATTTCTAAGGATCATATAAAAGGAAAAACCTATTTACACAATTTACACGACAACCTAGTAGAAATGTCCTGTTTTCTTCATCTTCTCCAAATTTGATTACTGTAGAACATGGATTTTATTTTGCCATTATTTGAAGAAATAGCTATGGATGATTTGGTTAGATGATCGATAGTCCTCGGCAAGGATTAGGCTGCCAGGAGAATCTGAGGCGGCGACGCGGGCGGGCGGGAGGCATTTTCTGGCATTTCAGCGGGTCGGATGACCATCATTCCCGCTTTCTGGAGGTTGCTGGTTATAATTTGCGAATTTATCGTGTTAGACCCAAATCTGCTAAAGAGCTGCTCAAAAATACCCCCTTATTTTCGATTTCACAAAAAAAACCCAGTGAAAAACCAGAAATGGGGCTTCCCTAACAAATGGTCACATGATTTTCTCAACCCAGATAACCTAGGAGACAAAACTTTTGTTTCGGAATCATAGTCAGGCTATGGGAGGAGATCTTTACTTTGTCGAAATGCTACTCTGACCGGAATTTTAGGCATTTTTTATGTCTGTTGAAAAATCAGCAACATTTTCTCTTTAACTAGGACAAAAAAGTGTATATGGAAAGATGCAGGAAAATCTTTGGACAAAATCAAGGAAAAGTATGAAAATTCTAGCAAATATCGCCTAGAAATTATCCACAGAATAATAATCATTATTTTTAATCCTATCCTAATAAGAACTATTCTATCTCAAGGAAATATATCTTTCGTTCCTTTGAAAACGGTTTCTAATCCCCTACCGAGTTACTTCAACAAAAAATTCATTTCACATCGTCGCACGCGTCACCTAACGAGTGCTGGAGTGACTAAGAAAAAAGGATTGCGTTGCCACTACATGAAAATTTGAAAACAGGCCAAAATCGAGAACGGATGGAGTTTGTAGAAGTAAAAAGAAGGGCGAGAATTTGCTTTTACCGTACTCTTTACCAAGATTTTTTTAAACCAAAATAAGCCCACCCTAAGCTCTTCAAAGAGATCCGAGGCTGTTTTTTATAGTGACTTTTATTATGATTTAATGGCATCTTATCACTGAACTGACGTAGTAGGGAAACTGGTTGGAAAATATAGAGTTTGAAGTTGTAGATTACGAGTACGTGGGTGGTTCCTCTCAATTCTTCCTAATCGCCCTGAAAGAAGGCGTGGGAACGTCGACAATTGTTCCTACGAGACACGTTAGAACGCGCAACTCTTGCGCGCGCGCCGCGTCTACAAGCGAGCGGTCAAGAACCGGCAAGGTCTATTCACCTGTCTATTCAAACAAAAACCAATGAATAGCCTGCCGGAGGGAACCGGAGCGTGTACAAGGGTACGTGTTCTAAGGCGCCTCGTAGGAACAAATTGTTCCAACGGTGTATTTCTGAAGGATTAGGGAGAATTTATTTAGTTATTTATTGAAAACACCTGCAGGTGTGCCATAAAACAAAAAACAAGATGGAACAGAGCTCACTAGAATTTCGCCTGAAATTTACACAACAAGACTGGCCCATCAAAGCATAAGGGATGGTGGGTTGGCAGATCATTCTCCTGAATTGACTGGGAACTGGGTCATACTCGTAATACACACCTAGAACTCTATATTTTCCCACACGTTTCCCGGCTACATGATATTTCCGTGATATCGGATGCCTTTAAACTGAACAGTGTTGTCACACTGTCACACAATTTAAAGGCGCATTGTCTCGATGGTTAATTTTGTGTTGCGCTATAAGCGACCAATCAACACGCTCACCTGCTTCTCAACGATTCTGGTGTTGTGATCATGTTAGCCGGCACAAATTTCTCGGGAGCGGCGGATGTGTCGGCCGATTGAGCTGGATCGTGTGCACCACGTGGTGGCGCTGGCGCCATAGCGCCCGAAAGGCGCGAAAGTAGTCGCGTTAAACTGAAAACATACCTGCACTTGAATATTACGAAACCGACTTCGGCGAATAAAATGAATTGAAGAAGGCGTCACGTAAAACAAAAGGTGGCAAGAAAAAAAGAAGAGAGAGAAGATACTGATGATGGAGACGCATAGACACATACACACAAAGCGAGAGAGAGAGAACTCGTTGAGGAGGAACGAACGAACGAATGAGCGCGAATGTGGTCGATGGATGGTGGATGTTGTTGTTATTATTCTAATAACTAGTTATAGAAGAACTGAAAAGAAAGAAATTCGTCCAATTCTCTCCTTCTCTCCTGGAAGAACCGGATATTTCACTTGAATCAATCATTGATCAATAGAGAATGTAAATGGTGGTGGTGGTGGTGGTGGTGGGGGCGATGATGATGATGTTATTCATACATCGACAATACATATGTATGGATGTATCATGCCATGTTTGGATTGAATTCTTCACAAGAATTTCGATATTTTCCTAGAAATGGAGGGAAAACGTGAAAGAAATGAAAGAGCAGATGACACACGGAGTTTTTTTTTTCCTAAAACTTCTTCTAAGGACTCAAAGAAATAAATAAACTATAATCTTGAAGCTTATTAAAACCTGGGGTAGGATTGAAAGGTTAATTCAAAACTACTTTTTCTGTAGTAATTTCTCGCTTTCTTATTCCTCCAAACCTCAACACAGATCACTTTCCCAAATTTTCATGCAGTGGATTTTTTTCTCGACATTTCATAGCAATATCAGTAAAAGCTAAAAAGCTGAGCTAAAAAGCTTAAAAGCTGAGAAATTTGAAAATTCGCCACTAAAAATTAAATCCTAAGGCGTCGAAAACGGAAAAAAAAATATTTTTGCATATATTCTGCTGAAAAATAGCTATTTTCTTCCAATCACGTTTAAGAAACTACTTTTTCTTGAATTTTTCTTATCCTTCACTGTTTTTTTCATTTTTGATTCCTACCAGGTTCCAGAAGAGCTCTCTTGGTTGTGGTTGGTAGGGAACGAAATGATCCAGTTCAGGTCATCATATATGTCCAAGTTTTCATACATGGAACACTTCATTACACGAATATTTGACATAATTACTTACAGTATGCTACAGTAATCGTCCTCTAAAATTCTAGTGAAAATATAGTGAAGATGTACTAGCGGAATGTGGCATATGTGTCGTGATTGTGACTTTGCACAATGACAACGACGGCGATGTGTGTGACGAAAACTCGTTTCGGAAAGTTTTACAAAAAAAGAAAAGAATACTCGTGATTTGATAGGCAGCAGTATAGTTATAGACGCAGCAACAACTATTCGCCAAATCAATACATATACATTACTCATCAAACTGAACGTGAACAAAATGAAAAATGTTGGAAATTTCCGTGGGCGATTTCTACGAGTAGAGTATTGATCGAAACCTGAGGTGCACCTGAGTTGACCTTGTTTGACATCGCGAGGTTTCAGAGTAACTGAGGGCAACCATACCATGAAGGATTAGTATAATAAGGCTACGGCGTTAAAGTTCAGCGCTCACTGACCTCGTGGTGGTACATCAATGAGGAGGAGGAGGAGGAGGAGGAGGACGACGAGGAGGAGGAGGGACAGGACGAAAACGGGTACAGGAATACAGCACTCATCGGGTATAATTAACGTTTTCAGAGGAGGAAGTTGAGAACAATTAAGGATCGCGAATAGAATTCTGAAAATGAAGACTTTTAGACTAGTTTGTCAGGTGGGAAGAGAGAAATCCCCGCGCGAAAAAAATTCTCAGCGAATTATTGTTGAAAGTGATCATCGTCCAAAGAACCAACTAATTCCAAAGTTCTACAACATTTTTCCATTTTCCAACGAGAAAAAGCAGCAAAGTTTATTTGAACCCAGTCATAGGAGAAAAAAAACTGCGAGGAACGCGACTACTTCAGGAAGAATCGGCACAATTTCTCTGATTCTTAGCAGGGATTCCATTTGGTCCGATTAAAACAATGTCTTGCCTGATTTTTTTTTTCAAAATTCACTTTTTAATATGAAATCTAAGCCAGGAACTAGAAGAACGATTCAAAATCTAGCAAAAGTGATGAATAACAGATCTGTGGCTCCATCATGTAATCAGAACTGATCAGGATCACTTAATCAGTACAGTCAGTCTCTGATTGGTTTCTACAGTGTTGTGTACAGCGTATATTCGGGACAAACCCATAGCTCATCCCGAATAACGCACCGAAAGTGAGGAAGGGCAAAATATCGGATTTATTACGGTAATCATAGGCTAGAACCGGAAATCGTAGCTGGGATTGTAATTCTAAACATCAAGGAAGGAACTCGAACTCAATTTCGATTCTATTTCTATTACTATTGTTTTTCATTCAAATTTTCTTGAAAAAAAAAGGCAGGAAGGGTTTCCTGGAAGCTGAGAGCTAAAACTAGGTTTAGCCCGCTTCAAATTACAGTAATCACAGACATGGACTACCATAAATAGCTCAATGTGATCCCATCTTATACCATTTCTTTTTCTACGGTGCATTTCTCGGGATGAACACAAAATTCATCTTTAGAAATCCATGTTCATAATACAGTAGCGCCAAATCAACGAATTTCTGCACTAATCAGTCGCTCAGGATGTATGTACCTGATCTACAGAATACTAAACCATTCATTGATATTTAAAACCTTTGGGTTGGTCACTAGAAAAAATATTTTCTTCAAGTTAAGGCCGAAAGAAGAGGTTCCTAAGTCGGTTTGAGAACTTATTATTGTTTATCATGGTCTCTAGATCTAAGCTCAATTAATATAATGATTACTACATATAATAATCAATATATATATATATAATTAATACAATTATAACTATCATTATTTATGACAATTTTATAGGAGGATTTGAAGCGGTCTGGACTCGCAAATATGAGTGCTTCAGAAATTCCTCATGGTCATGGAAAAATCTCTGAAACTTCGCGAACTGCATAGAAATATTGCTCTACCTAGGGAAAAAAACCTCTTAAAGGTTTACTGTAGATCTTTGTATTAACTAGACCAGTTCCCTTGTCACGGACTCATCACAGGAAAACTAAACTCGGCAACATCCCAACCATCAAATAGTGTCCGTTTGGCGCATTGTGACGAATGTCAGCCGCGCATAATTAGCCTAATAACTACCGCCGCCACTGTCATACAGTAGAAATGAGGTGAAGTGAGATGAGGTAGGGTCGAATGAATAGAGGGCGACAAAGTGGGGCCCGAATGAGTTGGCGGCTGAAAAACAATTGACAAGGACGAGCGCGCACAGAATACCGACATCGTTGGAAGCAGGTCAAGAGCGGCTGGTTATACGAGCAACAAACCCGCGAGCCGAAGAGGACGAGAAAGGTTTGGGGGGGGGGGGGGGGTAGGCGGATGACGGGGAATGATTTCGGGTTAGGTTCATGAGTCAACTAACGGAGTTACTTTTTTCATATGTGAAACTTTTGAATTCTACGCATATAGAAAGGCGCTAAAAAGCTTATTGTCCAGATTTTTACAGCGGCTCTTAGGTTCCTAGGCCGGCTAAGGTGAAAAGTAACCGACAGACATTTACCAGTGAGCTATATATACTACTAAAATACGGTAGTTCAGTGGATGTATAGAAGCAGGACCAGGTAGGGGACAGTGTGACCATTGGTCCACGACAACAACTGACCCGCCACAAGCAGGTAGGACTCACAAAATGGGCGTGGTCCGGCCGTGTCCAAGGCCACACCCCCTCGAGATGAGATCCCGTGCCGAGATTACGATAACCCTAACGTCGGTCGGTGATTTATGATACGTATAAGTATGTGAAAGTGATCGAATCGTGAACGTTGATGGAATCGAGGTAGTAGGTGGTAATTATTACGTAGTATAATGTCCATTAGTACGTAACATAACCTTGACCATTGATTATTAGTACAAGACGAATGTGAAACAAAATGGATCCGTAGCTGGATACGGTAGTGGTGTTAGAATCTTGCGCACCTTTCTTGCGTTCTCCCCTCTTTAAAGACACATTATTGTTCCCTTATATCCTCATTTCTTATTGTTGGGAACGGGAATTTTCCTATTCGTAGAGTGCTTGGGAATGGATTACGGTGATTACGGTAGTAGGAACAGGATAGGAGCTGCAGAAAAAAAGTGCTTTTTCTTCCTCAGATTTATGGTTACGAGCGGCAATTATTATACACGGATGTAAAGCGTAACAAGTTATCTTCTGGATGTATGAAGGAGTTCGGTGCTAGTCTCCCTAATTTGGAGTAACCAACGAACTTGGATCCATGGAACTCAACAACTGCTAGCGATCAGAGAAATTTCGATGCAAAAACGTTCTATTGCATATTTGCGGCTAATTTCCAGTAGCCACTACCCACCAAATGTAGAGCATGGAGTCAGTGGAACAGGTCCCAAATATGTAATAACTTAAAAATATTGTAATGGTGTTTTTAAAGCGAATTTTAAACATCATATTTCTATTCAACATTATTCAAAGAAGTGATAGATAAAATTTCCAAAAATTCCTGTACTAAAATGTTCTAAGTACTGCTAGACGTTTATAAACGTCACGCAGAAAAATTTCTGCGTATGATGTTTTCAGGAGAACAAAATTAGAAACAGATTGTCCGGGAAAAACTTAACCTCAAGTTCAGGAACTATGTAAGAGACAGCATGGGACCTGGAAATCAAGGTTGGGGTCAAGGAGCAAGGGAAGCGCCAAGTTCGGAACGCATTTTATCCAACTTTCTGGACTTATTCATCTCTTGTGACAGAGAATGGAAACTCGGATGAGCAAAAATGCCGATTTTAATTATTGATAGATTTAATTGATTATCGTTATTATTTGTCATCGATTGTGATTAATTTTAGACCAGGAAGCAGCCCGAAATATGGCTCATATCACGAAAATTCGCTAAGATTCGGACACCATCACATGGAATCACCACTCATCCCGAAAAATAGCAGGTAGTAAAGAGAGATTATATTTGCCTTTTTACTTGTATAATTTTTTATAGTCTCCCAATTATGACCGAGAGAAGGAAAGAAACGAAAAAAAAAACAATCCATGTAGGTTTTTTAGCATGAGGAAGCTGCTACGGGCAGTACTAGACCTAAATAAATCCTAAATTGAAAAAGTCACATATACTTACTCATATTCACAATCTTAGGGATATCTAATAAGTAAAAGGAGGGGAATTAGCCTATCGTAGGTGTTCGAGAGCGCTTTCAAACCTTGCAGAGGATGTTCTTGGACCTAATTTAAAAATGATCATAGATCCTAAGACAAGAACTCCTCGCTCTGGCTCAAATTATTCTCCATAACCTCTGCTTGAACCTCAGATCTACCGTAACCCCTAAGAAGTCGATAAGTCTGCGGAAAGCGTAATGACTACCACTATGTGGCAAGAAATAAATCGACCATAAATCGACTGATCGATAGCGTGAAACGTTGGGACGTTGTAACGTTGCCGAACAATACAACAATTATGTTGTGGAGGAATTTCAGACAACAACATTCACTTGAAACAAATCGAATCAAATCGATTACAATCAATTGGATAGGATCGATGTTTTTCGATGTCAATAACATTCGATACGATGTTGATGTTAAGGGGTTGCGCGAAAATCTGGGCCGATAACCTTGAGCGTGTAGAGGTGATTCGATATAAATCAAGAATACTTGTGCGAGAATGCGTCGTACGAACAACACACGAAGAATTGCCGGACATAGTGTGGCCGATGTGTGTGTGTGTGGCTCTTCAGTGGAGGTCACACACCCACACACACGTACACATACACACATAGGCGAATCCGAAAAGATCTCATGTTGAACAAACAGTGCCGTCGGAATGACGGCACCATGGTGGAAACGAAGCGAATCCGAAGAGTTCGAAAATGAGAAAGTGTGTTGCTGTGTGGGTGCGTATGTGGGTGTGTGTCCGTCGTCTGTTCTCGGCGACAACGAAATCGCTGACAAATCGAATTATGGCCGCATGGAAAAGTACAGTGCCGCCGCCACCGCCGCCGCCGTCCGTCACCGACTGACTGACTGTAAAGGTAAAGGGACGGACGACGCATGCACGCACGGGCGCACGCAACCATCGCGGTCGACAACCGCAACAGGAGCGCCGCGTGGCACCTTGAAATGTTGTTGTTGGCGTCGGTGATTTCTGGCATCTTCTCGTCTCTCGTCCACGTTACGGGACAATAAAGAACACCTTGATCGAATGTCGCAACATTTTTTTTTCTCCTACCGTCGTCGTCGACTATGTGACCTTGACGCGGGTCCGTCCACCGCGAGCGACTATCCGCTGAGTTTGCAGTTTTGCATGAATAATTAGCGTAATTAGGCAGGCGATCGTCTCAACAATCTCAAGGATTTTTCGAAGAAAGTCTTCACCCTTATACATATCATTAGGTGCATTCTGATCGATTCTTCTGTAATCGATGGGACCTTATACTTCAACCATACTAAATCGAAGGGTTTAATACTCGAAAACGCTTGAATCGTTGGGATACCATCCCTAGCAAGGTTTTGTGACCTCTATGATGAATAAGGTCTCTGGATTGTGTTGAGGATATCCCAAGCAGTGTTCCTAATCGAGATTTGATATGTTCATTCCACTTTTTATGGTCCGGAAGAGGACCTCTGGGTTAGTATATCCTTAAAGAAGGCTGTAGTCGTTGAATGTTCCCAGCAACGAACGGGATCATCCAGAAAGAAGGAGTAACTCTTAAAATATCCAAATATTAGAGGTTTATTTTTTTTTTATTTATCTGTTTTTATCGATAAACCTAGCATCACGCTTTAATTTTATCGTAAAAACGAACTCAAAGAGATAAGGAGACGTGCAAGTTTTGAGGAGAAGAAAATAAAAATATAACACTAAAAATTGAAAATCACTTATATTTTGAGAAGTGATGACGATATAAGAGTTCTTCTCATGTGTAAATTTCTATGTAGTCATAATCTTTCAACATTGATTCATATTTGAGAGGGGCTATAATAGTGACCATGTCCGAATCCGTACTGTTTGCTTAAACTCAGTGCACTACTCATAGGAGCATCACATAAGCACAATCAATGGATCATATTTTTTTCTTCTTTCATAAAAAAAAATTGCACGAACCAGATATAAATCAGACTTAAACTTTTTACGTGCTATTTAATTCTAAGTACAAATCACATCGAATTACATATGCTTAAGAAGCGCATGGATAAACTCGATCAATCGTACAAACTATTAAAAGCATCACCCAACGAATCTGAGGCGGTACGGATTTCAGGCGAAATATTCGTATACGGGATCGTAGATTATGGAGAGAAGGGCGATTCCGTCCATTTCTTCCTAATTGCCCTAAAAAAACGGCCCGGACGATACGGCTTCGAGCGATCTGGCGCGCTATTTTCTACAACGAGTTCGATTGGAGCGCGCCAGCCTTGTGCACGCGCCGCATCTTCTGCATCGTTTTTTTTTACGGCAATTAGAAAGAAGTGGACGGAATCACCCCCTCCCCCTCTCCATAATCTACTATTCCGTATAAGAATACTCCATACAATACAAAAAATAAAAAAATACAAGAAATCCGTACCACCTCAGATTCGTGGGGTGATGCCTTTAAAAGAGCTTTTGGGGCATTCATGATGTTTCCGTATATGTTTAGTTACCATTTGTACTTTATTTTGGTTATGATAATCTATTCAAGAAACGATATATATGATTAGTGTATTTAAATTCAGCAGCCACAAGAGTTTATTTAAAGGATTTTTTTTTTGATGATTCTTAGTACTAACCACTTCCAAAACGAAATTGGTTAGAACTAACTGTAGTCAGAAAAAAAAATTGAAATTCAATGTTCTGGTCATCGGATATTTTTCAAAATTGTGCTCCTTTTTTCCATGTTATGAGTTCCCAATCACTTTTCTACATGGACTAAAAAGCTCTGAGCTTTTTCCAAATTTTCTCATGGAAATTTAGTAGAAAGGTATGTATGGAGTGCTGAAAAATTGGAAGAAAATGCAGAAATTTTTTTTTCGACAAACTGTTGAATTAAAGGAGGTCAGAAATGAAAGCAATGTACAGAGGAAAAAATATAAAACAAAAACGATACTATGCGTGGTTAGAGAGCAATAATTTAGCAGATTTGCATGTTCTGCGGGATTTACGACTGAATAAATGTTCTATTTTTATTGTTATTATTATCTATTATTATTATTTAACTTTAGATTGGTGAAGAGGTGCTTTCAAAGGAATTTCGTCAATTCATTCAATCTATTCATAGCCTGAAATGACTACAAAACGATTCAAATCATTCTGAACGGTATTGTTTGTTCAGGCGATGCCAGCCAGGTCGCCGTCGCGGCTGCCCGGCAAAAGATCATCATCAAACATAAAGCGGAAATACGTCGATCAAATCGTTCATATATGGCGGGTTTGAAGGATATTTTAAGGGAGTCACTCCATAATCGGACACGATCAATTATGGAAGAATTCGGGGATTTTCCTCTGGTTCGAGAACTCCCGAGTTCGGCCTTTTTCTTTTGAAGGAAACAATTTGTCCTTGGAAACCTCCAAAAAGCATTGCTCCGGGAAATCTTTACCAAAAGCCAGAAGCGTAATGATGTCAGCAGCACAATTTCCAGGTTGACCTCATCTCGACCACCCATGTGAACGCTCTTAGCACCGCTTCCTCCCGCGTCACCGCCGACCCCCTGCTGACATTCTCACACAACCGCCCGTAAACAGTAACGCTTCGCAACATACTGATTTGCATATGCTAAATAAGCGCTGGTAACGTTTGATTTGTTGTTCGATGAGGTTTTGAGGTATTGAGGTGGCTGAGGCCGGTGCGGACCTCGATGTGACGAAGTCAGCCCAGTTTTTTCCCCCCATTCCACGCCTTACGTGCTCGCTGCCGGTTCAAGGTCTTCGGTACTCTCGTCGTCGCTGCCGCTGCCGCCGCCGCCGCAACGACGATACGCTATGGTTGTCGTAACGGCTAATTGCGTTGAACCGTCTTGACACCGAGACTATCACCCACGTAGCGATACTTACACGGGGGTCATGCTGAGCGACCATAGTGATGTGATTGTTTGCTGGTAGACATATAGGTTTAGTGAATCTACAGGGTATCTGCCTATCTTCAACAAATTTTTCTCAACCCTAGTAATCCTCTTTGTACGGATGCTAAATGGAATTCAGGAAATACTTCTTTTGTACAGGATATACTTACCACGTATGAATAAATACATTGCACAACTTAGGTGTAAAGCAATATATTCATGTTTCAGTCATTTAAGAGAAGATCTACTGGAGATAATTTCAGGATGCCAACATAAATTGCTTTCCATGGTCAGCAACACTTTTACTTCACAGCAACCTAAACCTTAGATCCCATATGAAGTAAAAATCTATCACAAGGATGGACGAAAACTATTGATTATTCTACTTCTGGCTACATTATTGATTGGAATGGTTTTGTTGAGAGAGAAAAATCAGAAAAGTAGGCAAGAAACTCATGGGACAATCTAGTGTATCCCACGAAAAGTAAAAAAAAACGCATGATCATCAACTTCTTTAGAAAAAAGAGCTGCACTGAACAAAACAAAACAAACATTTAGAGAAATTGAACGTATGAAGATATATATCTAATAATCCCTTGTACTTGTAATAAGCTAATAATTGGTTCGGTTGTCCCACACGTGTTTTTTTCTACGATCTTCAATATTTTAATTCACAGCAAACTGAGTTCTGAGGGTCCCGAAGCGGTCAAAAATCTACCATATCAATGGGTGAAGACTGTTGATTATTCTGCTCAGTATATTATTGATTGGAATGTCTTTGTTATTGGAATTTTTTCTGCTAAGAAAAATCGGAGAAATAGGAAAGAAAATTATGTGACAAGTAGTTATTATATGTCCCATGGAGGATTAAAAACCACCACGCTCATTAACTCGTCTAGAAAATACAGCTATAATACACAAAACGAAATAAACGTTTGGAGAAAAGTCTCTTCCCACGATAGTGTACATTTCAATTAACAGCAACCTGACTCCTAAGCCAAAAAAAAAGTTGTGAGGGAAAAAAACACAAAGATAGGGAAGAAACTTATGGAACAACTTAATATGAAACAAAACTATGAGGCGCAGTCTAGTAATCCTGAGCAGTTTCGATGCGTTTCCGAACTGCAAACACATATAGGTTGCAGAATCGTTCATATCATCACAGTCAATAGGTGAAAAACGCTGTGAACGTCGTCAACGCATGGATTTCTCTCACCATGCAGTTCGTCTATAAATATACTGTTTATTTAGATGAGTAGCTAGAAGAATCCGGACGGACAACTACATCGATGCAGGCACAGACCACTACAGCTTCGATCACACTTTCGGCTATTCACAGACAATGTAGTCCAGTCGATAAGAGGGGCTCCATGGTTCGAAACCGCGCTGGTGCCAGCCAAGCTGTTCATCCCTCCGGTGTAGAGAATTTGGTACTAGACTTGTCTAGGAGGATAAAAACACTGACTTGATCCTCGGCTGGCCCTCACAAGTTCAGTCCAAGGCCAACACGCGATCCAAAACCTCAACGATTACGAATTCCAGTAAAATGCGATAGCGCATCCCAAAGGAACTGATACGCCAGAGACCTTATCCTCTATCCTTTTAACGCATTAGAAGCACAACATTAATCCTTGACCAAATATGTATTCGAACTGACAATGACAGTGACATGAACTGTCAGAAAGTTCAGGCGAGGCGTCCAACACCCTCCAGAGTCAGAACATCATTTCGTGGTGGTGACGAATTAGCTTACAAGTAGATAGTAGAACAGAAGAAAAGATTCAAAGGGTAGAAAAATCGGTTTCGATCAATACTGATCGATCCGACGATGATCTGATGCCTTTCGAAACGCCAGAGATTCACAGAAACAAGTGCACTTGTGCAGTCATCGTAGGTACATATACATACGATGAGTGCCAACGATCCTCGCTGGGAAAACCGGATGTCAGCTGATGACCTCTGAATGATCCGATCACGACCTCTCTAGTCAAGGTACTTAAGCAAATAAACACATTACGAGCGTGTGAATACGCTACAATATTCGCTAGGATCAATCCGATTTATCTACTCAGATCAAAAACTGACCAAAAAATGGTCGTAAATCAATCCGTAAACGATTGGAGCTGACCATAAAAGTCATCTATCGATGGGACGTAGATGACTTTTATGCCTTATATAAATAGATGACTTTTGCAATTTCATCCACGCCCGGCCCTAAATCACTTCAAGCGCCATTTTTCTCCGTGTATGACTCAACTCAGCAGTACCTCGTCGTTCCAAGCATGATGCGTTCCGTCCGCAGAGGCATGTCGTTCCCGTGCACTATCCGAAAGGTAAGAACATCGACGATGTGAAAATTAATTTTTGTTTTGCGACAACACATTGATAACATCGATTGGCGTTTAGAAGAGGATAAGAAAAACAGTTTGAGGAAAAAAAAAGTAGAATTTTTTGAGAGGGTATTTCGTCACAATTTGGGAAATTATCCAAAATACTTAAACTTAACGACGTATTTCGACAACCTACGGATAGAGGGTCCCAGCTAGATTTCTTCGCTTTCCGCTGCTGCTTAACAACCGCAGTAGAAGTTCAGATCCGTTCACTTCCAAACTTCCGGTATGGTTTCTCACCTCACTTCTCCCAACAATTTCACTTCCAGAAAAATGGGAAAAATATAGGAAAATATGAATTTAAGACCTTTATACTGAAGTTATTGTTAAGTTTCTTGTCCCAAAAGTTACTAGATAGTAATACCACAGTGAACTGGATGTCAGTAGCTAATTCCACACACTGGCATCCACTTCGTAGTGATACCGTAACCGTGCAAGATTCTTCCATTGGGATCACACAAGAAGAAAATTTCTTGGACCATCTCGTGGAGGAAAAAGTTGGAGGTCACCAAGAAATTTCCAATCTCCACACAAGTGCATTAGCTCAGAATTGATTGAAAGCTAATTTCTAAATTTTTACAAAATATATTCCTTGTTTACGCAAAAACATCACTTTTCTTCACAGAAAATCAATATTTGCTGTCACGTGATAATAAAATGCGTAAACATTTGCGCCATAATTCGTGGACATGCGAACACCAATCCACTCATAAACTCATATTTGTCCAAACAATCCAGCCGAACATAAACTCGTAATTTAATCCTAACAATGAAAAGCCGCATTGTTATCCGATTGATGGTGGGCGGGTGGGTGACTCGGCCGATTTCATGACAATATGGGGGTGACGGGCCCCGTGGCGCTTTTAATATGCCGCCCACGCAAACATTGAGGCAACAAATGTTGAGGGTACATATGTAACCGTAAATAGGATGATCTCCGCCTTAAATTATGGGATATTCGGGAAGAGACGTGAACAGCGACAATATGTGGTGATTTTCAATAATCCAGCCAATTCTCCTCCGTAGGACGCGCTGAGTGGAGAGAGAGGAAATAGAGGAGTACGGGTACGGTGAAGAGATTCCCGTAGATATTTCGTGATTGGCCCTCAGAGACGTATATAGCGGATATTTATTTGTTTGTTTATTTATTTATTTATGTCTCGATATGTCTCAAGTATCTCCAGAAGTCTGTGCATCCATCCCCCACCAAGACGGGAAATAATCAGGATAATACAGCTAATCCGTGCGAGTTCCCATGTGACCTTCAACGTTCAAAAACGAGGTCGGGATCAAAATTTTCTGCACTAAAACTGTTCTCTAAGCGATACATCGTCGTCGTCGTCGCAATTTTCACCGCATGACCTCAAAAATTTACGACGACGACACTGCTCTTGACACTCGAAGTGCCGGGGGAACGATTCGCGGCGTAGTAATTGTAGGTGGATGGCGGTGGCGGCGGTGTTGGCGCAACTTTGAATGCATGCCGTGCCGCGCGGCGATTGTCGCGCTGTAAAATACGTAATTAAAGAGGATTTTCACCGCGATTACGGTACTTTTGAGAGGATTATCCGCACGCCACGGTGGGAACGTGTTGTCTAGAACCGTCAATTAGAAATTAACCGACAGTTATTCGACCATAAATATTTTGAAAGAAACAGAATGGACTTCTAGCCGAGTTCTTAGGCATGGATCACCATGTCTCTCTACGTCGTTTACTACGTTACGACGAGAAATTCCGAATAATTTAGAAAAATTATAGGGTAATTGTGTTACTCGATGCCCGTGGGAAAAAAATACTTAACATTTCGAAGAAAAATCGAGAGAAGATCTCCATTGACTGTTTGCGGGTAAGTTTGACTCTTGTTCGTTTCATAAAAAAAAATTCATTTAGAAATTATTCATCTTGTATTATTTATGCATAAAGTTGATACAGAAATCCCGTCTATATGACGTCCTGTAGGAAAAATATCTTCTTTTTATTGGATTCTTATATTATTTATATTGGGTTATACCGTAATTATTTATTTACTTATCTACTAGATCGCTATATATTATCGTTTGAGTAAATAAAACACTGAGATGATTACGGGTGGTCCGCATTTACAGAATACCCACTAATTATGACGTCATATAAACTTAAAACGTGTGATTGTTGCGCGTCTGACGAATTCATGCCGGATAGCGAGGCAGTATGTAAACATTAGAGAGCGAAAAGAAATGTTAGGACAACATATGATGAACCGACATACGGACGTGCTTAATTCATGCCGATACAAACGATTTTCACTTCCTTTCGAGGTGAAGAATCTGTCTGTTCACAGTTTTCCATGGAATAACGGATGATTTTCTGTCATGGTCAAAAAAGAGGAAAGATCAGGTAGCTCGAATGAGGAGGACAGGCCTCGGATCATTTTGTTTGCTTTTTTCTAGGATCTCTAGAAGGTTCTAGACGATGGAAGTTTTCCCCTGAATAGTGCCGCCGCTTCACCGCTGAATAAATACCATCATCAGATCAGCTGAACTTACGTGTCAGGTCAGATGAACGCGGAAAAAAAAATCCGGAATCTTTCATCAATCAACAGTTTTTCATTGTTTACCGAGTGGACTGAACGTGCGAAAAAAAGGTCATCCTTAAGATGAGTATCTAGACGAATTTAGGTCACAAACGGGTAAAAAAACGCCGGCGCGGCGACATCGTACGTCTGATTGAAGTATGGAGGACATTAATATTGATCCTCATACATATTCTTAGGGATAGTATGGATATGTTACGGAAACTTTTCAGATCCCAAAACTACCGCGAAATGGTTTTCGAAAGGGTTCGTAGATCTACCGAGATTAATGGAGTCGCGTTTCCAAAAAGCATATCGTAATGGTGGATAAAATTGAATAAATTACAGTAATACATTGATTGTTAGCCGATTTTCCGGGTACCTGCGGTAAAAACGCAGTAAGAAATCAACGGTGAGCGCTTCCTAAAAGGCGATAAAACAACACCTGGAACTCTATAAATAGCAAGTTTTTTTTTCCAAAAATTTTCTGAGAAGATATTTTTTAAATTCTAAATTCTAAAGTCTAATTTCCGTTGTCCATCAAAACCAAAGGAACAGAGCTCATGTTCGAAATCCCCTTCATTTTTTTTTCGATTTTCCCCTACAAATTCCATTCCGAATCTGAATTTTGGGCCTTGTTCATGTTCAGCCATTTCTTAAAGGATTTTCAAGGTCCTCATAAAAGAACTTGCTTATTTACTTAGATGGTGTTCCTTCACTGAACGTGTGGGTCACAGCACGTTTTTTCAGTCGCTCCTTTCCCCCATCATCGTCATCCAAGATATCCTCAAGTTTCGTGAGTGACGTTGACGAGGTCATTGAACCGTATCCAGCTGATCCCTCAGCTGGTCCACCCACACAAAATCAGAATAAAGTAGCTACGATGGGGCCAAACTCATCAATTTTGAATGAATTGGACAATTTCGAGTCCGTCCACTTTTCGAGTTTTTTCTTGCACTTTGTTTCTTTTCTTTTTTTTTGTTAGTACATACACAAAAAAACTACTGCTCTACTTCCAAATTTCCACGAACTCTCCTAGTGAACTTTGGAAGTTTCATCACCTGAGTAAGAAACCAAGGAAACGAACAGATACCGTAGTCGTCGAGAGTCCTTTGATATGGAAACAAAGTTGAACCGGTCCTATGAAATCGTTTGTTTTTATCGTATAATAGCCAGATGCGGTAGATGTTATCTAGCAAAGCACGTCACAAATCAGGCAAGCAACGGATAGCGAACGATCGCGCTGTGTGCGTGCGTGTGTGTGCGAATCGCTTCCAAATCGCCGGTGCGATGGCGTAACTTTATGTGCCAATCAACATGTTAAGAAAACCGCACCATATCAGATGGAAATCGTTTGAAGAAGAGGAGAGAAGAGACGCCACAACGAATAGAGATAAATTTCTATGAGAAAGTTCACGGTCGGCGCCGGAACGGTCGAAACGTATCTGAAAGCGGTATCCGCCTTCTTTTTTATTTGTCTTCTGAGAATAAATGGGAACGTTCGCAAAAAGTGGAAAAGAGCAAAGTTTTAAATTAAATTTAAAAAAGATAAGAAGTTAGAAGTAAAGTAAAAGTAAGAAGATAAGAATTTAAAAAAGATATAAAGTGTGTACAGAGTGTCTGGCGTTAACCAATGCGCTTGGGATCCGCCACCACGTTCATTTCAATTCAGAATTAAAAAATTAAGGAACCTATAAAATAAATAAAAAGGAAGGGACAAAATGAGCTAATCTGGGGGAAAAAGAAAATTTTGGAATAAATTTAGTAAAAAAGAGAATTTAAGCATCTCAAGAAAAAATTACATTGTGATTTTTGCTTGAAGCTAAGAAAATCTATGTTCATGTAAAAATTACATGATAGATTAAGGTACCTTGGAGTGCCTTACTAGGGCACCATGCGCTTTTCTTTGTTCAAAATAAATGGGACCCATTCGCAGAAAATGCAAAAATTAAAATAAATTTCAGGAAAAAATTACATAAGATAGATAGTAGACCATAGATTAATCGAGTACCTTTCCTAGAGTAATAACGTTATTATCAGGAAAGCAGCGTCACACACGATGTTATCAGTTATTAACAGTTTCGGCAATCGAATTCAAAGAAAGAGAAGGAAAGAACTGTCAAGGATTGAAAATAGTTGGCGCGGTCATGACGTTGCAACAAAAATCTTTTTATTATTACTTACAAATTTCATTATTGTTATCAATATTATTTTAAATCGTCTCATTTCCAAAGAATTTCTTTGAGCAAGAAAAATATCGACGATGAAAAACAAAAATTCATTAAAAGACCTTGAGCGGGAGGCATCAGTTATGCTTCTTTTTGGAAAAAAAAAGTTTGAAAAAAAATTACAGCTCTGATTTCATGGTTGAACTAATCTCTGAGTTGTGTTTACAAATTCGCAGAGAACTGTTGCCGAACCTCAACACAATTTTTTAACGAGTCTAGGTCCCTTAACTAAGGATAGTGTTTATAAGGGTGATCCGATAATGTTGATTGTAGCATTCAGGGCACGTAAAGCATCAAAAAACGATCAAATATCGGAGAATCAAAGGAAAAATCGAAAAAAAAAATCCATAAAAAAGTTAATGAGAAGCATTTTTGTGAAGCTTTTTTCCAAATACTTAAACAAACTAGTAATGCTCTAAAGACTCTCAATACGGTGTTTTCCCAGTTAAATGGGTCCCTCCTAGTGTAGAATGCGAAAATGAAGCAAAATCAACGGGAAAATCATTGAAATCCGAATCCTATTGAAATCCCGAAATTTGAGAGAGACATTGAGATAAACATAAAAACTGAGAGAAAAGAGAGAAAATTGAGAAGCCTAGCACGACGATCTGTGACGTATGGCATGCCATAACAGTTTATATCGCTTGATCGCTGACACCCGAGCTAAATAAACACAAACGGAGACCGCAAATTGATCGAATGACTTGCCCCGTATGTACGTACTGTGCGTTCTTCTACGCACACACACGTACATATACACGAATCAACATAACACACACACACACACACTTCTACTCTCGAGGTCATTCAGGGTCAATGAATACGACAAACTATAAATAATATAGGAATCCAATAAAAACATAAGATATTTTCCCTTTAGGACGTCATGCAGACGAGATTTTGGTATCAACTGGTAAAAAAATATTTTTTTTTATGAAATGTATTAAAGTTAAACTTAATCAACTATGACAAACTTGACTAGAAAGCCAGAAAAAAGGTAATGGAATAAAAATCTAACGGTTAGAGGACACAGAACCCATGGGAACATTCAAGGAATCTTCATAAGTCTAGAAAAATTTGAGAGAAAACATATATTCAAGAAATTGGGATATAGTAGCCATGTAGTCGGTAGGCGAAAAGTTAGGAAGTGAAAGAAAATAAATGAAAAGCGTCGGAAAAGCGTGCGAGAAGAACGTATGTCCAAGAAATTGAAGTTTAAGTGTGATTAGAGTTGAAAAACGGTCGAAAAACCTAAGAGAAAAACTTCCAGATTCAGAAATTAGGACATTAAAAGTTAGGTGGTGGATGAAAATTTAAAAAATAAAAG
Organism: Necator americanus; assembly: GCF_031761385.1. Taxonomy (NCBI): domain Eukaryota; kingdom Metazoa; phylum Nematoda; class Chromadorea; order Rhabditida; family Ancylostomatidae; genus Necator; species Necator americanus. Next base: position 6,645,774 of record NC_087375.1, on the reverse strand, counting down.
GAAATTGTTAAAAAAAAACATCTGATATTCTATTCAAAAATCTAGAAAATAGACATTATTTATTTTGCGCATTTGCAGATTTTTCAGCAGTATTTTCAAACACTACTCCACGTAAATTTACAAAAAAAATGTGAGAAATCAAAAATCTCTCTCGTATGAATTTTCTAGAGAATCCGCGTGAAAAATTAGAAGATATCGTAAAATTTGGATGGACATAAAGGAAGTGGATTGGTGGGGAACTGGGCATTGATTTCCTCAGTAACAAGTTAGTTTTTTTAGCTCCAAACCAGTTGGTTCCTCAAAATAATCGAAAATAAATAAATTGAACGACGACAATAAAAAGTATGAATGACAAATGGCGAGTTTTAGTACTAAAAGTGCAGTTTTCAAGGCTCAGCTGTATTTTGGAAACGGAAATTGACTGAGAAACTAAGAGAATCAGCAAGAAAAACTAGAATTATAGGTGATTTTATGAGAAAAAAATAGGATCAACTGGAAAAGGACCCGTTCTATCAAGGAATAAGGCAAATCGATGAAAAGCGCGTAGGCAACGGCAAAACGTCCGAGCACAGGGGTCGCAAAGATCAAATCGGATCAATAGGTCTTATCAGTTCATCGATATCGGTGATACGCGTATCTAAAAATCTCTTACTAATTTGTCGTTTGATTTCTTAAATTAAGCATTTAAACAAACTAATAATATGATTCGACGTTTCTTTGACCGAAGACCCGGAACAGTTCGGATATCGTGACACAAAGAAAAAAAGATGGATTAGTAACACCAATGAGGGCTAAGTATTAAACCTCAAAATTGGCCTGGATTTGCATAATCATAATAATCTAATTTAAGATAATTAATTTAATAAAAGAAATAAAGCATAAGAGGAAGTTTGGTCACCACCTTAAAATCTGTTCTATTTATAGATTATTGATCCAATTCACGTAGTTGTTTAGTTTTGCCGGTACGATATGTGAACCTATCAAATGTGTCAACTGTCACGTATCGTATTGTTTATTATTTATTCACATTGACCGATTGTTGCTGATACGGTCGATTTAATAAGTGCTGCTATTTACCGTACCACACGTAGACGCGTGCAAATTTGAGGAATTTGTCTAACAACGATGTTTCAATGAGTGACATGAGGAAATCAAATAAATATAAATATAATATAATAGTCAAATAAATATAAATATAATATAATAAATAAGTTTTTTTTTCTCGTCTCAAACTACAATGGATTCAAAAAAAAACTCGTATGGGATTCTCAGTATAAAAAATTCCCTTTCTATCCACAAACTTTTCCTAATCCTCTAATTTAATAGAAGAAATAAATAATAATAATATTTAATAAATAGGTCCTAATAATCTAATTTGATAAAAGAAATAAAGCATAAGAAGAAGTTTGGTCTTTTTTTCTTTTCCGTATGTAAACCGAAACGCTTCTCTTATTATTTAGCGGATCTTGATTTGATTGATCGATTGATCGATTAATTGATGAGTTGATTTTTAGGATTTCTAACCTGAAGATCAACATTTCAACTTATTAGGAAAAAGAGAAGAGGGAGGACTTAGTATACACGATGTGGATTGGTAGTACAGGAGTTTTGGGAAAGATTTTAAACAAATTCCGAACCTAAAGGATCCAAAAAAAGACTTGTGAAGTTCTGCAGCACCAGCTTAAGCTCTTACCATTTTAAAAGGAAAAAAAAATCATATTCCTCTCCAGAAATTATACAAAACTTTCCCCGCTACCCGCTTTTTGTAACATAATTTGTTGTAATTTTATTATTACAGGTCATTCAATTGTATACTGGCATTATTTTTCTCCGAGCGAGAAACGCCCTAGTTAGTGCATAAAATAAATAAACAAGTATGTATATACGTGTAAGTAAACAAGCCTAACTCAGCTGTGGTTATCTTGTAGAGGACCTACATTCCAATCGGTTTTTTGCTTTATTTGATCACATTCCTTGCGAGCGTTCCTAGTATTTATATACCATTAAATACTTAACGAACGTTCAATGTTTGCTGATGTCTTATCGCTTTTGGGAGGTGAATGCCGCTTCCACAGCGTTGATGCAGACCTTTAATCTATGACGGTAATAAGTGACATATTAAGTGGTTCCGCCTAAGAGGTCAACTGCGGTTTCTCCCTAGTAAAAAGACTAATTTTCTATTTTTTTCTACTTTTCCTGAACGTTCTTATCAAAGAATAATTTACGGAACTTAGCGACTTTTTTTGAAGAAAGATTTTCCGATTCTTTCAAGATCATTCGGGAAAAGTAGAAAAAAAGCGTTTTTTTTTGTTTTTTTTTCAAGTTTTAGAACGGAAACAAAGCTCAGGAGAACAAAAGGCAATGTGTAGTGTGAACTTTGTCGCAGATGATGTCTACTAATCTAAATCTTTGGATGATTGATTGACTGATTGATGAACTCCTGAAGCTGGTACTCAATTCTCAGAAAAAAGTTTTTACGTCCACTCCTTCAATGGCTTCAGGACTTAGTTCCGTAGTCAAGATTAGAGGAAAAGCCTGTGAACAAAAATTTGTAGATTTAGGATTGAAATTAGGAGTGGAGAGAACAAATGCACTGTGGACCACTTCACCGTGGTAGACCAGCTTGGCTGTTAAAGTTAATATTTTGTTCATAGCCAGAAGACGTCTTTTCGTCAAAGGCAACACAAGATACAGGCCAAGACCACAAAATTGACGATGATTGGGTTCCGCTCGCTCGCAGGCGCGGCGCGTATGCCTGCGCCCGCATACGTGAGACGTTCTTAGGTGTCTTGTAGGAACATTTTATCTCTTCATGGCAGATAAATGGAATTTGGTGTGATCGCACTTACACTCGTAACCTACAGTCCTATCTTTTCGTGAAAAGATTCCAACGTCATCAGTTTCGTAGTATGCTGCTCTTAAAGGCATCATCCCACGAATCGGGAGTGGTACGGGTTTCAGGTGGGTTCTGGGGTGGTGAGTGCTTCAAATTGTTAAATATAGATTAAATTCCAAAGATTTGACCGTACATAAGGCAGGAACTTTAGATTCACCAGATTAAAATATCGCTGAAGTGCTGCCGCATGGCGAATACTCAAAAATAAAAGAAATATAAAAATTAAATAAATAAATAAAAAGAATAAAACGGAGTCGCTTGGTTGGCTTTAAGTCGGTAATAATCATTGTAAGGTGAAAACTTGGACTCTCTAATATTAATACTTGACACACTGAAAAAAAAGAACAATCGATCTAACTTCAGAAAAAAAAAGGAAAAAACCCCAAAAGAACAAAAAAAGCAGGGATCTGGTGAAATTCCGGTAAAGTAGTGCATCTTTTTGAGATCGATTTGCAATAAAGAGTTTCCTTAGGATGCTTGTGAATATAAATTGGCGGGACTAAAATCTCCATGGATTTTGACCGCAACTCTACTTATGGGAAATTTCCAAGAGTATTGTAGACTTGTAGGCTACTTACTGGGCAGTAGAACTCTTTTCAAGGATGGAAGAAAAATTCACATGTGTCCTTGTCCGTGTAGAAACAGAATCTGAGGATCGTGAAGGAGCATACCATGTAACAAAATAATTCTACAGTAATTAGTTCGCAGCGATACGCAAAACGAGTTGCGGAAGTAGCTCGGAAAAGTGCCAAGACGCGGCCATCATTTCCGGACAGATCGAGGAAAACGTCAATGTTGCCGGTTTGTGAAGTGCGTAAAGGCAGCCAAAGGTGTGCGGTAGGGATTTACGCGGCAGCAGTGAAGGAGAGTACGAGACGTGCAAACACGCACACAGACACACACCACACACACGCACAACCGTCGAATGATGGTCGGTATTGTCACCGAAGGACCAACACACACACATACCGTCGGTTATACAATAGCCGAAGTGAAAGAGTATGCCCGTACCTTCACAATGGAATCGGTTAAAGATGAGAAGAGAGTATGGCGATAGTTGTAGACACAGATTCTCTACGATGACCAAGAAGAAAAAAAAAGAACTCGACGAACTTCACGCGCACAAACATCACGCCAGACACTTGCTGCGTGTTCTTCAACTTCCCCTTCGTTAGCTGCGGCAGATGATCTAGATAGTTTCTACTGCTGAGAAAGTAGAAGACGGCAAGGATTCCCGATTACACAGAAGATTTATCTTTTCCATCTGGAAATGTGCAGTCCTAAAACAACATCACCCTTTTCTACCCTAGTCACCCTAGTTTAGCATGTATGGACTTCCCCCACGAATGGATAGGGTTAGGGATGTATGTAGTATGTAGTATGTAGTAGTAGTATGGAGACGGAGTTGTCACACCGAATCTTCCTATGAGGCGCATAATAACACGTCTCGTCTGTGACCACGGCACATTGATTGTCCGTTCGCTCGCGGACGCGGCGCGCACGCCTGCTCTCACAGACGTGGCGCGTCATCAGGTGCGTCGTAGCAGGATTCGGTGCGACAAGGCGATTTCTCACGCCATTTTTCTGAATAATTAGAGGGAATTGAGCGTGAGAGCATCTATTGTTGGGTTCTCATTTTGCTAAGAGTGTCATAACGGCAGGGTTAAGCAGAAGATTGCGCAGAGCGCTAAAACATGTTGAGTCGTATATTTGGGAACTTTTCCGAATAAGGACTCACTACAAGTTGAATCACTACTGGGTGCGTGGGAATTGCTGGTACATGGAGCACGCGCAAAGTTTATCAAGATTAGGAGCTGACAACTTTATGTATCACATTTGGGGCGTGTTTCTTGTTATTTGTTATGGATGCAATCTAATTCCAGGAGCTATCCGGTTATTTTTAGCATGTCTAAGCCGTCAAGTCATCGTCGCCCCATCGTCACATCAACATCTTAGGCAAGGGACTCAGCCACGCTGAATTCAGCAACGTCTGGGGATAACGCGACTGCTTGTATACGGAACCATTCAACGCTATAAGGACATGGAAAACGAGAATGATCGTTCTGGACGAGGTAGGTCGATCCTTGGTCACTCTAAGTGCTATCAAGTAAGCCCCTGTGGGGATCTGCAGAAATCAAGAACCTTCTGTCCGTCAAATGTCGCTTCATATGGAAGTTTCTAATCCATCAATCGTCTGCTTCTCTGGGCACAGTCTTATTTAGTAACACGTCAATGGATGCGCTTTAACAACACGAAGCTCCAAACCAGCAATATCGCCTCCTCCAGGATTGGTGCCCGCGGAAATGCCCTAATTTCATCTCGTAAGCGGTGGCTGTCATGTTCTTTTCACTTAAATCTGTTAGATTATTCATTCTGGAAAATGTTGGAGTCAAAAGCCTTCAGAAAAGGCTATCGCAGTGTCGACACGTTGGAGAAACCGGTCCAGGTCTGGGAAGAGCTAGACGAAGTCCCCTACTTGCGTGCAACCGTCTATGAATTCCTCCCCCTTCTCAATACCTGTATTGTAGCTGGAGGAAGAAACTTCGAGTTATGATCCAGCACTTGCTTCCTATAACTAGTAAGTGTTACTTTACTATAATTTTTCCACGATTCTTCGATTTCTATTTGATACGGCCACTTTACCGCGTACCAATACTTTTGACGCACCCTGCGGTACCTTTCGTCCTAACAAATTTCAAAATTACATGTGCAATCCGGGAGATCGCATAATGGACACGTCTTCCTCAAAGTCCCCATAAAAAGGTTAACTAGCAAGGAAGAACACTATTTCCCGGAAGTTATCGATCCAAAGGGTAACAAACGTCAATAATAGGAAATGGCATGACCATAATCGATTAAGTCACCATCCACCAGAAGGAAAGAGGTTCCTGCTGTACAGGTTCTCCTTAGAACCTCCCTCGCAATCGCCTTTACGATCCTATTATGCCCAATAATTTGATTTAGAGCCCAGGTTCAGGTCCCGCAACGAAGTTCACATATCTCTGAGACCCGCTTTCGCTGCCGCCATCGACCAGTCTTATCCTGTAGAGGCGTATAGCACAATTTTCGATCGAATACTTTAGGGAGTACAGTCTTTCTTGTTGAAGGATGTCAAGAGACGTGACTACCGGAAGGTAAATTTCTGTCAATGGATCCAGAAGAATGGAGCTGCTGCTGTACACACTCGAAGTATGCACACCCGGCTTAAAATTCCTTAATGATCATATAATATTATAAGATAATAATTTAACTTTTTTGCGAAAATAGACTCTTCGTTCTCTACAGGTTAAACGAAATTATTTGTAAGTCAAGATTGGTAATCTAGTACAAAGGAACCCCAAATAATTTAGTTTAAAAATACTGCAGAAAAATAAAAAATAAGATCAAGGAGTAAAAGGTTAGTATAATTGGAAGATGAGAAGTAAAGGAATAACGTTCTTTTGAAACCATAAGTTTAACATTTCGATCATTATTTGAAGTTTATTTGGTATGAAAGCTGTGAAAAGATTGGGGCAACACAACGATGCTGATCAAGAAAATGGAAACGTCTAAAAAGACAACAACTTGAACTGTTCTGTTACGAATCATTCCATCCTGAAGAACAGGAAAATGCAGGTTTTCTTCTAACGTTTAATGCATAAATTGCATACCGGTTCGTGAATTCAGTTGTAGATTTTAAGCACTTCTAGAAAATGAGCTGCGAGGGGAAAACGAGAGAAAATCCTTTTGCAATGTTTAGGAAATAAGTATTTTTCCGGTGAACTTAGGTTATTCAAAAAAAAAAAAAAAAAAACTAACATATGCAGGTTTTCTCAACGTATTTTTTTTAAGTTGCAGAACATTTCGGAATATAAAACACCGACATCTCCTCTTCTTTCTTGTTTCTGTTTCTGGTTTCAGTTTTTTTTTTTTTTTGCAAGAATTACTACAGTAATTCTTAGTCGACGATAACCAAGTATAGAACTGTCAGAACGATGAAACGCGATGTAGTTGCACGAGCTGTTGCGCCGGAGCAACGCGGTTTTAACCGCCCGCGGACGCCTTGCGAGCGGTTTACTTGGCTATTTGCCAAATTTTGCCAAGTGACGTCATCCGAACCGATATTGCCTACAATTTTCCGATTGTTTTCATTTTTTTTTTGTTTTCTTTCTGTCTTTTCATCTGAGTTTTTTCTCGTATTCTTGTTGTTTGCTGTATTTGCTTCTGCTATAGAGATCTAGGGTTGGGTGTAGTGTAGCGGTTAGAGGTTCCGCTTCCTGCACGATCGAACGGAGGTTCGAATCCGCCCTAGTGCTCAGCAAGCCTTTCATCCCTACGGGGTCGATAAATTGGTACCAGACTTGACTGGGAGGATAAAAACACTGACTTGACACATCGGCTAGCCCCCGAAAGTTATTGTATGGACCAGTTACACGTTCGTGAACCTCAAACGATTCTGAATTGAAGTGAACGTGGGGGCGCATCCCAAGCGGATTGATGAACGGCGAACAATTCAACCTTTTATCCTTATAGAGATCTAAATTCATATATTTCTATATTGTCCTCAAATTATTGTATTGCCTTTCGTTCACGTTTTGCTTCTGAAAATTGGTTCAAAATTGTATTTAATTCTATGCTTTTGTTCTTTTTTGTTTCTTTGCCTACTCTCCTTTTCTTACAGACCAAAAAAGAACATTGACATAGAAATAAATACATGAACACAAACAAGACAATAACTTGAGAACAACACAGACACAATATAGATCTACATAACAAGAGCAAAAACAGCAAAATTAACAAAAATACGAAAAAAAAAGAAACTTAAAAGACCAAAAAGAAAAAAAAAGTGCGACAATTATTGATCCGGATGATGTCACTGCGGCAAATTGCCAAGCAGACAGCTCACAGGACGCTGCGAGCGAGGTTAAAAACGGCGTTGCTCCAGCGCGACCGCTTGTGCAATTACACCGTGCTTCAGGTCGTTTCGACCTGACTATATGTTCGACAGCGACCACATTCGCTTTTCAGATTCTGTTATTTTTTTGCCATCATTTTCCGTGACGCCACACCCGTATGCGTAAGATTATGAACGCCTTACTTCTGTCGAAGATCTTGCGCCATAGCAGTGATCGCGCAATCTTCTCGAGCTGGTGATGGTAACGTAGGAAAGTTCAACACGTACGGCAAATTCGTGACACCTTGCTAAAAAAATAACTGTTAGTCATAGCGATTAATAGCACCTACGAGTTTTGAAGAAAAACTTTAATTCCCTACCTCTTCAATTTGTTCGCGATGTATCGGTAGCGCGAATGCTTCATCAGCATAGTCAAGAAATGTTGAACTCGTTTCTGGCGGATGGAATATGGCTATTCGCCATCCACCACGTGCCAGCGCAGTTAGCGTTGGACCATAGTTGCCGGCGTCTAAAAAAATGTATTTGCGGTCGCATATCATCATTTATAGTAAAATTTGTAGACGGGACGAGTAGAGTCATCCGCCTATGCCGGAATGATTGTATCATGCCTGCAGCAGGAAAAAAATAACTTTTTTCTTTACCACCCACATGCTCTCTTAAAGGCATCACTCCACGAACTTGAGGTGGTAGGGATTTCAGGTGGAGTATTCGTATACGTCATAGTAGATTATGGAGAGAAAAGTGATTCCGTCCATTTCTTCCTAACTGCCGTAAAAAACCGTGCGGAAGATACGGCTTCAGGCGTTCTGGCGCACTTTTTTCAACAAGGAGTTCTACTGGAGCGCGCCAGCTTTGTGCGGCGCCGCATCTTCCGGAGCGTTTTTTACGGCAATTAGGAAGAAATGGACGGAATCACCCCCCCCCCTCTCCATAATCTACTATCCCTTATAAGAATACTCCACTTGAAATCTGCACCACCTCAGATCCGTGGGGTGATGCCTTTAACCGTTCCCTTGTTTAAATCGAACGTACCACGTAGCCCTTCAGGTAAAGAAAAGCAGCGGATCCAACGCACACTGTGACCACTGGAATGCCAGTTTATCATTTCGCCTTGTTCAACCATCACTTCATACGTGTTATATGTACTATTTTATTTTTTATTTTACTTATTTTTTTACTTGTATATGACTCCTCCACGGACTACTCATACAGGGTCATCCTATACTTCCAAAAATACAAGTACAAGTCAAATATCCTTGGGATGCAATCATCTGCGACTCAGACTTGTTAATGTGTAGCAAGTGTTTTATTAGTAGGTGCCAGGAGTTCTAATTTTACCCAATCGATACCCAATCAAGCTCACAGTTACAAATCTAATGATTTCCAATATTATAAAAGAATAAAGGATAAAATTTCTGGCGTTAACTAATCCGCTTGGGATACGCCACCACGTTTACTTCGATTCAGAAACGTTTGAGGTTTACGAAAGTGTGACTGGCCCATCACAATGACTTGCGGAGGCTAGCCGATGTGTCAACTCAGTGTTTTTATCCTCCCAGACAAGTCTGGTAGCAATTTATCGACCCTGGATGGATGAAAGGCTTGCTGAGCACTAAGGCGGATTCAAACCTCCGTTCGATCGTGCAGGAAGCGGAACCTCTAGCCGCTACACTACACCCGCCCCTCCAATATCATAATAGAGATCAAATTGAGGCAAGTTATCAAAGATTGCGAAAAGATTCGAATTCGTGTCTTTTTTGTCTCCTGTTAAAGGACTAGCGATTTCACTGCATACGTGTTTATCTTTCGGAACTGTGAGATGATCCCATATGAGTAGGCTATAGCGAATGACTAAAAAGATGAGATTTCTCTCTTTTAAGGTCTTTTTTATTCTGGCTTTTCTTCGTTATGCCGCCTTAGCGTCACTGGGTACGCCTTCATTGATGTGGTTGATGCTGATAACAAAGATGCACATCAGGAGCGATTTTATTTCCAATACTTATCAAAGGGTAGTCGTATTATCATTATGCTTGACGTACCTACAATCAATTCTAGACAAAAATGACGTTGTCATCACTGTGATGTTTATGGATACCAAAGTAAGGCAGCTTAACCCTTTCTTCAAAAAATGACATCTTCTCGAACGATAAAGTCCTATACAATCAAGCCTTATCACACTTTATGCCTGGGAGAATGACGTTATACCATGCGAGTAATAGCGAATATGAAAAAGATAACCAGAACCAGATTTTTTTATGTAGTAAGTGTCCGCGCACTCTAAACAATATGTCTCACGCCCTAATCCATACGGGTTACTGTGTTTGACCTTGTACATGCGTATTTTTTTGATTCTACAATAATATTAGATTGAGTCGAAAGTTCTTGGACAATGTGGTAGTGATGGCTTCTAGAGATCATCACTCAGCAAAGAACTAACGAAAGTGGGCGCGATAGCTAGCGTTTGATAGAGTATAAAAGGTTCTTCAAAGTGTAGGTTACCAATTAGACCAAGCCAGTTCCTTTCCAGGAATGGTCTAATTGGTAACCTACACTTTGAAGAACCTTTTATACTCTATCCTTTCCATCATGCTCCGCAATTTTAAGCCGTCATTACCCCGCCTCCGCAACGTCATACTCTTCCTTCATCTATCTGGCCAACTACCAGGATATCGATAGTCGTCTGAAGGAAAGGAAGTTTACAAGGAGCACACCCCCAATAAGTACAGTCTACAAATGGCACTAGAGGTTCGCGTCGGGCGACTATTGCATCAAAGATAAGGACCGTTCGGTATGTCTGGTGGAGTTGGATTTGGACTTGCTGCGGAGACAGGTGGAAACCGATCCGTATCAAACCACTCGCGAACTGACAGTCGCTCTTGCCGTGAGACAAACCGCAGTTACTTTGGACTTTGTGGAGTAGTTATAGATAAGGTTCTGAAAACAATTAAACTTCGGCGAGTACTTTGTTTTTTTTTTGCTTAATGTTTAGGTGTCAAGGAACCGGCTGATTAAGTTATTTACATCCAGAGATAAGCGCACCACTGAGTCCCCCCTCCCCCAGCCAGACTACATTTTACCCACTTGTGCATGTGGTAGACCTCAAACCTTGGTTTCTAATTCTTGCTACTATTGTGTTTGAGTTGTTTGGCTTTTCGCTTCACCTCCTCCTGTTCGGGAACGTACCAGAAACGAGGGCGATCAATCCCGGCGCACCGTTCATAGTGGATGCATGCCAAAGCATTCGTTGACATAACGGTTCCTCAATCGAACCCTCTGCCGATAATGACATATGCGCAATCTCGCCGTGCTAAAATACTATGAACAATTTCATCTAAGATTTCGACGAAACATTCCATCTTTTTACACACACACCACCTGAAAATGTTCCGCATAGTCCGTGATGTCTTTTGGCGTCGCTCGAACGTCGCAACAGAAGAAAAATTTGTCAAATTCAGCTGATAATTTAACTACTACCTAAAAATCGTTACTACGGTTCTACTACACATGTCATCCACGTATATAAAAATGAACATACATGTTTAATCAGACTTTCGATCTTTTCTTGTGATATGGGTACAGAATGGTAGTTATAGTATACCAAAAGTGGTCCTTCATCGCTCATTGTGTGATTCTAGAAACGATTTGATGAAGTTTGAAGAAGTTAGAGTCTAGGGTAACATGTCAACCTACCGTATCGCCTGCTGAATGATGTCTCAATGAAAACTGTCTTTTTAAATCCGACCGGCTGCAACTGTTGAACGAGTGGCACAAAATCCTACCGCACATCCATAGTGTGATATAAACTAACTCATATCAAGCTTCAAAAGAAAAACTCATTTTTATAAATACCACCACCTACTCATCGCAAGAATTCACTTGTTAGTTATGGGCACTAGTAGAGAAATTAAAGGCAGCAAAGCATGAGATTGACGATGTTGGGATCGATCCAGGATAAGATAAAGTTAAGCGCGTGGAGTACGTATATGATCACGTGCGCGCTCAATTTCCTAATTCTCTGGCCGTGTTGAAGGACGACGTGGAAGCGACCATTTGTACGAATTTTCCTACGAAACATCTCATTACGCCCCACCCTCTCCTACACGCGTCGCGCTTGCAAGCGAGTGAATGATAGTCAATGGAGTTTCCTCGACCGTGTATTCAAGTTAAGTCAATGGATAGGCCACTGGCGAGAGAACTGGCGCGTGTGCAAAGATGGGGTTACAAGAAGCGTCGTAGGGAAATTCGTGCAACAGGGTTGCTTCTCATGCTGATTTTCAGCATTATTAGGCGAATTGAACGTGAACATGCCCATACTCCTAATTAATCCCCTAACATTATCCTTTCATCCTTTCCTTTCCCAACGCTGTCGATTTTATGGCACCCCTCCTCTAAGCTTTTACTGTATCCAGCTCTTGTCTGTCTGCTAGTGCTTGAGGTCTGGACTATAATTGTCGGCGCTAAATTTAGAGTGAGAGAATGTAAGGAACTAGTTTCTACAATAGAATCGTTGTAATAACGATAAGATCTTAAAAGCTCTCTCGGAGAAGCATGACTGTCTCATTTTGAAAGTATTTTAGCTAGCCATAGGCATCAGTATTTATGTTTCCCTTGTCTGGTGATCACGATGCCGGGAATTTTTATGCACGACACACATACACATATACACATCCAAGTATACATTTTAGCTGGCTATTTTAGATATAGTACACATATATACATACATATACATATACACAGATACACACATACATGCAAACTGTCCTGCTTCAAAGGTATCATCCCACGAATCTGACTTGGTATGGAATTCCGCTAGGCAACTCTATACGGGGTTGTAGATTCCGGGATCAGGGGTGGTCCCGCTCATCTCTCCCTAATAACAGTGAAAAAAGTGCATGAAAGACTCCGTTTTTCATGACGATTCCAGTTGCAACGCTCCACACTTGTACCAGCGCCGCATCCAGCTGCGCAGCGGTCGAAAGCCAACGAGTTCTCCTTGGCTGCTTATTCAAGTGAAACCTACGAATAGGTTGTTAGGGGACCAGAACGTATACATAGAGGAGCGTTCTAACGTTTCTCGTAGGAACTAAAGCGGTGGCCGCGCCATTTTTTTTAGGACGATTAGGGAGAGCTGAACGGAAGGACCGCTGATCCCGCAATCTACAAGTCTCTCTGCATTTTGTCACGTGGATTCCCTCTCCACGTCAGATTCGTGGTATGTTCCCTTTGGTGGGACCGGTAGTTAGCCCAAACATAAGTAAAAGCGCATACATACACACATGTACATTATGAGGAAGTTGCTCTTTTCTCTTTTGATACAGCATTTGAAGGCTCTAGGCAGAACAAGACTTGCTGTCAAACCTCGAGTTCACCACTTAGAAACAACAGAAAAGAGTTCAAGAGCAACCGCAGCTAGGAGCGTCTCCAGCTGCTGTGTTGTGACTCTGTGTTACGGAACATGCATGCATTCAACCGTAATATTTATGTAAATAATTAATTCGACAGCAATACAGCAAAACTAGCAACAGAGGAACAGAAGCAAAGTTTATCTACACAATAAGAGATATTTGAAAATGAAAACGTCCAAAAATAGCAAATGATGTCTGAATAAGTGATTTGGTTTTGTGAACAAAATAAACTGTTTGCTTGAAAACTTCTGATATTTCTGGTCTATAACAGCGTCTTATGTTGTTCTTAATTAAGAACGGAGAATCAAATAGATGTCCTATAGAATTCTGATGTCACAGTCTTCCTTTTTAAGATACCCTTCTCGAGATCCTTTCTCGCTCCCAGCTTCAAATTGAACGCATATATCACAAAATGGACGTAGTACGGAAACTCAGAGAACCTAGAGAGTTCGGGTTGAAGATTACAAAACCCAGCGCGGTTCGGCTCAGCTTTCCCTAATCATCGGAAAAAAACGCCGGGTAAAAGGCGGCTTCTTTCCTACGAGGTAAGTCAGAACGCATCTCTCTTCTGCACGCGCCGTGTCCATGAGCGAGCGGACGAAAATCTATCATGAATCCTCATCAGTGTAATCAAGTAAAACCAATGAATAGGCTGCTGAGGGACAGTAACGTGTATAAGAGGACGTGTTCTAATATGCCTCGTTGGAACAAACACGTCGTTTTTTTTTTACGGCGATTAGGGAAAGTTGAAAGGAGCGACTCTGAGTTCAGCAAACTCTAACCCAAACTCTATGGGTTCTCCGAGGTTTCCGTACCACGTCAATTTCTTTTACTTTGTACGCTTTCACTACTTCCAACGAAATACCAACGGTGCTCTCATTGGGACAATATTTACGGTTACATTAAATTATAACAACTCAACATTCAAAAGAACTCTGTTCTAGAGTCATAAGATATAACGACAGAACCCAATCATTCGTTAGTGCGTGTGATGGTTGTGATGGTTAACACTCGTGTTTCTGTCTTAGTAGAAATGTGTTGATTTCTTCTAAGCAATCTAGTGCTTATCCATATACGATAAGGTAGAATAAAATAAAGGGAACTCAATGGACTAAGGACAGGAACGAAGCCGATAAGGATGAATGAAGAATACTCCAGGATTGGGTGGTTGATGATTTTCAGCTGTCCTAGTGCATATGTCACCACAGCAATGAAAAAAAAGACCGGTATACATGCTTGATAAGTGATAGCCTGAAAGAATTTCAAGGGAATCTCTAAAAGTATTGATTATAAAAAAACAAATGATAGAAAATGTAGTAAAACATAAATTCACTAGAAAATAGTAGAAAATATAAATATAATGGAAAGGTGCGTTTAACAGAAACCTTTAGTAGTTGAGCATGGAGACGTCGTGAGTTCTCTGATATTGCTTCATTTTTGCACAACTTCATTAAAATACGTCTTCGTAGAATCAGGATCATCGCATAGACCGGAGTGACCGGCAGAGTCATATGTAATATCGTAAAAAGCGCTTCCCATTTCAAAATGTTCACGTGACCGCTGACACATTCTTGACTGGTGTCATAGCCAAATATTTGATGTATTCGTTTTTTAACAACATCTTCATTGTCATTTGCAAAACAGAACGTCACCTAAATAATTAGTATTTTCAAAAAAATTCAAACATAAATAGGAAATAATCCTTCTCATATCACATGATAGGGGAGCTTTTATGCTTCGTTCATAAAATGTTCAGACTTATTCGTTTTATGTGAAGTTCTTAGAGCATTTGGACGTTCTCTCGTCGACCTTGAATAACGAATATTGTTACATCTAGTGATATTCAAAGGCATCACTCCACGAATCTGAGTTGGTACGGATTTCAGGTGGAGTACTCGTATACGGGATAGTAGATTATGGAGAGGGGGTGATTCCGTCCATTTCTTCCTAATTGCCGTGAAAAACGGCCCGGAAGATACGGCCTCGGGCGTTTTGGCGCACTATTTTCCACAGAGTTCGACTGGAGCACGCCAGCCTTTTGCACGCACCCTGCAGTCTACTTCTTATTTATCCGTCCTGTCAAACGTAGGCAGATCTCCGGGAGACTCTCAGCAGGAATCAGCGTGAACCGACAACCGAATGAACTTGTGGACCAGTTGTTATTTGGATTGCATGCTGAAAAAGAGTGGCAGCTACGAAAGAGATATCCAGCAAAGATTAGCTATCCCAGTTCAGCATCGAATTCTTTAACGAAGTGTTTCTGATCGACACCCATTGCCAACGGGGTCAAGCTGAAAACCGAATGCTGCTCATCCGCAATCCGCTCCATCATGATGTTCGAATAGGAGACTTGGGTACCACAGTTAACCGTATATGAGAAGCTTAACTGCATGGGAGAAAGCTTCTCAGATGAGTTAAGCTACCTTCTGGCTATGTTCCGGCCGGAATCGAAATCGGTCGAAATGTACATAATAAGGAAAGTAACTACCCCGATACTCCTCTAAAATGTGTTTATATTAGCGCTGGGAATTGTCACCTCAAAATTTCGTGTGCGACAGTCCGGACATTGCTTGTCAGGAAGCACTTAGCTAGACTGTCCACAGAGAGAAGTTGTGGCACTCGCGTCACTACCAAGTTGTGATTGTGGATCGATAGCGGTAGATCGATAACCATCACTTGGCGGCGACGCAAGAGCGCGACGCCATCGCTTCTTGTAGATCTCGGAGGAGTTGTGATCAAAGATGACCGTTTTAAGCTCATCCTCATCAACGAAGTGGCGTCTTTCCAGATGTGCGAGAGAACTAGTGATTGACTGCATGGCGAATGGTGAAAGATGGTCTAGTAGAGTTTTTTTTTGCGAAGAATTTCTTTTGTATTCCTCTAAGTTCTGCAGCCATTCGGTCTTTGGAGTACTTCTCAGCATCTATATTAGAACCATGTTTCAGAAGTTCCCAATGAATGAATTCTCCCGAATAAATTCTCAGTCTAATAATAGCGATAAGAGACTCACGAACTGCAACAAGGATGGAATATAGATAATGAGGATAAGAATTCTGATAGTTCTGATTTTTGGCATAGGACGGACCAGTACATAATAACGATAAGCAAACGAAAAAAGTAAGCTCCACAAATTGTGCGCATAACAATGTAACATAAAGCTGTACCTGAAAGATTCTACGTCCCACACTCCTTGCACGACAGATAATTAAAGGATACTCACCCAATATAGCAAGCCAGTGGTCCAATATATCGGCAAGGCCCGTGTGAAAAATAGAAGAGACCCAAACCAGATGGTATGAGCCTGAAATTATGAACCATTTAACTTATGAGTGTTTAAACTGCGGAAAAATTCTGTTGTATTAGATGACTGCAACACAGCGCGACGACTAACTTGTGTTCGCCCAGACAATGGCTGTACACGTTTGATTTGCGCGGAGTAGGAGGAGAATACGTGGTCTCAAACAAGGAAAAGTGTATCCGACACTTCGAAGACGTTACGGTCGTCCAAACAAGCGTACGTGGGGGGTATCTAGTGGCTGCCGTTATACTGCTGCAACCACTGCCGCTGTAATTTGCTTTTCTCATAGCAAAATAATGTTTGGTGGATTGCTATCAAAAAACGCCAGCCGGATCAAACAGAACTTATTTGTAATGCGATGGGAAAACCGGCGAAAAGAGGTGACCACGCTTGACGGTTCAGAACCGCCCTGCTGATAATCGACTTCATCCTTCCGCGATGGATAACCTCCCTAATCGATAATCGACTTCATCCCTCCGCGATGGATAACCTTCTATCCTCCCAGACAAGGCTGGTAGCCTCCCAGCCTTGTCTGGGAGGATAGAAACAATGCCTTGACAATATGTGTTCTTAATTCTAGCCGAAAGCGAAGTTGCTACCATCCTTTTTTATTGACTAACGTTTCGGCGAAATCTCCTTTTTCAGAGGGTCAAATCGAACGTGACTATCCGATTAAACACCCTATCCTCCCAGCAAAGAAAATCCTAGAAAATCCACTGTTAGGTTTCATAGTACAAGTGGAAGTGTGAGGCTTACCTTAGTGTCGGAGGATTTCTTACCTCAGCTAGATACTGTGATGAGGTGGTTAGCACACTCAAAATAGCAGCCTTGAATAGGGAGCGAGCTGTCGCGTAATATAGAGAAATTCTTCTTTGCAATTCATATTCGGGTTCTTGGAGTGGATCTAAAACGCTTCTGGAGCCTTTCACGATACTAGGTTCTTGATTGTTCTTTCGTGATCTCAACTTCGAAATCTTCTCCGTTATGACGCAGCACCCTATGATCAGCTAATTCCGTAAAGTCAGGCCATTTACATGTCCATGTGTTCTTTAGTTCGAACACATAGGGGTCTAGCAGTTTCTCCTCTGTATTTGTCACCACACTGCGTACAGGAACTCAGGTAAACAGCACCTAAACTCATGCAGTCAGCTCATTTGTATGAAATATGCACTTGGACATTGAGGAAGGGTAACCAGGAAGGTTCTTTTTTTTTTTTTTTTTTTTTTTTTAATATTTTTTTTTTTAAATTTTTTTTTCTCTTTTTATTTGTAGAAAAAAAAAAAAAAAAAGAGCTAAATTTTTTTTTTTTTTTTTTTTTTTTTTTTGTTTTTTTTTTTTCTCCTTTTTTTTTTTTTGAAAAAAAAAATTTTTTTTTTTTTTTTCTTTACTAAATTTTTTTTTTTTTTCCCTTTTTTTTAGGGGGGGGAAAAAAAAAACCCCTTTTTTTTTTTTTCTTTAAACCCCCCCCCCCCCCAAAAAATATTTTTTAAAAAAGAGAGTTCAAAAAAAAAACGTGAGAAAGGAACCATAATAGCGGTCGCATTGATAACCGATGCTAGCAGATCACCGGTTGTTTGAGTTGCGCCGCTTATAGTAACTAATTACGATGGCCCTTGCATCTAACAACGCAGGCGAAAACCAGCATAGATCTTGATAGAGCGCCAGCTCGTTGGTCACAGCGATGCACCCTCTCTTACGATTCATGGTTGGATTTTTGACTGTTATATGAAGCGCTTCCAATGTTTTCGCCAGAAAGTCGGATTCGCGTGCCAAGATCCTGACTGCTATATTGAAATAGGTGTTTCCAGTCGTCGGCGTGCATTGAAGCAAAAGGCGTGCCTCTAGCTTGAACGACGACTTGCGGGGGCTAGCTAATGTGTGATGTCAGTATTTTATCCTCCGGGACAAGTGCGCCTGCCCTGTTGTATTTGAATAATTCGTGAATATGCGCCAAAATAAACAAAGGAACAGTTAAGTTTTTAAACAAATACAAAGAACATTCATACCCTTCGGCTATCCTCTTTTTTTTCTAGCGAAAAATCTATAGAGTCTAAGTCAAACCTTTGCTGAACGAATAACGCTGCAGTGCAAGCACAAAGGTCGCAGACAGCAAAATTAAGAATAAAGACAGCATACGTAGCTAAACGCTCTGGGGTTTTTTTAACCACCAAATATACAAGCACAACATTCGTAAAAATACCAAAAGCATTAGTGATAGTATGTAACAAAATACTACTGATAAGTAGTATGTCCATAAAAGGCGGTTATTGCTGAAATAAGTGATGTAAGTTATAAATGATGGATTGAAGATTCTCGACAACTGTTTAGCAAAGTTAGTTTCGTCGTTGGCTTGAGGTCGAGTGAAATACTGTATATTAGTGGACCAGCATTCAGCAACATCACCTGACCAGTTACTCAACATATTGATATCGCTTTGAATTGTATCAGTTTTTCCAACTACATTTGCAAACGTAGTAATATTTGTATGGGAAACTTTGATACCCAACTGCGCCGTTGCCTGCGTCTTATAAAAAAAATTACTTATACCGAAACCTTCTTTCATAACAACTCCAATAACAATTTGAAATCCTACTATAGAAAAGAGCTAAAAAGGTATAGTGTTGTTGAGCGAGTATGGGGTTGTCGTAAATTTCATCGCCGAGAAAAACAAACATGATTAAATCCGATGTTCATAAGTAAACCTGAGGTGACCGAAGCTCTTCGTCATAAATCAGGAGTTGTCGTAGATCAGAATTAACCATAGAATAAGCAACGATAGTTAGATTCTTAAAAAAATGGTCTTGATACTCACATCACAGCGGCTGCTTTAAGTTGTTGACTTCCACTACTTCATTGCAAATTTGAACACCTGCATATTTCCAGTGACTACTTTCAATTAATTCATAAAACATACTCTTTGATCATAGGCACTCTTTGCAAAGAAAATAAGTCTTTGATCTATCCTGGGAAGCAAGAATACTGTGATTTCTCTAAACTCTTCTGTTATGTACTGCTTTTCAACCTCGGGTTTCTTGCTTCTTCAAAACTGCTTCCACTCAGAAACTGAAACATTAATTTTTTTTATATTCATTGAAAAGCGTAATAGGCCTTTTTCTTTGTTTAATAGATGATTTGATGACCTGAGGCTTTTGTTTTCCATATAATCATTGAGTAAAAACGTTAATTATGCCGCTTGAACGTTTTTCTCAGTTTATTATTGACTAGCGCGAGCTGCCAGCTTCACGCTGGTAGCACTGTCTTTCAAACATGGATACTATCAGGTTGGTGCAAGAGAAATGCAGGTTTTTTTTTGTTTTATTTCAACACTATTTTCTTTGATAAACTAAGGCTTTTTTATGAGGTATTATACATTGTTGGAAAGCTTCTTATATGAGTTTTCTAAATATGTATATGGAATTTAATTCAAGTCGCTCATTATAAAAATAATTTGGTTTTTATTTTCAGATGTCGATGTCAATTTTCGTCAAATTTACTTCTGCGAGTTCAAACTGGGCCTGACTGCCCCTCAAACCGCTGGAAATATCAGCGAAGTATGGGGCCAGGGAAGAACCAACGAATGCACAGTACAACATTGGTTCCAAAAGTTTCGTGTCGGCAACACCAGCCTCGAAGGCGAACCACATGGAAGCCGCCCATCAATACTTGATAACGACTTATTGAAGGCGACAGTCGAAGCTGATCCACTCCCGTCGATCACACTACAGTTGTTCGCCATTTGAAATAAATTGGTATGACCAAGAAGCTTGACAAGTGGGTTCCACATGAATTGACCGAAAGTGTCGTGCCCGGCACGACTTTCCCAGCCAGCCGGCCGCCGTTCTCGCGCGCCGCGTGGGAAACATTGCCAATGGCAATGTGTTACGGTAGCGTTCCCACGCGGCAGCCATATATAAGGGCTAGCACCGAGCAGTCGGGGTTCCAGTTTTTCTTTCGCCACTCTCCTGATCTCGGACCAGTCTCTTATTCGCATTATTCGTGGTGTCGTGTTGCGTCGCGTTATATTCCGCTTCGTTCGATAGCCGCACCGCCACACCACCGCAACAACCCTATCCCTGGCTGGCTGCCCACGGGGTCCGAACCGCAACCCTAATCCATCTGCCGCCGAGAACCACTCAACCATCTAGCCATGACTGGCCCCTCTATTGATCCACCTTATGTCGTGTATATTTGTGCGTGCCGTGTCGTGTATTGATGTCTTAAGGATAAACCCTAATTGTAAAACCCTTGTAACCGCATTGCACCCTAGGAAACATATTGGGGCGTAGGATCAAGGGGGCAGCCCCGAGGCCCCCAAAGGGGGAGTCGGGGCAAGGGGAAGGGACCCTCGGATCGAGCCCGCAGGGTTCGGAGGGGCTAGGCCGCCATCCGGCAACTAGCCCAGCGCAGGGCCCCTCCGGATCCGGGCAGTCGGCCTTGGGTCCCCCCACCGATGCCCGCTGCTCCTACTCGGACCGGATCCGGGGCACGACAGAAAGTCAGAAAAATCGCCGTTTTCAGGTATCGTCGGCCCATCTTTTGCGCAATGAAAACGATCCATTTCTCGAATGGATTGTGACTTGCGATGAAAAATGGATACTTTATGATAACAGACGATGGTCTGCCCAGTGGCTGGACCAAAAAGAAGCTCCACGACATCACCCAAAGCCGAAAACTCACCAAAAGAAGATTATGGTTACGGTTTGGTGGTCTGCAGCGGGTATGATCCACTAAACCTTTCTGAACCCGGGTGAAACAATTACAACAGGAAAGTACTGCCAGCAAATCGACGAAATGCACCAGAAACTGCGAAGTTTATACCCGGCATTGATCAGTAGAAAAGGAGCAATCTTACTTCATGACAACGCTAGACTTCACGTCTCATTGATTCCGGCAAAAGCTGCATGAGTTGAACTATGAAACTCTGGATCATCCACCATACTCGCCAGACCTTTCACCTACTGACTTTCACTTTTTCAAGCAACTTGATAACTTCTTGCGGGAGAAACATTTCAGAAACCAAGAAACATTTCAGAAACATTGCAGAAACTGCCTTCGATGAGTTCATCGCTTCCAGAACCCCAGACTTTTATGATATTGGCCTTAAGAAGCTCGTTTCTCGTTGGCAGAAGTGCGTTAATTGTAATGGAGCTTACTTTGATTAAATAAATATTGTTAGATCTGAGTTATATTAATTTAGATTTTAGGTAGAAAAACCTGCATTTCTTTTGCACCAACCTAATACTTCTGCTGAAGAATGTAGGTTAAAGATGTAAGATTATCTACTCTAAGAGGGTAGATAATGGCAGAGGTAGTTCAGGAGAATGAGAATGATTATGCTGAACCCTTCCTTCTCCAAACACACACAAATCCAGAAAAATGTATATACAATAGCAACGATTTTATTTCTTTTATCTTTTACCTCCCTAACAATTAAAGTTGGTGCGAATGATAAAACAAGTGGAACCCATAGAGTCAGGGAATGTGCGAATGGAGGAGCTTCTGCGACTTAGTCGAATTACGTTAATTGGACTGGGAACTTAAGACGGCGACCCGATCCCGTTGTATGAACGTAATAAGTTGCATAGACTGTGATGAAGAGAGTGATTCCGTCCATCTCTCCCTGTAAACGGACGAACCCGGAACGTTGTTTCTTACGAAGTCCTCTGATGCAGCGCTACACTCGCGCTGGGGCGAGACGTTGCGCATTGCAACAGAAGCCGACGTAAGAAACAGTATTCCGGGTTGTCCGTTTCCACTGATACAGGGAGAAATGGACGGACTCACCCTCTTCGCCACAATCTACGACCCCTCATAGGCATAACCCACCTGATATCCGTACCACCCCAGATTCGTGGGGTGATGCCTTTAAAGTTAGTGGCCTGACTTTTCGACTACTCCTCGTTGTTGGGATCTTTGCATGTGTAATCTCTTTAATCTTTTATTTTATTTTAATAGGACAATGAGAGATAATTGGAATTCTCAATTTTAGAACAAAAAAAATCAAGTTACATCACATCCTTCTGTTTTCCTCATTTTGTTCATAAAAAAATCAATAGATAACCCAAACCTTTGCTGAACAAATAATGCAGCAGTGCAGGCACAAAGGACGCAGACGGCAAAGTTAAAAATAACGGCAGCATAGGTGGATAAATTCTTCGGGGTTCTTTTAACCATCAGATATACGAGTATACCATTTGCAAAAATACCAAAAGCATTAGTGATATTATGTAGCAAAATGCTACTAATAAGTAGTATGTCCATATAAAGTAATTATTGCTGAAATAAGTGACGTAAACCAGAGATGATAAAGTGAAGATCATTGACAACCTTTCAGCAATTTTAGTAAAGTTTTTGGCTTTAAGTTGTCAAGTGAAATGATGTCTAGTACTCAGCCAGGATTAAGCAGAATCGACTGAAGCTGCTACCTCCACTTGGCTACTCCACACAGTACTGCCGCTGTAAATTGTTAATCAAATTAACACATCAAATTAACAAAAGTACGTTACGTTACGGAACTTCGAGGCCTAGCTACGTTGTTCCTGCATATTTTCAAAGTTTGGGGCCACTTTCAATTTCTTCAAAAAAAAAAACAAACACACACAAACTCTTCGCAAAAGGCAAAAATACTGCTGATTCTTCCAAAATTTTATGTTATGTTCTGCTTTTCAACCTTGGATTTCTTTTTGCTTCTTGAAAACAGCTTCTACTCGGGCACTGAAGCACTAGTCTTTTCAACATTCATTAAAAAGTGTAAAAATCTTTTTTTTTTTTGTTGAATAGTATTCTGAATAAATGAAAAATTAAAGTGTAAGACATCTAGGAACTTGTCGACTACACATCGCGGGACGTCCTTCACAGAGTACTGTAGCCTTTCTATGTAGTAGAGGACGGTTGGGAAGTATTTGGTGGTAGTATGGGTAAACCTTTCTCTTTGCAGAAGCAACGAAATTTATTTGAGAAAAATCTCAATTTTGAATAGTTCATCAATCATATGACTACTAAATCAGTAAAATATAGAACGAAAGGTGCGAACTAAAATTACAGATAATAACAGATACGCACTGAACATTTCTATCAAAACCAAACATAAACCTAAAACAATATAGGAGTAATAATAATAATAAAACATAGATAACATCATTCCCTTAAAACTGATTGCGAATCTTTAGGCATCGCTACGTTTTCTTCTGATGCACAGTATAACAATCAAAACATTTTTGACGGTACTCTTCTACGCGCCAGTTACTCACCCAAACCAAAACTGGTTGCGACGCGGTTGGAACAACAAGAAGAGCTCTCCAAACTAGGCAATTAAACTTTTACGTACATATAAACTAAATACAAGGCTCGAATAAAGTTAAAACTATAAAATTAAGGTTAGAAACACGATCTATAGAAGAGCTATAGATGAAATAACGTGAATGACTGACTCAAAGCGATTGTTATCATGAGTGATCTAGAGGACACCAGCAAAAAAGCAAGAATAGTCAAGAATAAGCGATGCAAATTATGTGATTAACCAGCGAGAACTAGTTCGCTGGTCTTTCGCGCTGGTAACACTGTTCTTCAAAAATATACACTAATAAACGTTCGGATAACGCTGGACAAACTTCATGTTGTGCTCGCCTCCAATAGAAATTAAAAGTAGTGACATTCTCTGTAACAAATTGTATTTTTTCTAATGACGCTTTATTCGTTTTTTAATCATCGACAAAATGAAACGATTTTTCCCAGATACGTCAGTAATAGATTTGGACAACAGTAATAGATCTTGGTTTTACACGTACATATACTTTTTCGATATCGAAACAATTTGGAAACATTCGGAGCATACGTTTCTTTCCTTTCCCCCAACAACTATCGCAGAATGGCGTGCTAACAAATCACATGAAATCACATGACGTAAACCTCAATATCGTACTGATAAAGATAAGGTTCCACCTCAGCTCACGTAGACTTTTAGCTACTACTTAAGCAGCCGTTTGCATGCAGCAGTGTTTCCAGTTGCTAGAGAAAGGTTGTTACCAACCTGATAGGGGATACTTTCGAAGGAATAGATGCGTGGGGAGTATATAGGGAACGCGACGCACACAGTTTTCACGGCCATGAAACAGTTCACAATCTGTCATTTGTTCCTTGATAAATTTACTTAGAGTTATTACACGGGATTACTCCATATCCGACACCGTCGATTCATTCGACGCAGTGGTACCCGTTTCAGATCATTTTACAGCTTTCCTGTCCCAGGACACCTACTAAACACCCGTATCACTGTTCTCTGGAACTTCGTTACACACGGAAATACGTGACAGAATAAGCTCGTTCTTTACAGCACCTGGTTTAAGTGCACGTTCAGATTATACATTTTTACAGGCATTTTTAAAGACAGACATTGATTGATGGTTTTCTTGCGATCGTTTTGCATAGCTGTCTGAATATTCTATATAGAAAGGATATTCGAATTTGATATTACATCTATGTTCATTCGCATGTAGCACAGCAATTTGAAAATATACTTCAAAGTATTAGACAAAATTTTTGTCTTTCCACCCAGCAATAAAAATAGAACGCAAACGTAAAATGACATGAACACTATAATAATTCTGATAAAGATAAGGATGCAAATCACGTAAACTGCTCACTACTATTTAGCAGGTGTTTGCAGGCATGTATCCACTTTTGAAGAGAGGATCAGAGAAATATGATGAGGGTAAATGCAGGGGGTGGGTGAGCAGGCATACGGAGAAACACAAGGTGCAAGGGTAGGTACAAGCAGTATCAGAGCCATGAAACTGTTCACATTTACTTTAGAACAGAACAGTTTGGAATTATTGAGCAGTGATGGTTAGACTGCAATCACACTGTTTTTAATTTCTAACGTCGCACCAACACCGGCCGTGGAATCATTCTCGCTAATTGGTGACGGTAACGGGCCAACTCGGCGCCGTAGGAACCGTCCCACTAAATTTCATAGCTTGCTGGAGCCGACACACTAATTCGACGCACCTGGGACCTGTTCCACCCTATTTTGCAGGTTTTTGGAGCCAACGTACCAACTCGATGCCATTGAACTCGTCTCACTGCTCTCTGGAATTTCGCGACTGATACACATACTTGACAGAATGAGTCGGTTGTTGTTCAGCATAGCAAGACCAACGGGTACAATGGAAACAAATCAGACTAAAGAATGCGCACACTTCAGGCGAAAAGATCAAGGGACGGAAATAAGATCGAGGCCGTGAATATTCCCGTCTAATAGATTTGCCTTACTCGCATTGAATGAATATGCAAAAGAATGCATATAAAAAGGATAAAGGATAAACTTACTGGCGTATCAATTCACTCGGGATGCGCCAACGCGTTTTACTGGAATTCGTAATCGTTGAGGTTTTTGGAACGCGTGTTGGCCTATACAATGACTTCCGGGGGCCAGCCGATGTGTCCAGTCAGTGTTTTTATCCTCCCAGACAGGTCTGGTACCAATTTATCGATCCCGGGGGGATGAAAGGCTTGGTGAGCACTAGGGCGGATTCGAACCCTCGACCGTGTGGCTACAACGGACCTCTGCGCCACACCCGCCCACTGCATATAGTGCCTTTAAGATCATGACGGTATGTTTCATCTACTTTCATATGCATTTTGAAAAAAACATACACAAACTGGATCTGTGTTTTTTCCGGTCCCAGTGAGGTTTTGCTGGAACTTTGAAATTAGAAATTTAAAATTAAAAAAAAAATTAGAGGTATCACCTAACGGATCTGGAGCAGTTTCAGGTTTCAGGTTGGTTATGCAACGGGGTCATAGATTTTGGGAAGGAGGGTGATTACGTCCATTTCTCCTTGTATCAATGTAAACGGACGATCCCGGAATGTTGTTTCTTACGACGGGTACTGTTGCAATGCGTAACGTTTGAACAAGAGGAACAGAGGACGTTGTAAGAAACACCGTTTTAGAGGTCGTCCGGTTACACTGATACAGGGAGAGATGAACGGAATCACCCTCTTCCCCAAAATCTACGATCCAAGGCATGACCCACTCGAAACCCGTACTACCCCAGATTCGTGCGGTGATGCCTTCAAAGTTAGTGGCCCGACCTCGTCTTCGTCAAAGGTCTGAAAATGGTACGAGGTCTTTCATAGTATGCATCCATCAAACTCCTCTCCTTGTCAAGCTTTGATATCGTTCTTAGTACACCATGCAAGAACTCCAAATAGGAAAGCAAAGTGACCATTTTCAATTAATAGCGAAGCTAGTGAACTACCGCTTTCTTAAAGGTTGTCACCGAAGGCGGCTATACACTGTGCAGTATCCTCAAGTAGTAGTGACCGCATAGCGTTAAAGAACTTTATCTGAAACACCCTAGTAAGACTGTAGATGGAACTATATCGAGTCTTGGGAAGAAGAGGGAGAATTTGATGGGATACGCATGGCATCAAAGGCCTCCTCAAACCATTTTCAGGCTTCTGATAAAGACGGGGATGTCGAAACGTAGAGTTATTAAAGTTTCACCAAGACCAAATTGGCACAACAACAAAATATAAATCTAGTACACAATCAAAAGGTTTCAAGAGAAGAGGCCTTGGAGATTGTTGGAGAACATGTAGAAAGATTTTTCTACTCATATATTGAAACATGACTCAATAACACAAATGGAAATTGGCAAACAAGCTGAAGAAGATTCATTTTTGAATATTTCTTTAGCAAGGTGGTGAACATCTTGCAACCACCACTCGTGCGGCCTCCACCTTCTCTTGTGTACGGAAAATTTTTACACCAACACCTCTTCTTTCTGTTGTTTGACGCATTGTTTTTAAGTTGTTGTGTTGAAACAAAAAAGCCCTTCCTAATCCAGGTTCATAAAGATTTCTGAAAAGGACTCAACCTTCCGCCAAACGGATGAATTCTCGGCGTAAAAAATGGTAGTCATGAACCAATTGGGAACCATGGCGGACCGTTCTTAGTGGGAGGGGAAGGGTTATCGTTTACTCGAGCACATGAGCTCGCGAAGAGACCACTACGCCCCTTTCCGCTCTCTCTCTTTCATGAATTTGAGCTCCACATGGAACAGAAGCGAAGAAAATATAGGCGGAGTTCGTTCTGTGAACGTATGAAATTTCTAGAAACTTCAGGTGGCAGCTTCTAGAAACTTCTGCTACAGCGAAACTTCCCTGTTCACCAACCTGACGCTACACGGTTACTAACCTCCAAATCTGTAGGACGTTCGAGCCACTGCCCAATTCCACTACCACAAACGCCTTTTCCCCTTTGCATAAGCTTTGTTCAAATTTGCGGTTAGGCTCCATCTTCCACATGAAAAAACACTGTATTGGGTTTTGGTATTTGGCACAAAACGTCGTGAAAAAAAATGACCTTTCATGTTAATTTATGGAATCATTAATACACGGGAAGCGATTGTGTTCGGTTCCAAGGTCACGAAATAATCTGGGCGTCCGGAAAATCCCACCTTCTTCCCTCTCAACGAATTTGGCACAAGAATTTCCTGTCTGAACTGCGCTAGTTTTACTTGCTTCACAGGGCTATTCATAGCTGCGTGCTTCTCCGTCTTTGTTTTCTGAAACTTGTATATTCATATTTTAACTTATTATTACTGGTTGAGCGGATGTCGGTAAGACGTCTGACTGCTATTAAACGATCGATCAATGGTTTTTAGTTTTTACACATTGCAAAAAAAAAAAACACGGCACATTCTTAACACGCTTTATCTATCATCCTTTTAATTATTATTGGTTATTTTCAAATCAGATCATCTGCTCTTATCTTTAAACATCTTATTTAACGAATAAAACTTTACTTTTCAATTTATTTGGTGAAATTTTTACGGGTAAAACCATCGTTTTCGACCATTTACCTACGCAATTCCACCGGATCGCCATCTGACCTACCGTACGATATTGTTTCACATATTCGTAGACATAATAACACTTAACTGTTTACTACTACGAGAATCTCAAGAAGAAAATTGTTTGTCAGAAACCCGTTTGTGAATAATTACGGATGGTGTCGCTAGTGATTGAAGTGTTCTTGGTGATGTAACAACCAATAATCACATTCCTTAACGTTGGCATAAAAATCAACTTCGACAGAGGCTAAAATCATTGAGATTTTCTCATCACCTATTCAAAACTCATCAAGCATCGAGAAGTGACCATAATTGCATATCGAAGCACCTTAACGAGCGCCGTTGTAGCTCAATTTCCTCACATTGACTTGCCGAAGATCAAAAATTAGAACGAAACCTTTTCGTAACCCGTGGCGACAGAAACACAAACATTGTAGTTTGAATAAGTCAGTTCATTTAAGTTACCAGCATTTCCAGAATCAATCAATCCTGGAAAGAAGCTTTATTACAGCGGTTGTACGATGAAAACTGTTTAGGATTTTGTTGGAAGACAACCCAATATTATTTGCAATTGTAAGAAGGAAAAAGATTATCTGTGAAAAAGGCGGGTGCGAAAATGGCTTGTTCTCTTTGAGAGAGGTAGAAGTTTTAAAAAAATCGTTAATCTGCAAATTTTCGTTTGGTGGTAGACGTTTCGGCTCCTACAATAGGAACAAACTATCCTATTCGTTTATAGTTAGAAACACTCCTTAGTTTTAAAAAAGATAACAGAAATTCTGAATTGTTCATATCAATCCATGGAGCTAAACTCAAATAGAAATAAAATCGTATCCTCAGTAAAATATTAACAAAATACATGAGGATTCCTAGAAATGAGTAAACCGTGGCTTGAAGGTTTGGTAACTATTTAAAATACTTCAAAAATTCAAATTTCAAATAAATAAAATAATAAATAAAGTAAAATAATAAATAATAAATAAATTCCAACAAATAAATAAAATTTCAAATAGCAGATCAGGACAAAAGAAGAATTATGTATGGAGTACGATAGAGGGCGTTGCGGTTAAACATTTTCCAACTTTAATAGAATTAGCTAGTTCAACTTTTTTTCAGATCATAGGGAAATTATATTAGCAATAAGTGAGTAAGGAACGCTCAACTCCCACTAGGTGAAATTCGAATTGGTTTTGCCCGTAATTTTAGGTTCTTTTTTTCCAATTTGAGAGAGAGTTTCAAAAAATTTGAATCGATGCAGGGATTTGAGGCAAATATAACGCTTCGCATAAATGATATGTTAGAATCTAATTTAATAGATTTTTACCAGCAAAATCTCAGGCGAAAATCTCTGTTGCGATAGGGATTCGCACTGTAGACTGATGTAAAAACTGGAAAATTCATTTCGTAGATAAGGATTCCGTGGAATTAATAAATCTTATTTCATTTATCCTATTCATCTTTTGTAATGATAACAAATTTCTGAAAAAAAGTAAATACAGATAAGAGGTGGATCGGTTTCAAACATAATCAGACAGTATTCTCCTATTATTTTCTTTTTATTACTATACTTACAATTCTTGCATGCATCACTATCTGAAAATACATTTTTACTTCCGTGTTATCACAAAATATCTCATTTCTGAAGAGTCATTAAGGTCAAAAAACTGCACATAGATATACATCAAATGATTATATTCTAAAAGTAATGAAACTACTACGATAAAAATCGATTTAGTGAAGATTTTCGAAAATACACTTAACGATCATCCAAATAGCCCTCTTGAGCATCTGCACGCTTCTGGCATTTATGGCGTTGTTCAAAGGGATTTTCAAAGTCCGTCACCGAAATGTTCTTTCAAGAGTGGTGGTGATACGATCCTTAAAAAATCAGAAAAATTTCACATCGGTTCGCTTAAATTCGCTTGAATCTCGGGAAATCTAACTTTCTTTCTCTCTTTCTCTTTCTCTCCCTTTCTTTTTTCTTTCTCAGAATTCTTAACAGAGAGCTTGTAGTCACCTAGGTGACCGTCAGCACTATTTTCTGCAAAATCAGTGCTCGTGCACTTGGTGAAAAAGTCGCCCGAGTTCGTCGGAACCTTGTCCATCTGGCGGGTTCAATGTTCCCACTCACAGTGCTGTTGGAGGGAAATTTTCAGGCGAAGAAAAATATGGCTACGCTGCCGCAGATCCCATACACTCTTAACCTGTCACCTCCAGACTTCTTTTCCTTTTGGAAGATCAAGAGGGTTCGTAAAGGTCAACATTTCGAGTCCGTTCGTGAGATTCAAGCGATTGTAACACGAGTCATGAAGGTCATTTCGAAGAAATATTTTCTCAAATTGCTTCGAACAGTAGCAGAATCGCTGGAAGCGATGTATCGACGCTCAAGAGGACTATATAGGAGTGCTATCAAGAGTATTTGCAAAAACTTCCAATAATTCGTCGAAGAATCGAAGGAGAAAGGAGTTTCTTCCAGAAAATCTCATTAATTCTCCGACATACCCTGTATTTTCTTACTTACAACATTTCTTAATGATTCGCTTAGCTTATACACCCTTTACTTCTTCAAGATGAAGATGGTGCCTAGTTATGATTAGATCGTTTTTTAAAAGGACATCTCATACATTCCTATCAAAGATTTCTTCGTCGCAGCAGTTTTTGTAGTATCCAGGTTACATCAAAATATCCGTTCTCCAAATATTTTCTGTTATATGTATGTATTATTAAAACAAATCTTATATACTGGTAACATCAAGATCATAAATTTAATAATTTGAAAAATTATTTCACTTTATAACGCTGTTAAAAACGAAAAGAAACTGTAAGGCTCTCCGAAAATCCCAGGAATTATCGATTTGGAGCCATTAACCTACCAGATTTTAGATCTCCTAGCTCATCTAAGCAAACCTTCAAGTTCATCCTTTCACTTTTCACTAAAGCTTTTTTACTATCAGAAAGCAAAAAAAAAATCCTCTTTCAAATTCGTTTCATATTAAGTGCGAAACCTTTAGTTCTCCACAGACTTCTCTTAGAACCCCGTTTCATTTTTGATCTTATGAACCGAGGCTGTTTTTCGCTTTCCGTCTCCTGAACCTGTCATTAACAGATCTATTTCCTCTCATTGCCGAACACAGAAGTCATCAAACTTATCTAGATCTAATTTATATTTCACCTAGTTTCACCTGCTCTGCTTCTGCGAGCTCACCTAATCTAGTGTGGTTGTTAATTGGCAACGCCCCTCACGGAAACCTTTTTCTTCTCGACTATCTGTTAACGCTATGATTTCTGTTTGGTAAGGAATCACACAGGCAGAGCTCCCAGAAGCCACGCCCACCTAACAGATTATTTTCCATTTTCCATCGTAGTTAACGTATCCGTATATGTCCGGAAGGCATTCTGTGAAAGGAATTCTCGTTAAATCTGACAATTTTGCGGCACTTTCGCACTTTTCCGCTTTGACGCGACACACGTCATTTCTACAGAATCCTATTGGTGTGATCTTTATGATACTTGTTTCAAGAAGAGTTATCCTCGAATTTATTTTCCGTGAATAATTAAGCGTAGGACTTTATATCTTCTAGTAAACCTTATGATTATTTCGTCTACTCAAGCGTTTTTTGAAATTTCCACACCTATTCCGTTCCTTTTCAGCACAATCACAGCAATGTCTGCATATTTCTTGATAACACTGCTCTCTTTGCTACCGTCCCTTGTGTCCACCCTCAGATGTCATCAAATCTCCACCGCTAATCTGTCAAATCCACCAGAGACACAAGCTACGGTATGTCTTGCTTTTTATGTGAATTTATTTCCCATGAATTTCTCACTTCCCTTTTTTCTGAGGCTAGAAAACAAATAGTAATATAATAGTAATAACCAAAGCTTCGCTCCCATCCAGGACAGGTGCAATAAGTAGATTATGCGATTACGGTAACTTGTGACTGAAACCTTTTTTTAATATAATATATTATGCTACAGCAAATTTTTCAGTCATTAAAACTCTTTTTTTTTTCAGGAATGTATTGCTGGAAGTTTAGCCTGCACTAAGTTAGTTGACTACACAGCAAAAACATTTTCAAAGCAATGTCAGCAGTTTAATTGCACGGTGAGTCCTGACTAGATTTTTCTTGCACTACGGTGACACCAGCGTATAAGGATGTCATTGAATCTCACTTCTTGTCGCTGGAATCCCTCCTATACAGAATAGAGACTGAGCAGGGCTTGAGATAAAAGGTACCAGTGCTCCCCGTACGGATTGGTCAAAAGTGCCCTATGCCAACCAATCAGGTGATCCCTCTGCGCTAATAAATTGGTGCCAGACTTGTCTGGAGGAAAACAAACACTCATAAACATCGATACATAGGCTGGACACCTAAAAGTCATTGCATAGGTCACTAACGCGTTCATGAAACCCGGAAAGAATCTGGATTGAAATTGAAGGCTCTGTCATATCCCACATATACGTTGGTTCACCAACGCTAAGCACTTTATCCTTCTACCTTTCTATGGTTCAATCCTTTCCTCTTGTATCTTACTTTTTTACCAGTAATTGTTGCAATCAAATTTGTTGTTTGATGTCTGACAGTAGAATAAGAAGATAGAATTATGGCAAAGTTGTTAGGTTCTAATCAAAAGTACTAATTTTTGTTATTACTCCAGATTTATGGTTTGACCATTTCGAGAATGGAATTGCGACATAACTGATACGGTTTAGAAGAAACTCATAGTTTTTGCTAGTAGTTCGAAGGTAGTCGGAGTGGCAGCCTCAAATCAGTTTCCAACTTACTGCGATCCATTTTATGCTCATCAAAAACCTTTAATCTAATAAATCTATGGAAAAAATCTACTTTGACAACGAAAGCAGAGTATACCATAACTGCTGACTCTGTTGTGGTAGAAGCATACTGCTCCGCAAAAAAAAAAATTTAAGACAAGTATAGTTAGCTGTTCTGTGTGGATCCGTGTAGGATGTAGCGTGTCAATTAATTTTCCTCGAACAAAAAGCAAAAACCAGCGATTTTATAGCAGAGCCAACTCCTGCCAACTATGGAGTGAATAGATTTTAAATTTTTCTTGCTCTTGCGTGGTTTTTGTGATTTTTTTTAACACTGAAAAAAATTTCATAAGAAGTACACTTGCAAACTCTATATTCCGGCGCTTACTCTCAACAAGTAAGCGCTGTTGAATCAACCCCGTTACCGTATCCGCGCTAATCATACTGGTTACCATAGTTACACAGCAAACAATTTGTGTAGACAGCGCGTGACAGGCGGCGGCTATCAGGAAAACACGAAATTAACGGTTATTTTCGAAGCTATTGAGTAACTATTGAGGATCTAAGGATTTCTTCAAGTTTCCCCTCTTTCTAGAATTAAAAAAAAAAACCGTTGCAGCGTCAAAAACCAGCGGACTAAAGGATGAATGGGAAGGAAATTAGCTAGTTAGTCTGCCGCGCCAACCGAAATTATATTCAATGTGCAGTATCAAGAAATTGATGTAGCTCTTCTCAGGACCACTAGGCAAGGGAACACAGCCGTAAAAAGGCAATTAAGACATTTCTGTTGTCATTACAGTCAAATCTTGGATATGCCTCGCAAAAATTGCGGATACCATGCCCTTTTGCCGCAAATCCTGTGTCATCGTCAGAGTTTTGACAAGTATTGGATACTGTAGCAATTAACTCAAGAAAAAACAACTAAAAGCCATAAAACAGAACAAAACTTTTGGTAATTCTGTTCCGATAGGTTTTCTATCACTTCTGCACATTCCCAACACTTGAGATAAGTTCTTCTGTAATTAAGAAGTTAGATTAAAATTTTAAAAAATAATAGCAACAAAATGATTTTTAAAAAATTGAAAGCACCCTGCAAAATTTGCACTCTTACTACAATCACTTGAAAAGAACTAAATATCAGTTGACGTCAAGATTATTGTATTTGCAAAAAATCCTATTTGACCTCAAACTACCCTTCCAAACCTCATTTTCTTCAGTAAGTTATGGTTGTTAATTATCTACGATAGTGATTTCCGTGATTATGCTCGTAGTACGCACAAAACTAATCAGCATCATACGACTGCATATGTCGTAGTCAGCACCTATTAATACATATAACTATTCCTCAATTAAAAAGCGAGCGTGTGAGCGTTGCATTTTCAGTGAAATCAGGATTTATTTGGGAGCAATCCTTCTGAAATGAAATTAAGAGATTCGGAACGTAGAGTCAACGAAACCCCGCCTACCTTTTCAAAACATTTTTTTTAAACTTCCGATAGTTGCTAAAGATCTCTTTGCATTTCCCCCAATGTTTCCAAGACTTCAAAAACTGACCTGCAGTGAGACGTTCGGAACCTTTCCTCGACTACGTAACTACCTCATTATCTATTCTATCCATATATTTCTTAAGCTGCAAGTAATAAAAAAGACAAATTTGTCCTCAGTTTTAAAAAAAAATTATGCGCAAAACCCTGTTTAATTACGCAAAAAATTACGCATACAAGGAATACAGACCCTAACGTCGATCAAAGTCACAAATTGTAAGTACAAACGAATCATCGCCAGTTTCTTCTAACTGATATCATCATTTAACGCGAAATTTAATTTACTTGATTTTAGCCTACTAATGAATGAAGCTATAAGCTGCTCTGTAGGATTTCTGATCTAATTTAGCGTCTTTTTGTGTGAATAACGGTGAAAAAGGGCAAAGTGCTTTGGCGCTGTTCAATCTTCTTTGGTTGCACCGTAGTGTTAGACTCCAATCCAGAATCGTAGACGTCAACTAAGGCCTGTACAATGACTTGAGGGGAACCGTCAAATCAGTTTTTTTATCCTTCCAGACAAGACCGGTATTAATTTGTCGTTCAAATAATTGCTTAGGCAAGGGCGGCACTGAACATTAATAATCCATACGGGAGCAACGGAACTTCTTACCGTGGGTTACCTCAATCAGGAAAAATCAGCGCAAGAGAAACTATAAGAAAGTGAGAAAAGAGCAATGGATAGATTATCAAAATAGAGCGCCTCAAAAGCGTTTTTCCCGTTTTTTCCCTATAACTGAAGAATAAACCTAGAGTATTTTAGTACTCAAATAGTCAAATTCAAGTCGGTAGTGAAGATGTTTTGATGGGGCTAATGAGGGAGAAGTAGGAGAATTGAAAGCGCAGAAAAAAAACTGGAAAGAGGGGAAGAGAAAAGGACGAAAAAAACTCAATGTCTTCTTGATATGTAATTTTGATAGGAGGGTAGGAGCACCGTAAATAACACAGCTGAAATGAGTCCATCCATTCCATTCTTTAGTAACAAATTTGAATCTTAGCGATTCTTGCGTTGCATGATAAACGTCGATGTCAGCTTGTATTTTTGGATGACAAAAACCAAATCCTAGTTAATTCTTTTGAGTATCTTTTTGTAAGTTTAAGCGTCTTTTAAGACGCAATAATTTATTTGCATAAAGCATAAAAAGTGAAGTTAACTAACTAATTGATTGTTTAGTTTAATTTAGCAATAATAGCTACATAAAAAGAGAAACTTCTATTAAATCCATCTTTCCTAGGCGACCATGCATATTCCTCGATAACGCCTTGATTTTCTTCACGTGAGCCTTGTCTGAGCATCTTAAAATACCTTCGAAATCAGTGAAAGCTAACGGAAAGCTTTTCCCAGGAAATAGATTTCTATAAATTCGTTGCCAGTTCGTTACGGTGTGAATTCATACGTGGTCATAGTAACGCTACGCTCAATTATGACGCGCTTGTTGCGAAATGAGCTCCAATATTTCTGCAAATAATAAAATCCATGGAATCAGGCTTAAATATAGCTCTGTTCAGACAAAAAACAATTTTTGAACTGAAACAATGGAAACAACATGGGGGAGAAATTAATAGCATTAAATCAAGCTTTTCCCGGAGGTTTGCCCTCTGCCATTCTATACATTTTAAAAACAAAGAGGATGTTAGAAGAAAAAGGACTTTTTTTTAAAAATATTATTGGGTGAAAGTAGCGTATAGTCGGGAAGATCTCATGTTGCCGTTGCAGCGATGGTTCGAAGCCCCTCAAGGCTTTCATTCGTCTTAGGTGGATATATTGTCTCATCCGTGAGGATAAAAACACGTGCTTCAAACATAGGGTAGCCCAGCGAGTCATTGTCAGGCTCCACATAGGTACATGAATCTCAAACGATCCTGAATTGAATTCGAAAGCTTAGACGCATCCGGATAGGGAGAAAATGATCAACACCGTGCACTTTTTACTTTATTGGTGTAGAATTATTAACGAGAGGATGAATGTTTCTTCTCTAGGCCGGCTCTTTAATGAACGCTCCAGCTCAATGCACAAACACTTCACAGTTGGGTAGAGAGACTCTTAGCTGTTGCTGTTATGGAGATGGGTGAGTTAGAAAAGAAAGTCTTTTACATAGTTACACATAAGACAAAACAGATTTGAAATGAATCGGTCTGGAAAATTGCAGCCATTCCCGAAAAATATTTAGAACCATTAATATACTCGTTACTATACTTCATTTTACACGTTTATTTCACAAATTTGGATTCAGAGTATAAAAAGAAGGAGAATTGTTCGTTTTGTTGGTCATATTTACTGTATTTTGGAACAGTTTTGTTTTACCGAACTTGTCGAAGAGAAAACAGTGAAATTCGGATTGAAACTTCGAGTAATGGTACAGAACTACTTTTGGGACTCAATCAGGGACGATATCTTTCGCTAAAATACTATATAATAGCCTGGAGATTGTAAAAGTGGATGTATTTGACAAAATACAACTGTTTTTTTTTCTTTCGAAGCATAAAAAGTTCTCTTAGGGTAGTTCCGTAATCTTCTCTTCGTAATCGTAATTATTTTTATCATGTAGAAAACGCATTTCACTTCAAATGTTAAACTAAGGCTTCTTTTCAGGTGCAACTCAGCGCCAACGAGCTGGATGTGGACAACATTTGGCACCATGACATTCTTCATCTTCGGCAAGGCATTAATCCTGTAGAGAAAAACCTAACCTTATCTGAAAATCGTAGATATTCTCCGAATTAAAATTCTTAATAAATTCTGCCCGGTTCAATCTATTCTAATAATGTGACTATGCTTAGAGTAGTGATGAATAGTAATGTTCACTGATAGCCTTCCAAAAAAACCGAATTATTCCAGTTACAGTCAGTAATGTTGAATGTTGTGAGTAAAAATTAATATTGAACTTAATCCTTCTATAACGCTCATTATTCACCTATTTGATCTTTCGTACAACAAACTTTTAAAAAATCATTTGTCCATCCAACTAGTCTAATTTTTCTCATCATTATATATAGTTCAATTTGATTTTTTTTTTGGTTTTGTAGACGCAAAACGCACCCCTCCTAATTCAATCAATTTCCATACCTAAATCTCTGTATTGTTTCTCGTTGTCACATGTTGAATACTCCCCATTTAAATAAATTTTTGTTGTCGTACTCACTAAAATATGTGTATGGAGATTAGTTCGTGGAAATGCACTTATTGGACGCCTTCAAAATCAAAAGCTAACATCCAAGTTGTAGACGTTCCCTATATGTGAAAAATGTGATTGTCCACAGATATAAGAAATTCAAAAGGACGGAAATTTAATTAAACAAATCCTTTCAATTAAGTATTCAGATTTTATTAGATTTATAATATGCTGGGACCAGTTTTCCGTTCCTCAGTCCAGAACAAATATATTAATTTTTCAAACAAAAAAAAAACGTGCCGTGTATTCGACACGTACCGTATGTAAATGACATTAGGAATTTGTTTTTAAAATTTGGAACCTGACATAAAAACTAGGTGTTTTTTTTTCTTAACTAAATTTGGTTTCAAATTTTGACCTGATCTTTTTCTTAGCTGAAATATATTAATATTTCAAACTTGCTCTAATCATTCAAGTGCACCCTCTAGTAGTTGATGATTCTTCCTGAGAACTTTGCGTACACAAATCTGATTATTTGTTTATTTCAAAACTGTTCCACTCAAATCCATTCATTTTTTTATTACTTCCAAATGCAGTTCAATTTTTTTCTAGCGACTACAACCTCCGAAAAGTGATATATAGGTTGTAGTGAGAGCCCAATACGACCAAAAATCTACGAAATTTCATCGATACTCAAAGGTCCGGTACTGTCAAGCTAGTTCACAGTTTCTGAGATTTAGAGGAGATAAAGCGCGAAATTTCATTGACTCACAATAAATTGCCGCTTGCGACAATTTTTGTGGGAAAACTAGTAATTTGCTGGAAACCAGCGATTATAAAAATGTACGGACACCAAGTAGCAATCATTATGTAAGGTTCATCGCGAGATGGAGATTTAACGACGAAAGCAAACCATTCGATTTATGTCCAGAAAAAATGTAACGTTAAATTTGAATTTATCGCGCTGCACTTGTTTTGCTTCATATTACAATTTTCTCACAGTTCATTCCATGAGAACGAACTGCGAGAAAATTTCGAAAACGAACCGGATGAAATGGTGAAAAATCAAACATGGATTTCCGCTCCTCACTGAAGTTACTCTCTACATTCTCTTGAAAAAAGAGATACTTTACTTATAGAAATCCCCCAAAAATGAACGTTATATACCAGTCGTATCCGTGCCTACAAAAACTCTGGCACAAACCACAAAGATAGGAAATGGTCATTTATCCTTTCACGTTCACACAAAACGTTACTCTCCTCTTTCATTACCGGATCTTGCATTCTGGCACAACTTTGCACAATCCAATATTTCATAATGTGTGTTCTTTAGTCATATCGCACGTAGAGGATGGAAAAAAAGAGCGCAACTCTTTTTTTCCAGTGCTAATATCATTTATGCACATACAATTTCAGATTGTCACATGACTTCGATAATTGTAATAAAATGATATCGAAAGGTAGATTAGCAAAACATACAATAAAGATACAAGGAGAGAAAATCCTGTTTAAAAAAAAAATTAGGCTTTGTACTTCGTCCACAATTAAATGTACCATGGATTCCCATCAGAGATCCTCCTCTTTTTTCGACTCAAGGTTGAAAACGAGTTTTTACATATCTTTAATGGAGGTAACTTTTCCGGTTTAATGTCTTAAGTGATTTTAGTCAAAGCTTAGAAGATTCTGTGTCCTCTTCCAGTTGAAAAATGGAAAAATTAAGATGCATACTTCAGTTTAAAAATTGATGGACCGGCAACAGGTTTTTCAACTTCCAACGGTGATTTGGATATTTATTTCTAATTTTAAAAATGAACAAGTACTTCTGTTTATGTCTCTGTATATCTATTTATCTTAGAAAAAATAAACCACTCAGCCGATATATGCCCGAGGGCAGAAAACGTGCTCTTGCATCAATTTCCTTCTTTCAGTAATAATTCTGTTCTGTTAAATACTAATAATACTATTAAATTTTATTCTGTAAATACACTACATATTTTTTAAGTGTGGCTACTGAAATAGTATATTGAAAATTGAGGAAAATGTTGAACATGCCAGTTACAGGTCCTACTCGGAGAAAACGCTGACAATTTTTAATTAGTGCGTTTGTTTGCGTGATGACGGTGATATCATTAAGAAAGCTGGGAACGGGAAGCGATCAACAATCGAATATCATAGCGTTATCTCCGTTTTTCTTGCCTTATCAAAGGCTAATTAGCTATTTAACGCAAAGTACCATCAGAGAGTTTAAGCAATACCTATAATGTTCGGAATACTAGCGATATTATCCTTTTTCATAACCTATTCTATCTGTGCAACTCAAATTCATGGACCTCTCAGCAACGACTTTCAACAATGGCTTTCAAGGTAAAATGGAATTTATTTTTCAAATTTCTTTCAAATTTTCAACTTTGCGTAAACAAATCTGATTATTTGTTTATTTCAAAACTGTTCCCCTCAAATCCATTCATTTTTTTATTACTTTCAAATGCATTTCAATATTTTTTATCGACTACAACCTCAAATTCAAATTCAAATTTATGTTTTTTTTCCACATCATTCATGCAAAGAAATTGCTTTTTTTTTGCAGAAATGGTTACCAAAATTATGATTTTGTGAGAGCTGACTACGGTACACAAGGCAGCTACGGTGGAAAAACCGAAAACAGTTCTACGGTTCGTCTCAAACTAGAGATTATTTGTTGAAAGCACTATTGGAACTATGCAACAGTTCTTCCTCTGTCTCTGTAATCGCTCGTTCCACATCCTATCCATAAAGTATTTACTCATTAAAAATTAACTAATTTCCTAGAAAATTAGTTGACTAAGAAGGAAATACTCGTAGTTTGCAGCTAAGTTAATTCGCTTATCGACTCGTCCATCCTTGCACAGATATTGACCACTGATTTCTCTAAAGGGGTGAGACTAGACAACTGAGCTATCTAATTTCACTCCCATCCAAAATCCGATAATAAATACAGTGTACCACATTCCCTTGCTCTGTTCCTCTCATGAAAGTATTTTCCTGCAAATACCAATTTTCTAGAGCTATGCACAAAAAATATCTTCTTTTCGAAGAAATTTCCTGCTACTACTCGTTATTACTTTCGTTAGTTTCATATTCCTCAGGAAAACAATCGGGTTACCGAACAATCGACCAGCGATACAGTAATTGATTGATGACATGTAATCGACTGATTATGTTCATATAGTACTATCTTCTTTATCTTTGTCTTCATGTTGTTTAGGTTTGCGTTTTATCATAGGCTTGATCTGGGGATATATGAGTAGCCCTCCCTATATATAAGAAGAGGGGGGAGGGGAGAGAAGAGGAGAGAATCTCGGGGCCTTGGAGCACAGTTCTTCAGGTTCATACTGTAACTATACAAGTATAAAACTATTATGATCTGAACTGTTCTGACAAGTGAAGAAAATTTCGCGTGGTAACGTAACCATCGAACCATCACAATACGGGTCGCCAAGAATCGATTGCTATTTTAGTCTGAATTTTTTTTTCTTAGCAAAATGAGATAAATTACGGGATTAATCTTCTTGACTGATTAATCTTGAATTGAATCACGCGTGATTGTTCCTTCTGTTACTTCCTTAGCAACCAACTGCTTATCAGCTTTCAGCTGAAAAATTGCTGATCGCATACGAAATCTGCGAAACCAAAGCAGGTAAGGACAGTTCTTTTTCCCCAATCCCCTAATTAACAAAATGCATCATCGAATTTGGTGAACCGGCTGCGTTCTAAAAAACCTCCCAATTCAACTTTTCTACGCATTGCCCTCTTGGATCACTATTTCATGGTAAATGTTACGTAAGAAAATTTTCCATAGATGTCAGAACAGGCACAAGATCGATTTTTGTGAGCTGTCGCGTAACAGCTATGCTACTTACTCCCTAGGACTATCAGCCGTTTCACGAGTAATCATTAAAGTAGCTTCGTACCTGATGACTGGTACATCTTCACTTTAATGCGTAGTTATGTTGGCTGGAAGCTGATAAAATAAAATAAAATAAAATATTTTGATGAATGCAAGAAGACACGATACTTTTGCTACAAAGTTACGGAATGATCGATAAAAGAATGAAGTTGAATCTTTGCAAAGAATCAAATTCATTTAACAGCTATTCGTGATCTTTATGTTTATTTATAGGCTTCTGTACAAATCTTTCTAAACAACCTTATCGTAGCCCCCTGAGTTGCTGCATATACTCCCAAATATGGCAAATTTGAAAATTAAATACAACAAGATTCATTAATTCCCTAGGTATAACATGCGCCTGACGCCATTCATCTGCTGATGGCACATTGATTTCTCGGGGTTTCTTATGATTTTGCCCATCAGCCCCTCATTTCAACTTCCTACTTCGCACCGCAGCTCAGATCACGTTAAAATATTAGAGTAATGCGTTCCTGTTTGTTCGAAACACACTCTTTTGGGTAGTGAAAGGAACGTGGTAATAGCGTCAATGTTCATAAAATGCTCAACAGAAGTGTGAGTCCTGCCTTTCCTGTTCTCCTGTCTATATTTTGCACTTATTGTCCATTTTTTCCATTCAAATACCATAACTTCACATTTTACTGATTCACAACCTAGAAAAAAACCTAAAAAATGGAAGAAATGTTACCTCACTTCGCTTCATAAGGATCGGTTTTCGCACGATATAGAACCCTATTACTTACTATTCTTGGAAGACCAGGGCTTCAATTCTACGGACAAACACTTGACCTCATGTTCGCATCTATCAATAGTAAAGTCTATACACACCACAACTCGCCTAGAAAAAAAAAGTAGTTTGAGCAGACAGGGAGAACATTTCTCGGAAAAAAAAGTACGTATATGATTCCTTCTAGAAAGCGGAATTAGCAGAGAAAAGTTTCAAAACCAACTGAAGGCTCTTTCCATTCAGATTAGCCACGTTCCAGTCATATTCATCCACGGAAACTCAGATGCAGCTTTATACATGTCGAAAACAGCCTCAGGATGGACAAACTCGATCCAGGTTCTTTAGTTTCTCCTTTAAAACATAGTCAAAAAGGAAAACAACATTTACAATAATCTATATTATTATTTTACTATTTCCCCACACTGTATACTGTTCTCTACGTTCCAGTATTTCCTGGACAAAGGGTTTACTCAAGCAGAACTCTATGCAACATCATGGGGTGACACAAACACTATGAATGCGGCAAAAAGGTGGCTCTAGAAAGATCTCATTCTCAAATACTCCAAAGAGAAGTCTTCCGTTTAGGACACACAATTGCAATGACCTATCTCGGCTTAGAAGCTTTGTTCAAGCGGTTCTTGCCTACACTGGAGCACCAAAAGTTTCGCTGATCACACACAGCATGGGAGTCACTCTGGGCCGAAAACTGATCAAAGGAGGACAAGTTCTCGAAGAAGATGGTAAGAATTCATTAAATGGTCGTACCAAGGGGAAAAATGGGTTAGCTAACTTATTGTTTACACTTATTGCTTGTTCACACACGCATACCTCTTACAATTCCATACAAGTTTCGCTGATCAGTTCCCTAGTCCACCCATCGAAGATCATCCGTTGATGTATTATCTATGAATGCCTATCACATCTTTCTAAAAGAGTTACAATTCCCCGAGTCCAGAAGCTGGAGGGGACTTGAGATCAGTGAAAGAACTGAACAGTTTTTACATAGCGGTCCGGAACAAGTGGTACTTTGATGGGGCGAGGTCTGACGAATAGAGTGGATGAAGGACCGCTTCCTAACCCAGGACCTCAAGTTGGCGGTGATTGACTGAAGCGACATTCTGTCGCGCGTTTTTGTAGAAGAGATAAACGGCGGCACGTCTCGGTCGCTTCTAGCGAAATTGCGGCGACAAACTCGCGGAGCTGTCGCGTGTAGACCTTGGTGTCGACTACCTGGTTGTCGGTGGACAGCTTCCACCATAGCATTATTTGTGTCCCAAAAACTGCAGAGAAGGCCCTTCTCTTGATGTTCCCCTACTAATCCACAAAAAAAGGCGCTTTCAAATGCCATTTTTTAAAGTGTGGAAAAATAAGTGGTTGCTAACCTACTTCATAACTTTGGTTCCTGTTGTACCAACCGTCGCCTACGAAACAAATAAATAATTCAATTCAATGAACAGAAAAGGTCGAGTTTTTACAGCGTGTGCGCTCTATACCGTCACATCTGGTGTTTAAAGGAATCACCCCACGAATCTGAGGTGGTACGGATTTCAGGTGGAGCATTCGTATACAGGGTCGTGTATTATGGGGAGGAGGGTGATTCCGTCCATTTATTCCTAATTGCCGTAGAAAACGGTCCGGAAGATACGGCTTCGAGCGTTCAGCCGCGCTATTTTCTACAAGAAGTTCGATTGGAGCGCGCCAGCCGTGTGCACACGCTACGTCTTCCGGGCCGTTTTTTACGGCAATTAGGAAGAAATGGACGGAATCACCCCCTCTCTCCGTAGTCTCCCATCCCGTATACGAATACTCCACCTGAAATCCGTACCACCTCAGATTCGTTGGGTGATGCCCTTAAAACAAAGCGCATGCCATTTTTTAAACTGAAAACCGCAGCGATAACCGCTGCCATTAACTTCGCTTTTTTATTCGTGACCAGTTGGTATAACCCCATCATGTCGTAAAATTGCGAGTGGGAGTGGCCGAAAGAGGCTGAATTAGTGCAGTATCCTTTTTTCTTTTCAATCTTTCAAATACGGATATTTAATTA
This sequence comes from Necator americanus, assembly GCF_031761385.1. NCBI lineage: Eukaryota > Metazoa > Nematoda > Chromadorea > Rhabditida > Ancylostomatidae > Necator > Necator americanus. Next base: position 6,601,276 of record NC_087375.1, on the reverse strand, counting down.
AAAGTTTTTTTCCAGGCTACTGCAATCTTGGCAACCCTATCACCTCAAACATAGATGTGCTACTCGGACTTGCCGGTGGGAACTTCGGACTGTGCTCTTGCGAAGGAGCTGGTGTCCTAGAGCCAACATGCAACAAACAGGTATGAGTCCCGCCAAAAATTCTACTACATCAGAAACTGTATTCACCAGCACGACCACGCGCGGTTGTAAGATTTTTGTACCCGAAGTGGTCTTCATGTGAAAATTACGCATGATGTTGGCAGTTCCGCAACAGGTGAATAAATATGAACGGGAAGAAAGTAATGAGAAGTTAGTCGGGTGAAAAATGGATATGAAATAACTGCTTGAGACGTCTTATATCTATGACCTCTAAAAAGAAAAACAAAGCTTGGATAGATATTTGAACTTCATGAAGATGATATCCAGGCAAAATGCACTCCTTCACTCCTACTGGACCACCACAGAACTTAGTACGTCATGTATGCTTAGGCACATGGTTTTTTTTATGTGTTATAGTATGTCGGGTCGTAATGTCTCCGTATTCTCTTCTCTATTTGACTCAGTACTTTCGGCCAAATTTCACTATGTATTCTTCTCTTCATATTTCCATGTAATTGTGAAGTCCTCTCCGTCTCTATAGCCAGGAAAAAACCTAGGATGATTGTCAATAAAAAAAGACAAAAGCCGAGATTGTTAATACTATCTATATTACAGCTAACGTTTCGGCGTCGTCGCCTTCGTCAGAGCCTGGAAACTCTGGTCACTTTTAACATATCCTGTCAAATTCCCCATTCCGTACAAGTCATCATCTCACAGATACCACATCCAATATCAAACCCAGAAGAACCCAAATTGGTGCGGTTACCTAAGTAGCCGCGTTGCCATGATGTTAGCGGACTTCCGTGCGATAGAATCGCCCAGCTGACACTAATTAGAATGCTACCCCGTAGATCAAAACCCGCAAAGGCCTCGATGCAGAGCCAGCTCATTGGTCACGGCTAACCATTCTTCCTTGCTATTCGTTTTTGGACTTTTAGCGTTTATCGAAACCTCTCGAGTAACTTTTTGAATACTTTTTTCACTCAGAACGGCTTCTGGCCAGGCGACACTTGTGGACTTAATACTTATACTTGCGGAGCAAATCCACTACCGTTCCCTTGCAATGGACCTACATATTCTAACTTACTTATGGCTATGAATATGGACAATGTCAGAGAAGCATCGATGGTCTTCTCAGCATGGAGCAAAGGTGAGCCATTTTCATTCTATCAGATTGAATTTATTGGAAATTCACCTCATTTTCCGTTAAAAAAAAATTGCAGCTGATGATCTTATACTATTTGGAGATCAGGTGTGGGGAAGACCAACGTCGTTAATTCCGACCTCAAGCGGAAAGGTGAACATTTTACTTTTTACAGTAGTAGAATTTGCTTTGAAGACAACGTACCACAACGTACTACGTAAAGATGTTGGGATTTCTCCACAAAAAGATAAAGCAAGTTAAATGGACCGCGAGTATGAGCGCGAACACTCTCAACTTCCCCAAATTGCTCTGAAAGATGACGTGAAAAGCGACCTCAGCGATAAAATTAACTTACGAACTTACCTGGTAACGTGCCACATCTGCTAACGCATACTTATGCTCCTCAGCTTTCTAGCGGACGCAGCATATGTGCCCGTGCTCGCTATATGGCACGTTACCAGGTGCATCGCAAGAAAATTCGATCGCCAATTAATTTTATCCCGGTCAATCAGGGCTGCGATCGCACTCATACTAAACCTACTACTACACCCAAAATCTCACATTATCTTGGAGAGTTCCTAACTCCTCGCAATTTTTGTGATACTCTGCGTTTAGATTATCAACAACATTCCTCTCAAACTCTTCGTCATTACCTAACTCATCTCCTTTTCAGCTTTTTATATACCATATGTTCCTCATATTCGGTAAGCATTCTCTTAGTAAACACTTAAAGGTCGGATGAAATAATTGTTAACGCCTCTAGGTTTAAACGCATACGGTTTTCTAATTATTTGTAGCTAGCAGCCTTAGCAGCGAATATTTTATTTCTTTTTATTTTATTTTATTTTTATTTCTTTTTTATGCGTTCGCGACTTACTCCAACCTTCCACTCGATACACTTGTACTGTGGTTTGAAATTAAGTGGAAAGAAAAATTTCGAAAGTGGTCAGAAATCGAATGGAACGAAATTTTTTAGAAACTACTTTGTGGTTAGAAATCGAGTGGAAAGAAATTTTCCTTGTTAATTAGGTTTCTTTTTCGTCAACAGTTTCGTTTTATTTCCCGTTTTCAAGTCGGGTTCTACAAGTATGAGCGCACTCGTGCTCAATTCCCCCTAATTATCCGGAGAAACGCTGTTGTCACGCCATATCCGTGAACTGGATCCCCTATCTTATGTATTCGTCTTGAGATCCCAACATCATCATATTCCTCGTATTCTGCCTTTGATTACGGCTGCAGACAGCGATTCCATGGGACAGATTTCTTGTTATGTGCTGTATCTCGGCCAGAATTTGTTGACAAAGTCTTCAAGTGTTCTTCGTTCTCCTGGTGACGACATGTGGACGTACTGAGTTTTTCGAGAATGTCATCCCGTTTGTTATTATCTGATTTTAATCTAGTCGATATCGATTCCATGACATATTCTGCGCCTCATGCGACCTGGTTGGAACCATGGCGATATTGAGCTGCAGATATCCAATTTACTCACGTCCCATCACTATATCCCTATCAATTTTTTATTTGTCCGTTCTTTTTCTCACCTTATTCCTGGTGCCTCAACTAGAGTAAATTAGAGCACGGTAGAGTATACCATGGTAGTGTATATTCCTGCAATTTAGGTGGTATACACAAGCTATACACATATGCAAACAAAGGAAAACACTGCAGCCGATCAGTACACAATGGTGGTTAAGAAGACGCTTCCGACTTCCGATATGAATGGAATTTCACAAAGTGATTTCGTCATGTGAACGAATGTGAACAGCAGAATAAATCTACATCAACCTTTTTTTCTTTTTCGGTGTCGCCTACAACAAAGTCTGCCAGCTATTAGTATATATTTTAGGTATATGTGTATATATGTATTTGCGTATATTTTTTATTCCGATGTGACTGTAATAACCCAATAAATCCTAAACATTAAGCGTACTTATTGAAAATGGCGGCGAAAAAGATCTTCAATGTTTAGGTGAATATACGGAAATATTTTTAGAAAGTCGCAGGTGCTAGACAATTCAGTACGTAATTCCCATTGCGTGTTACTTATGCTACAGACATAACAGTAAATAAAGCATAGTAGGAGCTAATCAAAATACGAGACGTGTTTCACTACCAGTCTCTCCTCATAATCCTAAATTTTTGCTACTAGAAAACGGTTTCAGTGTACAAAATTTTCTTTGGAAAATTTCTCTCTTTTGTTCTTTCCAGTTTGTTCCCTTTGTAAATTACAAAAATTTAGATTTCTTTCTCACAAACTTGGTGAAAATTCTGGATACTTCTGTGGATACTTGAGGGAACTCGTCTATCCATTCCAAAGTCATATATTCCATGACACACGCAAAGTTTCTAGAAAGTGAACTTCCACAAAAGATGCGGGAAAAATGTGTTGGGGGCGCGGAAATAATTTCTGTGCATCTGTGGATCGTTAAGGAGACTCTATCGCCTATCCATTCCAAAGTCATGTATTCCATAACACACACAGCGTTTCCAGAAAATGAACTTCTACAAAAGCCGCGGGAAAAATGTGTTGGGGGCATTCATCACTGGTCAAATTGAACTATTAGCGACCTGCACTTGGAGCGCAAAAAATAGGTCCTGATGAAAATGGCGTTCTTAGCTATCAAACGCATACTGCCGAGAAGTTATCTCTCACGCCATTTTCTTTTCCGCTGGAAATACTACATATGATATGACTTAGGTATTCACTTCCAATAAGTCTGTCTGGAAGTGAATGCCTAAGTCATGTAATTCTGAGGGTAAAGCGTTAGTAGTTCCAGCCCTTCCTTGTTTTTTTCTCAGTAGTTTTACCCTACATGTCATGAGTCCTTCAAAACTAAAAAAACGTTAGTAGTTCCAGCCCTTCCTTGTTTTTTTCTCAGTAGTTTTACCCTACATGTCATGAGTCCTTGAAAACTAATGCTTCGGTGTTAGGGCCCCGACTGACCGATCCCAATTCACTTCCAGTGATGACTCGTCGGTTAATGAACTATCCCCTTCTAAAATGCTGCTCAAAAGGGAAAACTATTTGTCACCTGAGAACGAATTTTGTGCTCTATGGACGTCTTTGCGCCTAAAAATACAGTTCAATTGGAGTGAGGCTGATTTCGAGTGTCCCCCTATCCCCTCTCCCCTCAACTACACTTTACCCAGAACTGAGTGTAAGGTAAATTACTTGGAAAATTAATTGTTGTCGCTTATTCTTTTCCGTAGTTATGGACTAACGCTTTAATTTTTATTTTCTCGTTCTTATTATTTATTTATTTATTTGGTATGCTCAAAGGCGTGCCAAGAGAGGCAACGATTGAATACAAATAAGCAATAGAAAATCCAGCAACAAGAAAAGGGTAGAATGAGAATGAGCAGGGATAAGTCACGCGAACGGTAAAGGCAAGGGACGATTTAATAATTAAAAAAAGAAAAACATAAACTCGACAGAGTGGGAATTAAGACTCTTGGAAAATGAGAAAGTAAAGGTAGGTATAAAAATTACAGCCAGCAGGATGTCCTCATAACAGAGTTAAAGCTACAGCACCGGCCGTTATTAACATCGAAATAATTTATTCCATGTTAACGAATACGGATAGCCTAACCTGCAAAGATTCTCCTCTTTCCCAAACAAACCTTTAACCTCATACGGTCCTTTGCGCACGCCCCGTTCTTATTTCTCCTTATTTTCTGTGTGCACTGGAGTAAATTAACACATACTCATATTCTTCCAGCCAAGAAAAAAAATCGTTATGAACTTAGTCTGGCTTAGTCTAGCGTCAGTGGATGGTTGGTAATACTTCCCAAGATTGTGCGTTTGTCGTGTCCTCGATCAAATCCACAAACTCGTACATATGAAGAAACTTGATACTTTTTGTTGTCTCTGTATCTTTCTTCTTAATTGCCTTCCCACTCTCGCAACAAGTTGAACAAACACAGGAAAACCAGCTTCTGTAACGGAGCAGGAGCACGTTCAAAGGGTATTTTAATATTGCGCTGTGACAGTTCGCCCAAAAGCCCAAAGTTCGGCTTTTGCACCGCAATCTGCCACAGGGAATACTTTCTACTTTCATTTTGCCCCTTTGAGCTTCTGATCTAGTAAACCTTGACAATCGGAGTTCTAGCATCTTTTTCATTATACAAACAAGTATTAAACTAAATAATATTTCTTGCCATTTCATTCACTTCCAAGACAATATAATCCCAGGGGTACTCCACTAATCCATTGAATCTTAGACTCGACCAAAATGCTTTTATTTTTAGTAGTAGTCTCTTCTACCTCTCTTTGCTATGACACCCTTCACCTTGCTCTCAGCGAGCAAACGACAGCCCCTCTTTTGCCGTCGACTTTCACATACTCCGTAGAGAACTTATCTTCTATTAAAGAGTTCATCATCATTTTAGAACCTATTCTGCTCCCTTATTGAAGACTGCTGAAATAATTATCTGTACTTTTCTGTCATCTAGCTCTGAATCTGCTTCCAGTTGGAGCTTTACATCCGTCATCGCGCAGAAATTTGTTTCCACCAAAGAACAAATATCTACATATATGGTGCCGGCACATAAAGAATAAAGAAAATAAATCGAACGACATTGACCAACCTCTATAAGGATCGCGCCCACGTTTTCGACTTTAGTTCAGAATTTCTTGAGGTTTATGAATGATCAATTTATCGACGCCGAAAGGATGATCTTAGTTCGCACAAGAGAGGTTTCTAACCATCGATCGCATGATCACAGTCGAACCTCTCACCGATTGAGCTAAATCCGTCCTTTTCAGCCTTGGCTAAGATCAAAGTTTAAAGTTAAGCTCACATTTCCTCGTCATATCAGATCCGTGGTATGCTGCTTTTAATTTCTGATATATATTGAATTTAGCAAAAAAAAGTAAAAAGCTTATGGACCAAATATCCACACTGCACTTGTGCAAATAAGTGGCAGAATTTCAAAAAAAAAAAGTTCAGTGATCAGAACAAAGGTACGAAAACTGGTCCCCATATCTGATAACATTGTTCGAATAGCCTATATTGTTTGCACTCATAGTATATAATTATAATTCTCATACTCATAATAGTTCTAATATGTAATTATAAGTTATAATTTTAATTCTCACACACCATTCTTGCAGATCTCACGATGATTCAAATATTGCTATGCTTATCACTTGGATTTCTTTTCCGTTTATCGATCGGTCTACTGTGTGTTCAGTCAATGCCGGGTAAAAGCGAGATACGCACCATATCATGTAACGGTGTATGTATGAGACAGGTGGTTTTGATGGAAACTGGCGGAGTTAATGGTGAGTTAGCAGAACAGATTATACATTACATCTGATATGCGTTGGTGTGAACTGGCGTTCCCGCAGAAACTGGTGGCGCATTTGCGGAAGGTTCTCCATTCTACTGTTATAAATTTTACCTATGCTTAGAATTTTACATTTACTTTTCACTTTTCAAACTATAGATGTGATCGTTCTCTGACCGCCTTCACTTTTGGTAGGTTGTCGAAATTACCTCCGTCACTTTTGGACGATTAGCGAAAACACCCTCTTCACCTGAAATGCTCCCCATGAGCTAGGCCCTTCACCTGAGGAGTGTTCGGCTCCTCTCTATCGCATCTATATTTCGAAGTACCACTTGTTAAGAACATCCCTATATTTTAGTTCTTCCACATACGACAAAAACTAAATGCTGAGTAGCAACCTACAATTTTTGCGCCTAAAGGCAGCATACCACGAAACTTATGATGTTGGGATCTCTCCACGGAAATTCAGGGTTAAGGTTGATGTGGACAATATAGGGTTTGGAATGTACATAGATCAAGAGTATAAGCGCGATAACGCCCAATTTCCCTCAATTGTACAACAAGACGGCGTGAGAAATGACCTTGTCAAACACATTTTCCTACGAGGCACCTAAACGCGCGCCCATCTGCGAGCGAGAAGGTTGTTTCACAAGCTTTTCTCAGATTAGTTGACGGGATTGAGAGTGGTCGGACTCATACTCGTATCCAACATCCCTGACCGTATCTATCCATGGAGAGATCCCATCATATCGCCAGCTTCGTGCTATTTAGCCTTCAACTATAGCAGGCATTCTCCAAAATCACGCAATACTTGACACTTAGGCACTGGTGGATCGGCGGATGTGATGAAGTGATTGACGCAGTGCGTAGAACAAAAAAAAACAATAGTTTTAATACATACAAAACCCTTAGGGATTTCCGAATATCACTGCGTTCGTTTAGCAACTTCGCTTTGCTCCAAACACGACTGCTCAATCACGCTACGCGTTTATAGTCCGCCCACTGTCGCCTGCCGCTGAGTGTTTCCTCTCGTTCCTTCCACGTTATGCCACCCGTTGCGCACTTTCATCTCGCAAACAAAATTCTATTCGACATCACTGGGAGTGTAACAGCTACAAAAAAGAGTAATTACTCCTTAATTATTGTTACAGTATAATCACAAGCATGTATCTATTTCTAGCACTTCTATTTATTTTGCAGATATCCATAGCACAAGGTTTATCGCTATCGCTCGTGACTGCTCTACTTCCGCTCTCACGGAAGAATTCTTCGCAAACTGTTCGGATACGAATGGTAACAAAATACGACGACCAGAACCTCGAGTTATCACCTGTTTCTGTAGTACTGACTACTGCAATTTCTGAGAATTTCTTCGTTTTATTGAATGAAGTGCGGTAGGCTTCCTGTAGATATTTTGTGCATACATGATCCCTAATTGAATAGAAGTACGTGGCTCTGCCAATTTTTCGTCACTGAAAAGAAGTATGAACCACCTTCAGAGACACGAGTTAAGTGAGGTCATTGTACGTGACCGAGGTAGTCGAAGGTGTCGATTTACAGTTCGTGTTCGCGTGTACAGAAAAAGCGCCGTAAATAGAAGATCCCTATATAAGCGCAGTGAAAGCAGAGAATGTTCGAGTCGGCTATGAGCGGCTACTCCGGTTATTATTTACTAGCACTTATTCTGCCCTTAATTTCTGCACAGGACGAGTTTGAAGTGGTACGTTTAATGAATGAGACAAAGCGAGAAAACATTGTTTTATGGAGTGCTCAAACTTTACCTTTTAAGTTCTCCAAAAGAGAAGCAATAAGTAGATTTGTGCATGAATTTAAATTAAAACGAAGCAGTGATGTAAAAAGTCGCACAGTTCTAAAACATTCCAGAATTCTTATTTATTGTGTTCCTTTCCCCAAAAAAAAAACAGTGACGCCTTTTTAGCCTTTGCTCTTCTGCCTTTCCTCTTTCTCTTTCTCTAAGTAAACAAATAGTAAACAACCAAAGAATGAGTCGCAGTGCAACTGAGTTGCAAATACCGTCTGATTATGAGTACTTACTCTCTACTCACTTCATCCGTTCGGAAATAGAGGGTATTTTTTTAGAAAATGACTCTTTATGGAATGGTCAGAATAAGTTTTCAAAATCAAAATCTAGAAAATTAAACATTAAAACTTAGGAAAATTTCCATCCTAACTCCGTGGAAATTCTAATAGGACTGGCTACAAAGAAAGAAATGATCAAAAAATTTCCCTTATAAAGTCGTTTCCATAGTTTCCTTCAAATGCGGCACGAAAATCTCCCATAAGGAGCACACTTGATGAATTTGATGTGATGAATTTGACGCGGTGAGGTGATGAATGACTGACGAGGATTCAATGCCGTACGAGATCGCAATGCAAAAAAGAGCTTGGCAAAGGCGCTCAAACATTTCTTGACTTACGTTCTTCGAGCTGGACCCTATTCTTTATCATATGGAGTGGTGTGAGAAAATTATAGAAACGGTTTTAGCTAATTTTAAGTCGTTTAAAGGCATCACCCCACGAATCTGGAGTGGTGCGGGTTTCAGGTGGGCAATGCCTTTAGGGGGTCATAGATTCTGGGGAGGAGGGTGATTCCGTCCATTTCTTCCTAGCTGACGTAAAACCAACACGGAAGATGCAGCTTCTAGCGTTCCGGGGCTCTATATCCTACAACGAGTTCGACCGGAGCGCGCCAGCCTTGTGCACGCGCCGCACCTTCCGGGCCGTTTTTTACGGAAATTAGGAAGAAATGGGCGGTATCACCCTCCTTACCATAATCTACGACCGTAAATCCCTATAAATTATAGGTATTGCCCACCTGAAACCCACACTACCCCAGATTCATGGGGTAATGCCTCTAGGGGAACCATATCACGAAATTAACTATTTTATGTTCTCTCATATACAATAAATGGTGAAGCGTGTAGGTCCCATGCCATTTTTTCTGAACGATTAAGGGAGATCGAACGTAAACACATTTATATTCTTTCCATTCCATGAGAGATCCCAACATCGTCAATTTCGTGATGTGCTGCCTCTAAGCAAAACTCGTATTCAAACGAGAATTCGTACCCTATAAACTGTTTGTTGCCTTCCGACATTTCGAACTCTCAAGAACACAGTTCAGTTCGATTTGTTCACAACCCGCACGACATCAAGCTCCACTACAACTACTCCAGATTTGCTCACTCAGTGGATCGCTGGAATGCGAAAACAAGAGAAGGAAAAAGCTCGGAACCTGCTCATCACTCAAAATATACGTAAGGAACCCGCACATCCATTATGTGATTTGTACTGTAAATTGTTCGAATTTTGCATAAAGAACGAATTGTTACGCCCAATTTGCGGCAAGCCTTATGGTTGTGAGTGCTAAGCGAAAGAAATGCAGCTTTTACCCACATTCTGTTTGTAATTGTGTAATAAAAAGTTACAAAAGATATAAGATTGTTAAAGGAGTTCCTCCGTTTTTACCCATTCATCAAAACTAAATAAAGATGATCTCTTAATGGTGGCATCTTGGTAAAACTTGAAACTCTTGGTAAAAGGATAAAAGCGGATAAAGTCATCGACTTTAATCAGTCCGCTTGGGATACGCCATCGCCACCATTTGAACGGTTGGGAAAGGGATCTCCTTCACTTTTAAACGGTTGGCGAATGAACCCCCTTCACTTGAGCTGCACTCTATGAGCCAAACCCCCTTCACCTGAGGGTCCGGCGTCTCCCTATCGTACCTATGGATGCGCCAACACGTTTTACTGGAATTCGTAATCGCTGAGGTTTTGGAACGCGTTTTGGCCTATACGGATGACTTGCGGGAGCCAGCCGATAATCAAGCCAGTGTTTTTATCCTCCCAGACAAGTCTGGTACCAATTTATCAACTCCGGTTTGCACTAAGGGGGTTTCGAACCATCGACCGTGTGAGTACAGCGGCCCTCTAACCGACTGCGCTACACCCGCCCCAGTCTTAATAATGCTAGGCATAAATGGATCTTTTAACTTCAAAGAATCATCACCTCCACCGGTTAAGCAGTCGTTACACTTCACCATAGTTGAAGATGACGATGAACACTTGCGATGACAACTACAGCTTGGATTTACAGCGATTAACAAGTTGGAATCATCACGATTTCTCTCGATAGTGATCCATCACACAACGTTTCACACGCTGACGCTTAGCCAGCCAATGTTACTCCATAGAGGGTGGAATATCACAGCAGCAATGTTGAAATCATAACTTCTCTCCGCAATCTCGCTCCAATATCGCACCTAGTCGCTTAGATACTTAATTTTTTGACATAAATCAGAGACAACAAGAAAAGGATCGCAGTTAGATGTGAATCATTCCACAATTCCGACCGGATGTCTTAACTTATGATGAGCGCGCTTAACGACTGGTAGAATTCAGAAACCAAGTAAAAATAAACTGCGAACAGAAGTACTCCGAACCTATTGAGACCTTTTATCACACCACTTCTACCACACCTCGTCGTCGCTTCAACCGCTAAAACGACCGTTCAGGTGCTCAACGTAGCAAAATCAATGACCTTTCCAAGATCGGTCAGCCTTTTCCACAGATTTCGAAGCTCTTCAGCAGTAACAAAAACAAGTATTTTGCTAAAAACCCTATCACTGAGTAATGCTCCAATACAGACAAAACAAGAAACAACGGTTCCTTAAAAGTGGCCGAACCCAGAGCGATAAAAGTCTTTTCGCTAAACCTGGCACAGAAATCGAATAGAAAAAAAAGAAGAAAAAAAAGATTTAGAAACAAACAAAATTCGCTCTAAGCGCAAATTCGGAAAGAAACCGTAATCATCTCACGTAAAAAGAAAGAACTTACTACGGTCGTCGATTATTATCCCCGGCAATACGAGCACTTGTGAAAACAGTCAGTACAATGAATCGATGTAGAATTTTAGAAAATGAAGAGTGATTCATTCACAGATGACCGAAAAGATATGGTAGTGTAGTCTAAAGTCAATACTACAATCAAAATACAAATACAAATAGGATCAGTGGTCGAAAGAGTTTAAAGGTTTGCAACTCTCGAACAGATTGACCTGATAATGTAATAGACACCGACCGGTCCGACGTTGAAGACAGCGCGGTCCGAGGCCATTACTCAGATGTTGGCCTTACTTGGGAAGAAGGAATTTCATCGTCCTCAACTCTCAGCCTTTATTCAGTACCCTCTGAAAAGCGAAGATATTTAAAAGAATTCAGATATGTTCACAATGCGTAATACGGCAACAATATGCTTCATTTGTAAAGTATAAAGAGAAACACCGTAGCCTTGCGGCAGGATTGGCCCTAATCAATCTTTAAAAAAAAAGCATTTTCCGGAACAAAGAGAAATAAACAATTTGAACAAACCTACCACTAAGCAATGTTTCAACATGGACAAAACAAGAAACAACGCTTTCTAAAAAGTGTCTGAACACAATGCGATAAAAGTCCATTCGTTAAACCCGAACAAACTCGAATTAAAAAAAAAACAAAGAGAAAAAACATTCAGGAACAAAAATATTTGCTTTAGGCGCGAATGCGGCAAGAAACCCTAGTCATCTCACCAAAAAAAAGAAAAGCTCACTCTGGTCTTCGGTTGCTACTTCTAATTTCGGATCAAATTATTAGAAGACTAATAGGAGATGTACTTATTGAAGGCTTACAAATTAACAAGTTCTTGCAACAGCTAAATTGCGATCCAGTAGAAGAAATTATCTTAAAAGAGAAAGAAATTATCTTAAAAGAATTATCTTAGCTTAAAAAAGGCTCATTACTTCCATATGTGTCGCCTTCTCAAAGCTTGGAAACTGTTTTTTTTTCTTTTTTTTTGCTTGAGAAAAATAATATATTAGTTCAAAAGAGCCCCCTGAAAACGCAAAAAAAAATAATATAAAAAAACGTAAAATTCGAACCGTATGCAACTACGGTATTTGCACTGAACAAGATCACATAGCCGAAAATGGGCAGCTACGAAGCAGCAAAGTCGAGCTGCCTTCAACCGCAATCTGCGTTTAGGTGAGGCTAAACAGAATTTGGGAGGATTTTCCCGTAGATGTCCTAACACCGGCCAAATTATTCCAAGCTAGTCGCCAAAATTGTCCAAATTCTCGCTTATTTTCTCTGCTCCCGAAAATCTAAGAAAATCGAAAGGAATTTCTGCGCAAGTAAGTCACGTTTCGGAGAACGGCTGAGTCAGCTCTGGAGAACTGTTCTCACAAAGGTATGCGGGAATAATGGAGGGATACGTTATTCAGGAAAAAGTATTACCTGCCAGATTACACACCGGGTGCTCAATCGAAGTTCAGACAATCTTGGGATACAAAAATAAGGTACTGGAAAGGGACCTAGAAAGGAAAAGGATCTTCGCTAACTGTTCTAGGGTAGGCTCCAGTGAAGCAGTAGTGTTAGAGGCAAAAACCTTGAAAAATAACCAGACGGTTACCACGACAGAAACGCTGCTGATACGGATGAGTGGATCAGGGATTAGTGAGTATGAAGACACAGAATAATAGAATTGATGTATTAAACTACCTTAAATGAAGGATTTATCACTCCCAACAGAGACTAGGTGATTTTTTTCCTGAGGCAAGATATGGATTGACTCCCGGTCATCATGGATAACATCCGAATGACCCATCCGATAGTAATATATCCAATAACAGTAATAATGGGTATTAAATAACAGAAAATATAAGATGACAATACAAAATGCAATGCGATATGAAATAAATGTATATAATTATTCTAAATTACTAAGTTCTGGCATGAAAATCCCATCAGGCTATGGTCGGATCAAAACGACATGAAGCACGGACAGTTGCGTAAGCGGCTGCGCGGTGCGGTGCGGTTGGAATCGGGGCGGGAGCATAACGAAATGCAGAGATGGGTGGCGGTAGCGAGGATCCTCACACGATCCTAACCGCTGCGCTCCACCGCACCGCTTCGAGCGCAGCCGCTTACGCAACTGCACTGTGCTTGAAACTGTGAAGAGGACGAAGGATAGTCTTCAATCTAAGTGCCGCTATCGATTGCAAATCCTTCTGTTGGCATGTGATAGTCTGACTGAAGGACCTTGTTTGGGTCATGTTGGCTATGGAAAATCATAATTTAAAATAACACATTCCATTCGTAAGGTGGGTTTTCTCCTCATCATCATGAAATGAAATGAGCATAGTGGATCGGACACCTTTCTTTTTCCAGCAAGAAAACACTGTGATCAAGCTGGGGTGCGCGAAGAATCGAGCGAGCTCTGTACGATAACGTTGGAATTAATCAGTCACTAAGATTTTTTCAGTCGCGTTCCTCTCACAACTTCTACTTCCAAACATGGAAGTTGCGGGAGGTTCGGATTTTTCTTAATTCCTTCTGTTTTCCCGTAAAATGTAGTACTGAACGGTACTAGAATTATTCCTCTGTTGAAGTTCTCATCGAAGTGATAGTACTGTTTATCGAAGAAAAAAACTATTTGTCGAGTGAAAACGACCTCGAGCTTGGTGCAGTTGGGTGTACGGCTGCATCTGAAGCGGGGCGGTTGCAATCGAGGGGTGATCCTCGTTGACGGAACTCATCGCTGTATTCCGAGTGAAGCTAGCGATCGATCCCAACCGCTACTTCACCACGCCGCTTCGATCGCAAGTGCCTCTGTAACTACACTGGGCTTCAGATCGTATTCACCCGATTATATGACTCTCATCCTGTATTATTCGGATTTTTCAAGAGAAGAGATCCTTTCTAGAGATTATAGGCCGAAAAGTATGTCCGAATACAGTCGCAGGTCTCGTAATTGTAGAGACATGAAAAAAAAATTATCCAGCTGCGAATGAAGATCAACAAATTCATTGTAAATCTTCATATGAGTAACAGCACAATGAAATAACGAAATTACACGTAGAAATCAGTTACTGTCAAAAAGAAGCAAAAAAAAAATGAAAAGGCGAAGTGTACGTACAGGCAGGCTAAGTTTACGGCCGAAACGTAACGTTCACTTTCATAGAAGCATTATTACATACAACAGTAAGTGTAATAAAGCCAGTAATGTTCTTCTTTATTCGAAAAAAAAAAAGAACTTCTGCTTAGATGACCTTTAGCGGCTCGCATTGGCTTTGAGCATAGGGGACGCTCTGAACCGCCTGAGTTTTTTTTTAATGTTTACAACGAGCAAAATAATGATATTAAATCATGAAGATGAATGAGATGTACTGAGGTGACAGATTTTGGGCACTCATATACCGGGATTACAGATTCTCAGTTCAGCAAATAATAACAATGAACTGTGCTGGACATACGCATATACTCGAGATTTGGAATATGAAATAAAGAAAACGATACAATACCAATTAATGTACATAAAAAAAATAAGCTTTTGGGCTGTTTTAAGCGAGATATTATGAACAACTCGTGTAAGTAGAGCATGGGAAACCGCAAACGAACAGAGAAAAAAAAGCTCCGCATTGACTCTATTGCATTCAAAAGTAATAGCGCGAATTCAGGTACCTCAACTCAAGGTCACAGACCCTTCTCAGCAAATACTGGCTTCATATGCAACAAAAATATACGAAAAAACGCACTAATACTTAAAAGTAAATACAAAAAAAAAACAGAAAAAAAAACAAAACACTCGTCTCTGAGGTGCTTGTAAGAGAAAAAAAAGTAGCATCTAATAACAAGTTCCAAAATTGGTGACTAGAAAAAAGGATGATTGATCCGCAAGTCGATAATGGAGAGTTCACTCAGCGTACTCTTCATCCTCAGGTTCTTCTTCATCTTCTCTTTCAATCTCCAGTCCACCTTCATCATCAAGAACGAGTTTCTGCTCTGATGCTGAATCGTCCTCGTAGTCTCCACCTTCTTCGTCATCAACACCATCGCTAGGTTCATCGTCTAACCCAGCTATCATAGAAGATGCTGTCGCACCCATATGTTGTTTACTGAAAAAAAGAAATCATTAAGAACCAAATATCTAGTGAAGAAACAATATACAAATGTTTCTTATAACAATAGTAGAAGATCAGGAAGATGAAACAATGTTGCGGCGATTAGGAAAAAAGATCTCAAAAGATATTATCATTAAACAAGTAGTATAATGTGTTTTTACATCAACCTACGTAGCACAACTCTTTAGAACAACCGCAAAAATCATACTTTTGATGAAACATTCACAGTATTTGCATACAATCCCCTCTTATTCTCTAATTTCATGAGTGTGTGTAGCAGACAAAAAATGCGGCATGCACACGAGGACGAAATGTCAGTTTTGAGCAGATACGCACCTCTTTAATTATCACTAATTAAAAAGACGAAAAAAGAAAAATGAGTGGGAAATAGAAACGTAGATGCACCTGCATGAATTCTACGTGAAATGGTTCGCGCAATTGCAGAAGGAAGATTTCTAGTGACATTGGATTACTGTTCTACTGTATATCCATCGGTAGAGGAAATTACGGTATCGGTTTTTTATCGGCTGAGATTTTACGACTAAATAGAGATTACGAACAAGAACAGCAATACCATCCTTTCTCTTTAGTGAGTAAAAATTAAGAATGATACATTTGGAAAGGAACACAAGCCATCATTTACATCTCTTTCGTACCAAAACAAGGTGATCAGCACCATGTCACCCGCAGAAAACGTGGAACCAAAAAAAAACTATGGAAGGAAGATGAAGCGTCTGGAAGAAAAACCTACAGCTTCTCAATATCCTGTTGCGTTGGGATCGGTGCGTCCACAAAGTAAGCCGGATAGCATTCTCGGATCATCGCTTTGATATCTTTCGCATGTTTCAATCGGTTATCAACTGGTCGATCATCTGATTCGTGAATCTCGCGAATATGTCGTATGACTAGTTCACGGGACTGGTGACCCTGAAAAATGGAATTTTTGATCGTTGCGTCACATCAGATGGATGCTTATCAAATAACACTGAAAAAGACATGTTCTCTCATTTGAAACTTGCAGGTAGCAAGCATACAAAAATTAGCTGAGATCATATAAGAACTTGATAGCCAACATACTGCAGTTACGAATTAGAAAAATGCGCAAAAGTGTAGAATGTAAATAGAAATGTAAATAGGTGCCTAGTTTCGACAAACTCTTCCTCCGATTCAAACAAAAAACTCTTACTAAGTCAAGTCGAAACGCTATGGAAAATATTTGGTCGACGTGAGTGTTTTTCACAAAAAAAAAAGAGGAAGACGGTAGGAAGACGGAAACGAAATCGTTAAATGTACGAAAACTAACCAAGTCACAGAGAGGACACAAGAACAAATGCTCTTCCATGTGTGTGTACGCATGTTCGCTCATACGCGAGTTGGTGATTTTCCCACATTTCTAAATGGATAACCTAAGATGGACATCACTGGAACGAGCTAAGTGCTGATTTCAGCGTGAAACCATACACTCAAGAAGCATTTTAGTTGGCATGCAGACCATGTCGATCACCTGATGGAAATAGACAGACGGTAAAGAAACCAACCTCACAATGTGCAGCCTCTGAGAGTTTCTTCTTAAAATATTGAGCTCCTCCCAGCAACATACTGATCTCTCTCAATTTAGCCATTTCCGTTCTTTTGCTCTTCGATTTTGGTCGTCTAAGACCAAATCGTGGGAAACGACTTTGGCGTTTTTTACTCCGGACTTTTGTTGAGGCACTTGAATCCCGTTCCTGCAACAAAAATGATCAGCAGAATGTAATATGGATTACCAGTGATTTCGCTAATTAAGAATATCCAAACAAACCTCTTCTTCATCCTCATAGACATCTTGTTCATCCTCTGGTTCCTCTTCTGGTGTAGCATCGGGATCATCTAGTTCACCCTTAATAGATAATCATCAGTTATTTTCGCACACATTTGAGACTACTCCCTAACTACCTGCAAATCTTGACCTAACTCTAACGTCAAATCGTCAACAGTATCGTCTTCATCTACTGTATTCTTCAATTTCTGAAAGCATATGAAAAAAAAACTGCGGGAATAGTACATGTTAGCAATCCGACGTTAGAATTCACTGCATCTCCATTACTACACTCTTGTTACTCGTGCAAAAAAAAAATATAGATTCTTCCGATAAATCTTACTCCAGTTGCGGCCGTCGGAATCTTGCTCCTTCGCTTATTCTCCTGGGCAAAGAGGGCTTGAAATCCAAAACATTGCTCCGACATCTGCTTCACCTCGTCAGAATATTCCTGAACAGAAAGAAATAATTATCACCTGACGTATCAGTGTCATTTGCTTAGAACGGTCTGATCTCCTCTGCATTTTTTCGAACCAACAAATTTCGTTCGCAAAATAACGGAAAAATCAGTGCCTTTCTAAAGTGTATATGATAGACCAATAAACACGAGTGAAACGCTGCGTTTTCACGTTCCTCCTACAGAAGTCACTTTATACAATAAAAGTAAGCTGCTGTACTCACTCCTATACGATCTTGTACAACATCTTCCGTGCCGTGTTCTTTCTTGCCGTGCACCTGCACCGACTGAGATCGATCGTGTCCGAAACCACAAACTCGGCAAATGTATCGATTGATGCCCATATCTTTGGCCATATGCCAAAGGATGTGAAAACCACGTATCTGAAAGATATTACTTCTTAACCTTCATAATTATTTCATGAGGAATGAAAAAATTCACCCTATTTTGCATTGTCTTATGACAAAGGCGACATTCTAAAGGGTGCTCCTCATCTGGAACTGGTCTTGGGACCACAGTAGTGGCTGGAGTAGGCTTTGGTGGTGGTGCCGGGGCATTTTTACTGTTCTGGAAGACATAAAATATAAAAAAAAAAACTTCACAAGACGGTCGGGCAACGTGCATTTATTCAGTAACCGTTTTGAAGAGCAACACTTCACTTTTTGAGAAGTTGAGGTAAGGTATTAAGGAAAAAAACGTGTAGTAGGTCTTTAAAAATAGAACAAAAGGAAAAGACTAGAAGTGATGTGCTTACCCTTTCCTTCTGAGCTAATTGAGCATTGTAGGCAGCTTCAGCCTTAGCGGCCGTTGGGCCTGGGGTGCTTCCGTTTTTTGTCCCCAGCAATTCCATAGATAACTCCTAGAAAGCGTTAACTGGATGAAGATAACTATAAGGAATTTTGTAATTTCTAACAGCTCATTAGAAGCAGATTCACACAAAATTGTTGAAGTTAATAACACTTGAACGACGCAGCAACTGTTGTTAGCGCCACGGCGAAAAACGACGTTTCAAGAAAAATCTCGAGAAACAACGTTTTGTGTTCTACAAGATTACATCTGCATTTCTTATATATGTTGCAAAAGCGAACTTATTCTTGGTAACTTGCAACATTCAATTTTAGAACGTGACTGAAACATTTGACGTTCCAATCATGAGGTCATCGTTGAACATTTCAAGCATTTTCAGGAGAAAAAAAATGTGTGAATAAGTCTGAAAGAATTCAGACTTGAAGCATAGAACCCTGATAGTATGTTTTTTCATGATGTTCTATACAAATAAAGCAAATCAGTTCTCGAGCCACACTACATGACAAAACTAAGGAATATTGTGGGTCTACTATAGAAATAGTCCAAACAAAACCAAAAAAACCATGCAATTTAATAATTTCATGCAGTAAAACAGAACGTTAGACATACATCCTTGACAAAACTTAGGGGTTAGCGATGTTAGTAGTGTGGCACCCGAGAACCAACCTGTTGTTGTTGCTGTTGCTGTTGTTGTTGTTGTGGTTGTTGTTGCTGTAGCTGCGACGAATTCGCGTTTTCTGCAGCAGCTGCTGCTTTTGCAGCGGCGGCTGCTGCCGCTGCAGCAGCACTGTTGCTAGCATTGTTTTTATGGGCCAGAAATAGTTCATGGTTCAACTCCTGAAACGACACCACACAACACTAACCGAGCGTGTCACGACCACAATTGAAAGCATGCTAAGGGGGAAGAGTCAACCAAACGTAGCCAACCAATCACTACCACCATTAATGAAAATGTTGGTATATGAACCAGGAACGATAACATAAGCTAGATAGGGTATTGTACAAGCCACCTTTTTTTGAAAGGTGAGAAATCAATTAAAATGTTTAGTTGGATGAACTTAATGATACCTGAGAACAAAGAGGAAAACCGCGAAGAAGAAAAAAAACAACAAACAAATAGGTGGAGTAACAAACCTGGCATCGATGAAACAGCTCAAGAGATCTGTCCTCCATCATTTCCGGATCTATCTTTCCATGAATTTTCGACTGATGGTTTTCCATCTGATCCTTGCGATAATGTTCAACGGTACATCCTTCGAACAAGCAACGGAAGCGGAATGTCTGAAGAAACAAAGGATTGAAAGCAGCGAACTTCTACCGCAACTTGAAAACTTCTTACAATGTTACAGTTCGACTCGAAAAAAAGAAACTCACTCCATGGTCTTTGGCCAAGTGGAAAAACATATGCATCTGACGTGCTCCTGCAGTGACTGGTTTCTGACATTTGCTGCACTCTCCAAGCACTCGCTTCTTCGATATGCTAGAAAATGAGGTTCTGGTGAGTGTTCTCAAGTCTCCTGTGGAAACTCCTAGTCGAAAAAAACGTAAGATGAAGGAGAGTAAATATAGCATCAGTAAAAACAAAATAACACTAATAACTCCAACTAAATAAGTGCCAAATATGTACATAAACAGCATATAGCTGTACATAAACAAAAACTTTCTCCGCCACTGGAAGCAGAAATTCCGAACAAAATGACGCGAATGAAAACTGGATTGCGTAAAAAACTCTTCGTAATCACTTCTGGTGCACTAAAGACTATCAACATCAAAAACTTATTTACGATAAAATGCTAAAACAAAAACTATTATGAGGATTTTGAGAGGGATAAATTAAGAAGCCATCAAAACTTTGCACTCACGCGCTGCTCAAAGCCTTCGCACTTTGACTTTTCGATGTTTTCTCTGGATGCGGGTCCGCGTAGGCATCTTCGATCCGACCGTCGGATGCAAACAGAGCAGCGACGTTGTCCAGAACAGAGCTAAAAATAATAAAATCGCTGGCGATGCGAAATTCATAACCAATGTTGATTTGACGTGTGATTTTGATTATTTCGACCATTTTTTAGCAAAGCTTTAGCCTAATAAATAGCTAATTACCAGCACTAAGTTTTAGAAAATGACAGAAAGTTCTCGATGATTTTCAGGAAGAAATTCAAGCATACACGAAGAAGGAAGTCAGCAAAGTAATAAAGACAAGAAAAATGAAGAAAACAAATTCTTACATAGGATTCAGATTGTCGAGAATGCTATCGTCAATCATAGCACCGTCATCTTGATCGTGGTCACCTCCATCGAATTCCGACTTTATTCTCTTATTATTGAACATAGGCATGATATCTAGATCGTCTGTCACTAAAGAAAGAAGAAATAATCAACTAAACATTAAGTGATTGAACACAAGAGGAAAATAGTTCAGTAAAGAGGTTTTAGAACTAATACTCACAGAAAATAAGGACAAAAACGGCCTACCTTCTCCTTCTACAATTCCTGAGCTCGTAGCCCGACTAATACTGGCCAAAAGGGCATCCGTATTTGTGTTCCCTGTGGACAATGATTCATCAATATGTCGTTTCCGTGAACCAGTGTTTACAGCTACCGGCACCTCGACAGGAGAAGTATGAGATCGTTCCAAACATGGTAGTTTCTATAAATACACGTTAAAATTGCCATAAAGTTCTTTTGAAAATATTCCGCATTTAAATGTTGTGACACAAGGGTTGGCGCTGCCCATTTGGGTTCATGTTCTCAAGATTTAACAACAGATGATGAAGGCTATGCAAATCCGTCACTTTAAACATCTACATAATTTCAATAATGACACACTCCTTCGTTTATGGGAAAACGTAGATATGGGACTACCACCAGGTAAAACTCACAATCCATTAAAACTATCCCTCAGGAAGTAGGATCCCTCCTAGTAACTTGAATTCTTTAAGCTGATACAGAAAACTGCACAAAGGGCATTAGTATATAGATATAACTTTCTTAATCCGAACAAATCCCTTGAGTGTTCTGTTGCTGCCACTTCTTTTTCCCTGTTTCCGGAGCTTTGAAAGAAGACTAACTCAGAACACAAGAACCTTGAAAATTTGCAATATCTCAGCACAACTTACCACATCATGTGCTTTCATCGCAGCGGCAAAGTGATTGACGGCTGCTGCTGGCGGCGATATCGTCGTCGTCGAGGACATCCGCCCGCTTCCGTGATGACTGCTATTCGCTCGGCGAGCCATCGCATGCGATAAAGCACGATCCATCATGAGTTGCAGCGAACGCTTTGCGGTGACGTTGTCCACATATATGAACTGAGATTACGAGTATTAAAAAATGTGATACAAAAATTGAAAGAATGTGCAAGTGGCGAAAGCCGTTCTTTCTCTAATAAATGCGAAATTAAAAGAGTAGAAAGATTAGAAACCAAGAATACAAACTAATAAGTAACTGTCTAATCTACTAAGCTTTTTTTAAATATTCCATATGGATGTAAGAAGCCACAGTGGCAGTCAGATAAAAATGGGTAAACAATACAGAAGATAGAAGAAAAAATCCGAAAAAGTGTCACTATTCATTTGAAAAACTATCCTCTGGTGTAGGCAAAATTATAGAAAAGCATTATCGATGCAGTGAAATGCTATAATACAACTTAATGGAAGTTTTCTTCATCTAAGAAGGCTTGTTGTCAGAGCAACATGGGAAGCAACATAACGCTGCAGAAACAAAGAAAACTCTTTCGAAACAATAGTTTTAAAGTTGAGAGGGAATACTTTTCTCAAAATTAGAATATATCAACCAATAAAATGAAAGGGAAGGGAAATGCCGAGGTTTCGATCTCATTACTACAGAATATTTCTTTCATGCAACGCATTGGTCCTTTCCTTTCCTTTTGGAGAAAAGTAAGGTGTTAAGAAACTTAAATCTGGAAAGGGTGAAAACTTCAAAAACAGGAATACGAATGAACGAGAACAGCAAGGCACCTTATTCATATTCTTTCGATGTGAAGAATGAAGATGTTCTCTCATTTCCGCATCCGATGCTCTTTCCGATAAACAAATAGGGCATTGGAAAGGCAGCCAGTTGAGATGTTCTCGCTTCAAATGGACCTGAAAGTAAATGGAAAATAATAGAGATAATGAACAAAACAGTTATAAGTTCGTTCTCAAATATAAATACATGTATTCTCAGAAATAGCATGCTTTCGACTACGAAGAAAGCTGAAATGAATAAAAAGAAGCATATAAAAGATTAGCTATTAGTTCGGTGTCAAGTTGGGAGTCTCTGTCGAGGTTTTGTTTTGAATCTTTAAGTTTGGTACTCATGTTTTGAGGAAGATTGCAATGAGTCTTCGATGGGAGCACGGACTCGGCAAGATAGCAAATGGGGGTGGACGAATTTTCAAGCGTTCAACAAAAGGAAATAAGAAAAGGCATAAGATAAGAAAAGAATCCGTTCAGTTTCCTTGAGGGCAAATTTAAATTAATGATCTTGGAGATTTAGTACTTTTGACAATCGTCTCATGGTTGCATCACACATGAGAAACATCAAAATATGGTCACCAATTAACAAAAATATTGCCCCATGAGATCACACAGTTCAGGTCACCGAATACATAGATTCAGTGCAGTTCAATTGCGAATATCGCAACCGTTGCATTGTTCTCCCACCATCATAATCCACCAAAAAAGAAAGTGTCGTGCAAACGATGGTGAATTATAATGGCAGTCCATCTTAGAAAGAAAGAAAAAGCAATAGATAGGCTCACCTCCATATCCTCACTATTGTTCTTGTTAATGCCACATTCTAAGCACGTTAAATGCATCATAGGAGTGTTGTTGGAAATGCTAAGCACTTGATCACCCCATGGTGATGAGATTTCGGGCTGAACAAGATCAGTTATGTGATAAAGAGGAAGAAAAGGAAAACGCTGAAACTTTAAGCAAACAAACCGAATAGTATCCATTCCCGGTGGATGCACTGATCGTCGCGTTTCCATTCTGTTTATGTAATCGTGCAGCGATGTCCTCGATTCCATTTCTTGCGCTGCTCGCCGTTTGCGTGCTACCTACGCCCATCAAAAGTCTTTGCATGAGCGAGTGCTGATTCTGAAGCTGATGTTGCCCGGACGACGACGACACAGCTTCTTGCATAGACGATGACGGTGACGAAGGCGGGTGCATTCAATGCATTCACAATACTGAAACGTCAGATGATGAGTAAACGGGATATACGCGACAACATCACGGACAGTCACGCAGGTTATCGTAATTATTCACCAAAAACGAAGAAAAAAGAAACGAAAACAATCACATAGCTTTACGCAGAGAAGAGGTAGTAAGTTGAAGTCCACAGGTGATAGAAAAAGAAAATCGGCAAAGAAAGGAAAAAGGTTAAAACAATCTTTTTTTAAAGAAAGAAACAAGTCCAAATTTCCGTAGCAATAACATAAAGAAAGAAAACTTGACTGAAAAGATGCAAATGAAAGATAAGGAGTGTTGTCATAGAGTAGTATATGGTTGAATATGGGAACAAATAACAACACAAAAATCTGAAGCGGTCATGATGAATGCAAAAAAAAAACACAATAAAACCAGCCAATTCAACAACAGAGCTAGGTAAAAGTAACTTTTGAGTACTCATGAACCATGATCCTTTGATTACGATTATCACGATTCGAAATCACTGCTTCTTTTCAAAGTCATACGTAACATTTCAAATCACAGAGAATAAAGGATCCAGCACCAGAATAAAATTGCTTCAAAGATGTTCGTGACCATAAATCTTCCCGCAATACAGCAACAGAATAAGAATTACAGCAAAAGTAATAATAATGAAAACCACTAATGATAAAACGCGCGCAAATTATTGGAGATGAAAGAAAAAGTTTAAACCACATCTAATTTCTGGACGTTGCTTAAAGGCATCACCCCGCGAATCTGGAGTGGTACGGATTTCCGGTGAGGTATTCGTATACGGGATCGTAGATTATGAAGAGAGGGGGTGATTCCGTCCATTTCTTCCTAATTGCCGTAGAAAACGGCCCGGAAGACACGGCGTTCTGGCGCACTATTTTCTACAAGGAGTTCGACTGCAGCACGCCAGCCTTGTGCGGCGCCGCAAATTCCGAGCCGTTTTTTACGACAATTAGGAAGAAATGAACGAAATCACCTTTCTCTCAATAATCTACGATCCCATATACGAATACTCCACCTGAAATCCGTACCACCTCAGATTAGTGGGGTGATGCCTTTAAGTTACACGTACGGCAGCAAAATAGAGGATGGAAATCAGAAAAAGAAGATCTAACTAGCTTTCCAATCCAAACAAACATCTGGAGCAATGAAATGTGATCCGGAAAAAAACTAACAAAACAAACACTTAAGCTCGTCCATCAGTGTGTGTGTGTGTGCGTGAGTGGTCAAATATCGATCGATAACGTCGACCGCTGGACCCATCAAGAAGCAGATTTGTGAACGGATGAGCGTTCAGTGTTCGTCGAACAACGTACGTGAACAAAACTGATGTGAATCTTCTAAACAACGACGATAAAGAGTCACACTTAAACTCAACTCGACAGAATCTTCAACGCAATCGAAGCGAAAAATGTACGAAACAATGTTACTTGCGTTGCGTTAAAGTTGTTCACTTGTACTCACTAGGAACATAAGAAGATACTGTAGGTTCTTTTTTTCTTTGTTTTTTGGAAAAGTTACATGCAAGTCAACTGCAAATTCCGCATTGAAGAAGAAACAAATATCATCCATACAATTACCAACATTTATTTTGTTTATTTTTCGTATTTGACCCTTCTATCGTCTCATCAGTTTGATTGTCTATCATTTCCTGACAAGTACATATTTCACCTAAAGCTACTATATCATACAGGAAGCATATTTTCCTTGAATTTTGAAAATGTGTGCAAGGAAAAGGGGACGAATATGAAGCCTTAAAACCCTTACTTAGCTCCGACATAAACCATATTAACTTGCTTAAGGTTTATGTGGGGTTTGCAGCTTGGATTCCGATAGGAAAATATCAAGGCGCTGGGAAATGTTTCCTTGGACGGCCGCTATACGCATGCGATTGGAGCACCGCAGGAGAAATGTAGACAGCGCCCCTACTTCTCGAAGTAAATAATTGAGTCAATCGGAGCCCTAAGGACTAAGCAATAGTCTTAGAGGATCTTTGACAAACAAACTAAAGTTACTGAGAGAAAAAAGTAAGTTAGAGCTTCCAGAAATAAGGGCGCCACTGAGTGCCCCCTCAAACTCAAATTTTCCCCGACAGCGTGCGTCAAGCTGAGAAAGCGCTGCGTCGCGGATGCGTCACGGTCACCAGGGCGAAAACACCTGCCGACGCCTGTAAACTGCGATTAGGTCGCGAAGAAAGTGATCCTGTGCTGAAACATAACATGATAACCGTACGAATACTACTGGTACTCTACGCAATAATTATTGAGAATCAAAATGGATAACTTATTTTGAGAAGCATTGTAGGGACACAAGAGACACAAGTCTTCAGAAAGCAATAGAATAAATACAAATATACGAAGATCGTAAGTACTGTGGGCCAAAATATGCGAAAATAGGAATCCCCGACACGCAACGCATAAAATTTACCACGTTTCACCAAGCTGCTTCTCATTAGGTTTCAAAAATGATCAGATGTGTATGAGGTGCAGTTGACCTCTTGAAAAACAGAGTGAGTTTGAGTATTCGAAGGCAATAAGGGAAGGTCCCAACGCGAGAGCATTTGTGCACATGGTGATTCATCTAACTGCTAGTGAAACAAGGTAAATACGTTCGAAACGCAACGGATTTGTCTCGGGAAGCGAGTAGGAAACTGAGTGACATCCGGAGACAAAACGTTGCAGAAAAAAAACAAAATTTGTGTGCTAATAAATATACAGCGCCCAAGAGAACCATTTTCAAGAGCAAATTCAAGATAAACAGTACGAAATGAGTGCAAAAACTAAAGCAAAACTAAGCATTGATGCATTCACGAGGAGTAAATAATGAAGAAAGGAAAAAAAGGCAGGTAGAAACCAAATTCATCCGAAGTGTTAGTGCATCCGAAAACACCGCCGTTTGTGTCCAGCCAACCAGATCAGGCCGAGCTCCTAGGTAGCCAGCCAGTCGGCTGCATTCTTCGACAGCAAACAAGCGGCCAAGAGTCGGTCGGTCCAGAGTGGATGAGAATAGCCCTCGACACACGATTCACATCAGCGAAACGTTGTGTGTTTCAGATGATACAACGGATAGTGGAAGAAGATAACCGGTCCGCCACCAACACCGCCGCCGCCGCCGCTACTCTATTGCCGTTAAACGGCGTGTTGAAGCGTGAATTCGCAGTTGCAGGAGAATTGGCAGTGTAACGACGGCGGCGATCGTGGCGACGGTGGTGGTGGTAGTGATGGCGGCGGCGGTGGTGGAGGCGGACGTCAACCGACGCTCACCGAACTAGTTTCTCCAAGAACTTCACCACACAACGACAGCATCCATCCATCCAGTCCACATCATGACGATGATGACGACTTCAAGTAGGGAAGAAGACGCAGAGTGTGAGGACACAACAAATCCAGACACTAATCCGAACAGATTTGTCTAGTCGCCGTCGTTGAAACGACTGGGAACCAAGGACATCAACTAATCGACAGCAGGTGCATAGAGGAAGCAGGGCGATCCCCTCCGCCACCACCTTAGCCTCTTCTGAGGTTCGGCGAATTCAAAGTCGTTGAAAGTACGGGACGAAGCACTTTGTGATGGTGACGGCCGACAAGTGCATAGCAGCACAGGACAACAGCAGCAGCAGCGGAGAGAGTGTGGTTTGCTTCGCCGTGTCGTGCCTGAGATGAAAAACACACTCACTCTCGCTCCTCTCCTCATCACTTCTCGACGACGAGCCGCTACGCCTGCGGATACAGTGCAAATACAGCGATGAAGACGATACGCTGACGTCAGCGACCGTTCCTTACTACAGGAATAACGGCGAAACTAGCTAAGGAATTTGTTTAACGGCAAACTTTGCTAACTGGTTACGACATCAAGTTCTATGGAAATATTTCAAACTCCTAATGGACTAACAAGATTGCAAAACTTATACGGATACCAGAAAAAAGCAGAGGAAAAAAAGAGAGCAAAAGCAAAAGAAAATCGAAATTTCATATGGAACTAACTTCTACTGGATAACTGTGTAAAAGTAGGACTCCATGCAGATGTGTGCGCTGGAGAAATCCCAAGAATACCGAAGGAAACAAAGCATTATCCTATTATTCATCTAATTTACCTCTTATAAAAAGAACAACAGAGTAAGTTTACAAATAAAACAAAACCATAACTATTCATTCGTGTTACTGTACAACCTCTTAGTACTGTAGAATAGAGAGTAGACTAATACAAGTATCATAGTTTCATCGTCTCAATCTAACACCGAATACTAACGGGTGACGCATTTCCCGTATTTGAGAAGTGCAATTTTCCAGAATACTAGTCTTTGGAAAACTCTTGGATAGCAAGGGGTAACGTTGGGGACAAAAAGTCTTCGACCTATTTGATTAAGAAATTTGAGATGAAATTGGTGAGTAACGAGGAGAAAGAAAACAAACAACAACAACAATCAACAGTGTAATTATTTGAAATACTACGTCTGTAGATCACGAAAACTATCAATAATCGATCACGTTTTTGAAGAATCGAGAATTTCTGTTATTCACAGTAACAATTCTCACTCACTAGTCAACTTATACCTTCCTTACTTATCTATAGATCACAACAGTAACTGATTTTATGCCTACCTTTATGAAAAAGTGCTAATACATCGAAATATACTTTAAAAGTGGATTACATGAAAAAAGCCAGGATCCAGTACAGGCCACATCACATCAGGTCAGGATTTTAGGTCACGTTATCCAGGTGCCTTCTAAGCTTATAATTATAGCACTAAGATATATGTGGACATGGCATAAGCGGTGAAAATCGTCACATTGTCTCGTTAAGCTGGGATGAAAAAAAAACGAAGGGAAAAACAACGGATAAGCACGTATAATGCATAAAAAGGTGTGTAGAACGGATTAGAGCAGCTAATCCGATATCCTGAACGGGATAACAACGAAAAATAAGTGGTTAATACGAAAAAAAGCAAAGTGATAGAGGTGAATGCGTAAGTCTTCTGAAGAATAAGACAGATCAATCAGAAAGAAAAATCAAGTGTGAACTAAAACGTCATTAAGAGAAGGATAGAGGCTAAAATTGAAATGGTGGATCGTTTCGCCTCTATCCCTCTATATCCCTTGAGGCCCCTCAGTAGGGAAGAAGATAACTGGAAGTTGTGGATGTTACCGTCGCGAACTTCTTCTCCGTCACGAACATTTCACGGAACAATCCTCGCAAATCCCGTATCTCATCTTCGTCGTCATCATCGTTGTCCTCTAGCGTTCCACCGATAATAATGTCATCTAATACGCATCTCTTCTCAGCGTCGACCGAAATACGATGGCCTGGGCCACTCTCGCCACCACCACCGCCACCACCACCATCATCATTCCTTCATCTTCCTCTTCTTCTTCTTCTTCTTCCTCTGCCCGGCCACTCCTCCCAATTTTCCATCGCAGCAGCAGCAGCAGCAGCGTCACTCATCTGAATCGATGTGCCGGTGACCTCTGGCGGCCGGAAATCGCCGCCGAGGACACGGCCGCCGTTGAGGCTGCGTTCGTTGTCCTCGGCTCGTTGCACTGCCATCACAACGGGCCTCGGCCGACGTAGCCCCACTATATGCTGCTTGCTGCCGGCAAACGCGTTATTCGACGACATTTTGTCACACATTCCAGGGTGTGAAGAGGGGGGAGGGGGGAGGGTACAGTACCTGCGTTCACTGTATCGTATTCACATGCATTCAGCTAACTCCACACGAGACAACCTTGAAAATTGTTGTTATCGAATCTTCGCGTCGAAAAAATAGAATGTAAAGTGTAGAGCGTGTAGAGAAATGAGCCAGGAAAGAATGAAAACCTCGTGGGACCTTCTGGAGACGTTGTCCTTTGGAGGAGAAGAGAAGAATCGCATGAGATCAATATAAGCATAGAAAAGGAGACTTTCGCAATAACAGTGAAGAAACACACGACATAGGCTGCCGTGCCGTGCACGTCAAGAAATTCTCCAAGAGAAAAAAAAAAGATCATGTCAAGCTAACCGAAGTTTTCCGTTAAATTTCAAAATAGAATCGTCTTTTTTCTGGAAAATGCTGGAACTCATTATCATAGATATAGCGCGCAATTATGATTGTAATTGGACAATGTTCAATTCTGATCGCGAACCAATTTTCTGGTGTGAATTTTCCTTATGAGGTAAATAACACATTATAATAGAAATAAATCTTTTTTTTCTGACCTTTGCAGGATAATGAGTGAGCCGATGATCAAAGAACACCCAACTGACGCATTGTCCAGGTTACGTTGAGAAGTCAGGTGACTAGTACAGCGAGAAGATCCACAAAATCCCAGTTCAATTCATGAATGAAAATTATCACATCACTCAAAGAGTGAAAATAATGAGGTTGGAGGTTAGAGTGACGTCAAATTAAAAATTTGCAGAATTATCAATTATTCAAAAGTAGTAATTAATACTCTTTCTGCTTGACCTCAAAGTAAGTCGTCAAAGGTCAGTTTAGCAGAAAAGGCTGACCTCAAACTAATAGGGGTCAATTTGGAAGAGAAAACTGTGGAGAAACCACGCAGAATATTGAGGAGATGATGCATCGGAAGGAGACAACGATAGGGATTTCGAGAGAGTGTTTCTGGAAGAGGTCGGGATGAAAGCGAAAGAAGAACGAAGTGAAGGAAAAAGAAATTCACGGACAATTTTACAATGAAGAGCATTTAAAACGGTAGAGTAAGCGTGGTGAGGTCTTTGAGGACAAATTAAGGAGAAAATGAAGAGTTCTGGTGAATCGAATCCCGCATAGATGACTCACAGTAAACTACCAGTGCCCATCTCGAGGTGACGTCGTGAAACCGAAACCGACGCTCGTCGGATCAATCCATCGAGAAGAACAGTTGTTGCAACGGAAGGTGATAGCGAAGCGGCCGGCCAACACTGCAGAGAAGCGGATGGGTGAGTGAAGACGCTGAGAAGAGAGGCGGCGAAAAGAAGAGGAGGAGGAGGTGCAGTTGGAGGAGGAGGCGGATGGCGGCGGCGACGAAGTACGTTGTGTTTGGCTGACAATGTTGACGGACTACTGACTGCCTAGTCTGACTGAGTGACGATCGTCCGGAGGACAAACGCTCGTCTAGAGGCCGCGCGGCGGCGATGTTGCGATGGCGGCGGCAGCGGCGGTGGCGGCCAGAATCGCAGTCGCCAGCCCATCCACCATCGAACCCCTGACGAACAACCTCTCTCGCACACAGCATACAACACAGTCAATCAATGCTGCGGACGCCGGCCGGATACACCGACGACCATCAGCACACCAACACGACCACTACAGCCGCCTGTCGGTCGGTATATGACGTGCCTGAGTGACTGACTCTCTCACTGTCAAGGTCGAAGCGTAGCACCGACCACCGATTCCGAGCGAGGCCATCTCGGCCGACGAAACACACCACACTGCCACGATCGGCATTCTCGCCGAGTCGCTCACACATCGACGATCGAACAATGCGGGGAATAGGATTTCCACGTAGATGTGCAGTGCATACTGCTGAGAGAAAAACAACGACCTACAACAGGTGAAGAAGCGATCGTCAATGTGATTTCGTGGCGTATTTTTTGACGACATATCGGAGATCATAGGCGTCGACATCCATCAATAGTCGGACATCGATTCTTTTGCACGGTACACCCACGACGAACACAATAGTCACCATCGATGGCAGCAGAGTGATGGTATGATCTTTCCTGAAAGAGGAGAAACAAAAGAAAAGTAACGTCTTTTGATAGATCCTCGAATAGGATGAACCATAACACTTCTTTTCATCATTCATTCTCTTCATAATCCATAAAATCGTGGAACGTGAAGTTCTATTTATGTCAGCGTATAGAAAAATGTCTACAGTTCTTTTTGTGAATAATCACTCTCGACCCTACCGACATTATTCCGAATTTCCCATAGGTTCAACCAGAAGAGGAGAAGGAAGAAATGCAATGATATCTCTGCTCTGCTTCCGAATTGAAATTTGACCTAGTTCTGGATCTTAAGGAAAAAATGTACGTGTAAAATTTCGAAATCCCACGAGAAAATCAGAAAATTTCCAGGTGAATTCGTCTAGAAGTAGGTTTCTCTGCTCCTTGACTAGAGATCGTATTTTCTTATCATCCTATGGACAATCTATGACTGTCACAAATGTTTCAAGTGGTTCCTTCGACAAAACGAGCTGGAATTGTTTTCGTCACATGACTTCGTGGATAATTGGAGGTCTTGCTGGGTTACAGAACGACGGGAAATTTTGGAGTACGGTGATTTTTTTTTTGCTGAAAATGTTAGGAATAATACGATTAACGACTAATCATCATAGCTGATGGATTACCTATTTTGAGCTCTAGGAAATATTTAAACATTGGACTATTCGATTGAGTCGATCGATACGCCGACACCTGATAAGGTAAGCAGAGAATTCGAGAGAGAGAGGGAGAGAGAAGGCAGAACACTTCAATAAAACTAGAAAACTTTGAAGGTAAGCGTAGTTAAATGTACGTTCACAACGATTAGATATCGTAAATTCCTTGGAAGTGAATACAGACGGAGGAGAGTAAGACGTAGGTATAAAAATGCAGAAAGAAAAATTCCAAAAAAGACAAGTGAACAGATGTGCAGAATGCGTTTTTTTTTGCTCAGAAATAGCTAAATGTTGACCTTTGCAAATTAACATGGGCCGTCACAAGAAGAAAAAACTATGAGAATCACGAGTCTCTAAGGGAAACATTATATTATTTGCGATTCTCAAAATGAAGTGATTCTTCCACTAATCGCTTAGATTTCCTAGCAATATCCAAGGAATTCGGTTAGAATCCATGGTTAGACCACGTCCTCGAGGGTTTTTCTTCGCCGCGAGCAGAACTAATCATTGGACAGGTTGCTTTAACATTATCTCATCGGCGAAGCAAGCCTCTTCGCCATGCGCTCGTTTCTCTTCTTCCACAACGCCGCCTACGCAGCAGTCAGTTACTGGTTGTTGAGTGCCGGCTTCGCACAACACAGCACAGCACAACGGCTGCAATCCGCTCCTATCGCATGCAAATCTGATTCTGTGACGAGTCGAACGATGATGACGATGATGAGCGCCGGCCGACCAGCGGCGGCGGTGGTGGTGGCGGCCGATCATCTCGTCGCAGCATCGCAAACCGGGTGCGACCTCGTCGTCGATCCATCGACGACGCAGTTGTTTGCTGCTGCTGCTGCCGGCACCGCCGCCAATTGCAGCAGAAACAGATGGCGAGCGACGGACGAGTCGGAGTAATGCAGTCATCCACTCTTCACATCGCAGCCCTCCGCGATCGACGCACACCTCATCCGCGTACACAGACGCACACATACACACTCGTCTCTTCACCGACGACCCGATTAAGAGCAAACGTCAGATGAGAACAAAGGGAACTGGCCGGCGGAGGTCACAGTACACTTTTGACTTCTACGAATTCTCCAACGTTAATGCGAACTGCTTCAGTTCATGATCGCTTCCGGACCTATAAATAGCAAAGAGACGGCCTATTGTCCATGGGACAGTAAATTCTAGAATTCAGGGAATCAAAACTTTGTGGAACCTTAGAACTTACTACTGAGCAACTACTGAATCATAGTAGTAGAAAGTGACCACGATAAGGCTTGAAATAGGGACATGCAAAGATTTTTCAATGCACAGGACTGATTTTTTTCTTTTCTGATAGCAACAAACAAATGCGGAAACGTTTACGAAACTTCTGTTCACAAAAGGAACGATTGGCGAATTGCTATTCTTACTTCTACATCTTTTTTTTTATTAATTTTTATTTTTACTTCTGAGTGCCACTTTCCCCTTCCCTCTTCAGCCCTACTTCCCTTTTTCGTTTCTTATGCCTCTAACATTATTTGTTGCTTTTAGAAAACAGAAAACAACTACAAAAATCCCTTAACCATGCACATATTTAGGAACAGCTTGGGGAAAAAGGTGTAAAAAATAAATAAAAATTAGCTGTAGATTTAAACTCACTCTAATTACCATAAAACATTTTGTATGGTTCGTTTGAGAAGTTTGAAAACAATCTGATCTACCAAATTTTACCGTAGAACGTTCGTTCGAGGAATTAACGACATCGTTCAACTGCCTCCATGTCGACCTTTACAAAAAAAAAAACAGTCACCAATGCTAGCACAAGCAGATCGGATAAAGAAAAAAAAGGCGGTTTTTTTTTTGCTTTTTTGGATATTTTGGTGCTGTTGGAGGTCTCCGAGATTAGAGGTCAGAAAATCGTTAAAAAATGAGATGATTTCCAGAAAATTGTGAATAAATGACGATATTCCAATTATTTACCGCATGTCCGTCCATGATTTCGTGCGGGAATCTCGTACTTATTCAACATATTTTAAAACAGAGCTATTAGTGATTTGAATCAATATAATAAGATCGTTGAAATAAAGAGATTAGCATAATTTTTCAAGTAGAAATAGCAATTTATCATTTTCTAAGACGAACGATGTATGATTAGCCGAAATTTGCGAAGTACTAGAGAAAATAGTCACTTTAAGGGAACTATAAGGAAATCGTACTGGGACACCATCCAATATCTTTTCTGGATATTCCCAAAAAGTGTTATGGTTTCTGGAAATTCCTTAAACTATCTATTTGAAAATTTTTAATTTGAAGAAAAGAAAAACCTGAAAAAGTTCCAAAGTTTGAGAAAAAAACGCAGAAATTCTCATAGAGGCTGAATTATTTTGGGGAAGCTACCCCTTTCCTTGAAATTGAAAGTGAAATTCCTTTTCACTGCAAATTCTTAGTAGTATCTTCAGACGTGTCCGTTACTTTCCATGCTGATGCTGCTGCTTCTTTTTATTTATTTATTTTTTGCAATAAAATGGTAATGGACGATTTTTTTTGACAAAAAAGGCATGTCACATTTTTCCTTTAACTAGCTAGTTAGCAGAATGGATTCTGTCATCGAGAAGTGCGGATCATAGCTGTTTGCCGTTGCTCAGACTTCACACGTTTTTTTCTCTCGAGGAGATGGCTCTCAAAATGGCAGAGGCTGTTCCGGAAAAAGGTGTAAGGGAGGCGATTCTGGTGAATTCCCGTTAGCAGAGATGTGCACAGCAAACGTGTGCTTTGCATCAGAACTTTCATCGTTTCTCCTCTCTCTCCCACACGCACACACAAAGCAAACAATTCTTCCCCCCCCCCCCCCCCCACACACACACACATCCACGGAGCGGAGCCACAGCACTTCTTGCTGGTTGACTGGTGAAGACGATGGATCGGGTGTTAAGAAGTAGTTCGAGGATTCGACGAGAGACGTGGGGATATGACCGCCTGTTTCGTTATGAGTACAAAAGACGGATGCCACACGAATAACGAGGAGATTTCTGGAGCGAAGACCGGCGGACAGCTGGCATATATTCGTAAAGGACAATTTCGCTATTGTTACGAATCAAATACACGTTGTGGCAGTGCGTACAGATGTCCTTGACGTCTTCGTGTCGCGTTCGCTGCGTTGACGATTCGATTCGATGTGTCTCAAACTCGGTGACTGTGACCTTCGTGATGTCTTCTCCAGGGAATCGCAAAACATTCCTCATCATCTTCTTCTTCAACGTTGCACTGTCACTCTTACATAGCGCAGTGAATCCACGTTATTTGCTCGAGATAAACATCGTTGGAGCGGTGACGCCGACGCCGCCGCTGCTGCCGCCACCACAGCGCAGTCACATCGTCACAGCACGATTATGAGGTAATTATGAGGCGAGAACCCCGTGAGGTGACATAATTGTAAGAGACGACACGCATGTGAGACAAGCGACTAACTAGGATATTCACTCACCAGCCTGATTGAAGCGGTCGACGATGAATAGTTGTTGCCAAGGGGGATGCGTCCGCCGGTCGGTGCCGTCGTCAATAACGGAGGACGGTTGGAAGAAAGCTTCAAGAGGAGTCCGGAGAGAAGAAAAAAGCCGCTGCTAGGAGTTTCAGAACGTCGTGGAAATCGGCTAAGAATATCTGGATTAGAGAGGTTGAAGGATGACTCCAAAGAAGAGGTGGAATTAAGCTCTGTTGAACCTGAAAATCCGCAAAAAATCAATCGATCATCTATCTAGGTGAATTTATCTACGAAACATTTGCGGAATCAACGTGAAATATAAGAAAAAAGAAAAGAAAAATGTAGTGGAACACAGATAAAGAAATTGAAGATGAAGAAAAGAAAGGAGACAGAATCTAAAATTTCTAACGAATAAAACCCATTCATAGTTTCTAGAAATTCCAATCAATAAAACTTGTGCATAGTTAGAGCGAGCAAGCGGTCATCCCAGCAATAATAATGAGATTACGGTGGAACAGCAGATTTCTAGGATCTATTGGGTTATTAGTGCAGCAGTTCTCCAGAAAAATCTTTTCCCACGCTGTGAAGATGAACTCATAAGTGGAAAATTTTGTGTTTTCTAAATAAACGAAAATGATATCGATGTAAAAATTAGAAGGAAATGAAATTTTGCAGTGTTTTCACGGCGAAACTGTACTTCTTGTTCGGCTACTAGCGAAATCTCAAGGTCTCCGCTCAGCAACGCTTTCGTCAACGTTATAAATACAGAAGAAGCAACAGGTATCGTTTGAAAATTGATAGAACGAGGAATTTAATCTGCTGCAAAAATTAAACTCGCAGAAACTCTGGGAAAAACTTAACTTCTAGGAAATTTAGAAACCTATTTTTCTAAAAAAAAAATGGTTCTGAATTATGCTCTACTGCATTGAGTCATTTCAAAAATTTGAAATCAGTTAAAACTAAATTAAATTAATTCAATTTAATTAAACTAGTTTTATCTCCTGAAAATCCCACAACTAAGAAAAAACCAAAAAGATACCATGTGAATAAATATGAAATGACCTATCTAAAAGAAATAAACTGAACAAAAGCTAAACAAAAGCTATCAAATAAACAATAAAAACAATAATAAAATCAATAACTAAATATCATATAAGGGACGCTCATTGTTTATCATTCAGCGAGCACTAGGCCAGACGCCTTATCAAACATGATCGAAGAGATGTGCTGCTGCAACCTTTCTGGAACAACTAGTTCCCAAAAAAAAAAACGGTCGAAAGGGAGGTTTAGTATGTTTTTGAAAAAAGAAATCCGGCGTGAAGAAAAGAATTCAGGAAGAAAAGAAAAGAAAAAAGAATTCAGTAGGAAAATGAAAAATTTCGGCTCGGCTACAGTTGGCGCCTTAGCAGTTGATCAAAATTAGAATCAATAAGAAGAGAGCTGTGGATAGATCGTCAAGTTTTATGTTTTTTCTCATCTAATCGATGAATTTACTAAAATAAGAACACATTTTGATATTTTTTGCGTTCAAAAAGGAAAAGTATGAGTTTTTGTCGTTTGCTAGTTGTTACCTTCAAGATGAACTCTCAACGCTGCCCTTTTTTCAAACAGTTAATGTTGGAGTGAAGGAGAGAGATGTGAGGATTTCTGAGGTTGCAATCGGCAAATTTTTGAAAAATACTAAAAATTGTGGGATGAAATGAGGAATTCTTGAAGTTATAGCTGCAGTGGACAGAAATTCGTTTGCTGAAAGTCATACAGAGCGTGAATAATCGTCGAACGCAACTAATCTTCGAGACGATCGCCTTACAGATGCGTGCTGTTGCGCCTCATTCGAGGCCGACTGTCACCATCATCGTGGACGGCGGTCGCCACTCGCCATCACGAACCGTTTTCAACGAACCCTACGACACCGTCTCTACCACTCAAAAACTCACCATACGATGATAATGACTGACGCGGTGGGATTCATGGATTCATGGACGTCAGTTCAGAGAGGTGTCGTGAGTATCGTGACAGTGGCGGCGGTGGCGGCGGCGGTGGCGGCGCCGGTAGGTGGCGAACCAAACTGACGACGATAAGACATAGCACACGCATCGCAAGCGGTGCTTGTTGCGTACGATTCGTGGTTGTTCCTGGTCGGATAGCGAAGAACAAACGACGCGACGACGAAGGCCATCGTCATCGATGGAACACCGCCGCCGCCACCATCACCATCGCCACCACCACCACCACCAACACTAACGAATGGGATTATCGCTGGTCGCATCGCAACACAGAATGACCCTCTCCACGTTAGGTCAACGCATCCATTTCGAGCATTAACCGAATCATTAGCGGGTTTGTCATAGCCAATTCTGGTGCGTCTACGCCTGTCTTTTTCCCGAATATTGAGAGAAAAAATAAATTTCTCATTTTATTAGTAGAAATCAAGGATCAACAACGCATTCGCCATCACTATCAGCAGCATTCATCATGTGCCATTTTGCTATGATTGTTTAATTCATGCTTCAAAAAAATGTTTTCTTTTATAAATTCATTTTTACGCCTAAATTTTACCGCGTTCTTTTGATCTCAGCTCCAAAAAACACCTCATAAAGACTTCAGTTTAATTGTAATTTGTCTCGAAATTTGTTTCTTTTTTTCTGCAAAAATTAAATTTGCATCCTATGACATAGTTACCGGGATGCATAGATCATTTCCGCGTTATTTACATAGAAATCTTGACAAGTGAGAGAAAATATTTTGCTCCCTAGAAATATTCAAACTCCTGGAATGGAGATAATACAAGATTTACCATTAAATGTCGTCTGACCAGTAATTTTTTTTCCAATAGACAATTTCAGTAAACATTTGAGAAAAAAACGCTCAAACTTTGATTCACCCAAAAATAAACGCTCCAATTTTATTTCACCCAAAATTAAACGCTCAAATTTTATTTCGCCTAAAATTTATTTAAAAAATACTGTCAATTTTATTTAGAAAAAAGTAACTGAAGTTGCAGTGAGAATATGAGTTTTTTTTCGAAAAATCACAGAATCCTTCAAGGATCAGAATTTTGCTGGGAATTCCACCACAACAGATTTCAGCTCCATGGACGTTTTTTGGCTGGAAAAACAGTTAAGAGCAAAAAAAAAGAGCATTTCATTCAGCTCTGTGCTAGGACATGACCAAAACTGAAACTTAAAAATTAGTTTCAAGATCTATGATGTTAATTATGGATAATATATTTGTTTTGTTAAATTATATATTGTTTATTGTTTATTTTTATTATATGCTGTGACAGAGAAATGGGATGGAGTGATGATTTAAATGTAGTGTCCGCTTATTAATCCTACAGAAGTTATGGAGGGAAATTATCCTGAGAAAGTACGAATACGGATACGGTGATGAAGCTACTCCTTGTTCCATGAGACTGGTGACCTCTACCTCCATTGAACCTTCAACATCTTCATGCTACCTCCTCATTCTGTCCCTTGTTCAACCTCTAAGATTAACGTTATATTCGCTATAGCCCTAAGTTCCTTTATAAGGAGTGAATCAGAATAATACAGTCTCCACCGCCTTCTCATTTCAAAGCTTCAACGTTGACCCATCGTGAAAGGCAAACATTGCCTAAGCTCCTCATAGCCGAGCACACGTCATCCGAAGAAAAACTTCGCGGTCCCACTTCCACACCCGAACTTCTCGTCGCATTTGCGTGACGACGTCGGTACACGGGGACGTCACACGTTGTCCGCGGCGTTGAAGAACGGTGGTAGCAGTGCGCTGTTAGTCCAACATCAAAGAAACTGGAGTGGAGAGGCGGCGGTGGCCGGGCGCTCGGCGATGGTAGGATGATGGTGATGGTGATGACTGCGCCGAAGTGAAGGCGACGGCGATGTGGCGATGGGGGAGCTACGCGCCCACGGAATCGATAGACACGACGGGTTTCACGAGGCCCCCCCTCTACATCCGAGACACGTCCTTCGAGTCGCGTTGTTCGTTGCGGTCCGCCCGAAATAGGCATTGACTAATCTTCACTCTAATGCCATACTCTTAGGGGTTCACGAAAATTCGGTGACCTAAAGGGGGGGGGGGGGGAAGAGGAGAGAAAACTATCGTTGATTCGGCATACAATTTCAGAAAGCAACAAACAAACATTCTTTCGTAGACTCGTACATGTAGAAATGTTAGATGAAACCATCATAGATAGAAGTGAGTCCACCATATCAAGGATTCCAATTTCTTCTTCGTCCAGCTTGGTTTCTTCGACTGATCTCTCTCAAATCTCAAGATTTCCTCATCGAATGAGGCACAGGTGGTGCAAAATTACGCCAGCTAATACATCAGGAGCGTCACAGAATACCAGTAATTTTTCCACATTCCATCGCAGCACAATAAATTGAAGAATTGGCTGAGAGTGATAAGTCTAAAAATTTACAAGAAGAACACTGTTTGAACTTTCAGAAGATCAGACATTTCGTCTAACGATGCAACAATTCACGAGCGTTTTCAACGTAACATATCAGTCTGTTCAGCGCTTCTGGCAGCTAGTTAAGAGTGTTTTTGATAGTGATCACGGGACCAAAAGCATTAAAACGTATTAACCGCCTTTAGGGCCGTTTGGACATAATATAGCGATAAATATCAAGGAATCTACGTGTATAAGTGGATGGATTTGTGTGAGAAAAACTTTAGAATTCTGTTATGGCTCGATAAGCGCTTTTTTTTTGCTCGAAAAGATGAGTAAGAGTTTCGACATCTGTGAATCGCGAACACTTCGCCGGCATACCCCGGCGAATCGTGACTGACGTAGAAGAGACGCCAGCACGGCGCCTGATGTGCCGGGCTGCGTCGTCATAGATTACACTGCTGCTGCTGCTGTCTTGACTGCTCGGATGCTGCTGCTAACGGGGCACGGAATCAACGAACTCAGCCTATCAGCGCTAGCAGAAACGAGTCGGCACCTGATGTGAAGCACTCGGTCGAAGGGCACCAGCCGTCAGTCGTCCGTCTCGACGTCAGAGAGCATCAGTCGCAACCTCTCCCTCTAATCGATGACGCACCACACTCTGATGCTGAAACATTTGGAGAGGGGTGTAATGTAGGGGGAACAAACGCGAATACGCCCCAGAATGCTGTTTGATGGGCTGGTGGCCGGGCAATCGGTCGACCGACGACCACGGCGGACGCTAAGTCAACAGATCGAGTGCCGAAACTCTATGGATTCACTTCACATCATTAGGAGCCAGTCGATGGCAATGGCTCACCGATTTTGACACGGAGAGGAGGAGAAGGAGGTGGAGAAGAAGAAGGAGGAGGCGAAGTGCAGACTGCTAGTCGGGTTGCGTCTCAATTCTATGGATGCGCACACACACCGTGGACGCGTTTAACGATGATTGAAGCCCGTTGCTAACGGGGATGCACACAAGGGGTTACGTGTAGGGGATTCTTCGGAAAATCCACGATTGCACAAGTATTCTCTCTGCCGACAACAACGCGACGGAATGGTGATGTCTAAGGTTTCGGCTTCGCAGGGGAATCGAGTCGTGAGCACAAAACGACTAAAAACGACGCAGATATTTTTGGGAGGGTCTCCTTTCAGCCTTTTAATCTAATTTAATTTTTAATTTTTTAATTTAATTCTAATTAGGATGAGAGAATATAACTGAATATTCTTGTCTTCTAGCGTCTAAAATTCCAAGATTTTCCAGAAAATTTAAAATATGTCTATATTTTTGAATCATTTACATGCATATATACACTCGAAGACAATTACCGAATTTTACAAATAGACGATGGGAAAAAAGAAGAATAGTAGAGGAGGCAAAAAGAGAATAAAATCATTTCCGCCATCGTTTCCTTTTTTCGTTTGAAACGCGAGAAAAAGAAAAAAGTTTCTTGTCAATCAATTTAAATTTCTTGCTGAATTTTAATTTTGGTTTTCTGTTTCCTCCCATATTAATTTTAGGTCTTTTTCTCAAAAGAAAAATTGTTCGTGTAGGACCATTATTCAAAAAGTAGACACTCTTTCTCTCGAGAAGAAGAAATCCGCCGCTGGCCGCCAATAGCAACTACATCGTTATTAATCCTTTTTTCCCCAAAAATTTGTCCAAAAATTCTAAAATTTTCAACTTTTCAACATACATTACGATCGGAAGTAGGTCGAAAAAAAACTGAACTAGTAACCATAGCAAGATCCAGAACAAGACCTATGATATGAATGAGGACATTTTTCTCCAATTTCTTTTCGATTGCTATACGGTGGGCAGAGAAATTTCTTACTCGATCCCTGAAGAATTACCGCCGAGCCATAACGAATCAGTGAGTGATCGCTCATGCAATGCCGAAAGCAACGCTGTCGTTTTTGTTCGGCGATTAGCGATCGTTGCGACCTATTCTGTTGAGGATAACAAAGTCATGGCAGGTCCCCAGTGGAAGATAATGGACGAGCAAAAAGCCAGAAAAAAAGCACACTTAATTCATTTCGTGTGATGAAAACACGCTGTTGGCGGCCGTTTTTCGTGCTGAACGTGGCGGCGGCGAAATCACTTCATCGCGCCGCCGCGCGTTTGAGGAGTAAGAGTTCGCCGGACACATGACTCCCTCCCTGCTCGGACTCCCGCAACATTCACATGATAACGAAGTACTGAATCGCTCGGAATGTATCGTGAATAACCGCTGAATCGTAGACAGCAATGAAATCTTTGTTGACTGATGTTGCTTTTTTCTTCTTCTTCAGAACAGATCACAACTGCTATGCTAGAAAAATAGAAATCAACAGAAAATTCCAAAAATTTTCTGGTTTGTGGCGAATTTTAGCATCAAATCATAGATCAAGAGATACTAGACATTAAAAAAATTACTGTCGCAGTCCCTAATGACCTTTAAAAAAAACTTCCAGGAAATTACGACCAGCTGAAAGAAGACGAAAAGTTCGAAAGTAAAGATGAAAAAAAGTATGAAAGTGAGAAATTTGGGAGAAACAGGGCCTGTTCAAAAACAAGTAGCTCCACGTTTCGAACTGATCCAGAAGAGATTCGAGAGAATTTTTGAGGAAATTTTTTTGATGTGTTCTAAAATTCTAATCCGAGAAGTTACATCAGCGGATAGGCAGGCAATGATTGAGAGGTTAAAAGAGACCGGAAGTAAACAGTTATTGAACCCTGAGAAATAATTTTAAGCACATTTAAGGATTTTTTTCTACTATGGCTGATAACGCATCACATACGCTCATATGACTCCTGAACCTGTGATCGTACAATACGGGAAAATAAGGAAAAGTAAATCCACGAAAAGAAGTAGTAGAAGATTAGTAGCTGAGAAGTAGCAGTAGATTTTAAGGATTTAAGGATACTTCTACTTTGGCTGATAACGCACGAAAACCGCAGATGACCGTATGATACGGTAATGTAAATTTGAATTGGTAATTTATCATGCAGATGAAGTACAACATTGGACTCGGTTTCCTCTATTATCCCTATCACCGTAACCCTAAAACAAAACTAAATCCAGGAACAGTTATTGAATATTGAGATATAAATTCTTAGTATATTTTTTTTTCAGAAAAATGCGCTTCTTAGAAAAATTTTGAAGTGTCAATAATCTAAAAATATAGTTATTCATAATAAAATAATCCAGTTCTTCATTATTTTGCTCTAATACTGATTTTAAGAAAGGAATTTGTCC
Organism: Necator americanus; assembly: GCF_031761385.1. NCBI lineage: Eukaryota > Metazoa > Nematoda > Chromadorea > Rhabditida > Ancylostomatidae > Necator > Necator americanus. The sequence continues at coordinate 6,558,056 of NC_087375.1, read as the reverse complement.
TTGATTCGCATACGTCTACCTCCTTTTACTATAGATCCCATTAGATCTACGTCATAACGGAGCATATCCAGAAAAAAAAAGAAAAAAGTCCCCTTTAAGCTATTTTATCTCAGATGGAAAAAATCTGGGTTCTCCTTCCCCGGTCCCCGTTAGCGCATTATCCTTTACTGGATGTTTTACCTCCGTGGGCGTGGTTTAGAAAGAACTACAGCGGGGCGACGGACAGCGTCATGAAAAAATCCTGAGACTGCATCCAAGATTCTCTTCAACTCAACGCTTCGTACGTTAAAGAGGAAATAATTCGTTCGCAGGCGCAGAGTGAGATTAAAACAAATGTCATCTGTTTTTTTTCCCAACGTTTTGCTCGTCTCATTGACGTCGAATCGTTGTGGATTCTGCGAAATTTGAATGTATTCATCGTCATCAAATTCATCACTGCGTGTGGGTGGAAGAAATATGAAACATTGTGAAGAAGATAGTGAAAGACGTAGAGTGCGGAGAATTGATGTTGACGAAGCGACAGGGGACGGACACGACGAGGAGCGAGGAGGCGAACGAAGGACGGATAGGAGAGAATTCTTGAGCGGCGGTGGCGGTGAGCGCCCCGAACAATAGTCAACAGACACACAGCCACAGCCACAGCCACAGCAGCAGCAGACGCGATGAGCGCCCCGGCGACGGGTGTCTTCTCGAGCGCAGTAAAGTGGCCGAGAGACGTCGACCGAAAGAAACGACCTCCCTCGCCATCATTCCATCTCACAACACTCATATTACCGTTGCCAGATGAAGGGAACAGATCGTTGACGCCGCTTCGACCAGCTGCATCAAGCGTAAAGATGACTTCGCCACGCGTTTCATGACGCATTTCATCGTTTCGGAACGAAGATACTTCACGTCGGAAAACATGGATTCTCACGAGCGATACGCGCAGTGCTCTTCACCTCCTCTCAGCAGCTCAGAAAAGCTTCGTTTAATCGAAGCTCAGCGAGAAAAAAGGAACGAAGACACGAAACCTAGATTCCTCTGCCTCAATGAGTCATCTCTAACGAGGAAATCGGGCAGAAACACGGTTGGTCATGCACTATTCTTGAAGATAGAAATCATCTCACCAAATGAATCATCGAAATAGAAATGAAATGAACTGAAACGAATGAAATGAAATGAACGAAGAAATGCAGAGTTTTCATCATAGAACAAGAAAAAAAAAAGAATTTAAGGAATGAAAGCCTGATTTTTTTTGTCTCGCTACCTTTTTTCCTTCTTTCTTTGATCTCGCAGATTCTTGTTCTTGTTGTTGATTGTTTTATTATATATTATTGCCATTTGTTTACTATTATTATATCACTTATTATTTTATTTAATTTTGTACTATTATTATATCATTTATTTACTTATTTGCTTGTGCGCTCAAAATCTTCCACTTGAACATTGAATAAAATGAGTGGAGTGTTTTAAAACTGAAAGGGAAAAAAACAACAGGAAAATACATTTTATTTTACTTATGGTAATAAAAATCACATTAATTTTACCTGAATTATAGACTTTGAACAAAAATTTACTAACAAACGATAAACAAAGGGTAATACATCGAGATAATTTTCTTTCCTAAATGAAAATACTCTGCATTCACCGTTTAAAAGGATGAATTATTAAGTTTATATTATATTATATATTTATTATATGTATATATTATTATATTATAATTATTATGAGGATTAAAGTCTCTGGCGTATCAATCCATTTGGGATACGCCAACACGTTTTACTGTAATTCGTTGGATTTATAATTTATTTATTATGTATTTTTTATTTAGCTAATTAATCAAAGTGTTAGGTTATTTTATCAAAATTATTCCTTTACTATTGTTTATTATTTATTTGTTATTTACTATTCCTAACTATTAAACTGAAATTCCTCATTCAATTAAATTCCTTAATTCCCCGAAAGTTACAAAATTATCCATAGCCATTGGTATTTCACCTATTTGTAAAATTGTGGGAAATAAAAAGAAAAAGAAAAGAAAAGAAAAACTTGTGGGTATAAAAAGAAAACTTACGTTACTATGGAATTATTAGGTTAAGCACTATGATCATTCATCAAACTCTCCTAGAAACAAGAACAATCCTCATCTGTTTTCCTCCTAAAAGTAACTTCTCATTCTTAGGAGAATTTATACATACTTGCTATCGTATTTTTTTCCTACGATGCTACAAAAATAACGATTTAAAATCGACTCTTCCATGTGAGATCCATTTTTTTGTGGTTATTCGATACTATTTTGTAATCCTCTTATTTGTCGAATAGTAAGTAGTGAACTTAAACCTCGATTTTTTTTTGTTCCCATACCTCAATCGCTCTAGGACTACTCTAGTAACGGATCATAACGTTAAAAATTTCATCGGCGTAGTTTTATTATATTATTATATTGTATTATACTGTATTTGTTATTATATTATGCTATATTTTTTATTTATCTCTTCTTTTCTTTCTTCGTAGTGAATAATACAAGATTTTTCCTCCTCTTTTTTTCTTTTTTTTTGTGCGACATTGGTGGATTTGAATGAATAAATAAAGTTCATTAATTGATCTAATGCGTAGTTTTCAGGAAGAGTAGCCGGTTAAATATTGATCAATCCTCTTCTACTCTTTTATGAATGTTCCCTATTCGAACGACTTCTTTTAGAGCGTAACTTGAGTTTTCGTTAGAATGCAGAAATAAATTAGTGCGCCAAGAAACATTCAACCATCATATTGTCAGTCATATTGTCGTGCCAAAGATGGGGAAAACAAAAAAAAAAAAACAATGTATAAAAAACGTACAGCTTCCCCGCTTTAAAAGGAACTTTGACAAAGGGAATTCATATAAATATAATTTTTAATCAACGTTTGACAGACGCGATGGTTGAAGAGGTTCTTTTTTTAAGGAAAGATTGTCGTCAACCCCAGAAAAGATGCTCACAGCTCTAAGCAGCTGACAAGCAATGCACATTAAATAAATAATAAATAATAATAGTAATAGTAATAAATAAAAAAACAAGAATAATAATTAAACAACATAAATAGCATAAAATAATAATAAATAAAAAGTCAGGATAAAGTCACTGACGTATCAACCCGCTTGGGATGCGCCGACGCGTTTTACTGGAATTCGTAATCGTTGAGGTTTTGGAACGCGTGTTGGCCTATACAATGACTTGCGGGGCCAACCGGTGATCAAGTCAGTGTTTTTATCCTCCCAGACAAGTTGAGACCAATTTATCGACCCGGAGAGATGAAAGGCTTGGTTGCACTAGGGCGGATTCGAACCCTCGACCGCGTGGCTACAACGGACCTCTAACCGACTGCGCCACACCCCTCCAATAATAAATAACAAGTAATTAAATAAGACAATACATTAAAATAGGATTTTCAAGGATTCACATCGGAAATCCTTGAAAGGGTACAACAGATTTAGGTGTTTAGGAGAATTTTTCGAAAAACCTTATACGATTATGGATACTTCGTAGGGTAATGAGTAAACCAATAGACGTTCCGTAGACGAATTATTTCTGCCCTTTTTACACGAAAATTTACGGAAATGCTGTCCGCAAGGAAACGGTAGATAGAATCCACAAAAACAATTTTTTTTTCAGCAAAACTGTTAGAAACAACTTTTACGTGTGGATGTATTTTGTTTCACCTCACGTATTCGAATGAGATGAGGTTAAATTTCATGAGGGATATCACTCCTTTTTAACTCCGACTTGCCAAGGCAGTAGAAGTGCATCGCCAGGATTAAGTGAAGTGGTGGCGTGGCGTGATGGCGGCGCATCATCTATGCAGTCGTCGTTTTCTCCCAACAGAGCGAATGGACGACGAATGACGTGAACCATTAAAACATCGATATGTACCTCTATGCATTCATCTCACTCACAGCTGCCCCGGATTCAAAGAGTCTGGAATGCGACTGAAGATCAGAATAGCCCGGCGGCCTCGACGGAGACCCCGGTCGCCGGCATCGTGTGTTCTAAATTCGCGACAACGACGAGGACTTTGGCCGGGAAAAAAAAAACGCATTCTCAACGCTTCTGCAGCGTTCAGTTTAGTTTCAAACGATAACTCATCGAAGAAGAAATTCCACAAACACTCAAGTTCCAGAAAAGAAAGAAGTTTTCTTCCACGTCAAAAGTTCTTTTTCAATAAAAAAATTACTCAAAACAGCAGCGCTCAGTACATTTTCTTGGGGAATTTTCAGCACTGTTACTGAGCCCGTCACCAATTTTGAGATGCAAAAAAAATGAATAGAAAGTTAAGAAATTCAATAAAATGACAAATAAATGAGAAGCACAATGAAATAAGCTTTAAACCAAGAAAAACGTCATCTGATCGTTGCGGGAGAAAAACCTAAAGGGTTAGATCCGAGCCGTTCACATCGTATTGGTAGTTTATTAGTTGACCAGGCCAGCGGCGTGTAAAATCCACTGATTAGCGGTTCGGATGAACGTTTTACTCGGAGTAAATAAATATTATGATTGTAAGTAATCAATTAGTTACAGCTTACCTTCTACATGGTTGGAACTTTTATTCAGTTGGTTTTTTGGTGATTCCTCCCGATTTTTTTTTTTGGAAGAATGATGTGGAGGTCAAAAATGAACATGAAGGGCTCTCCATTGCAAGGACACCATCCATCTTGTTTTCTCAATGTCAATGGCATGCTATGAGGTTCCTTTTTCTTTAAAATTTCTCTAAAATAAAACCTAAGCGATCAAACAGATTTCATTTCGAAAAGTGTCAGCTTGTCCTTCCTTGAGATTTTTTTTTCATCTGAGGCTTGGATTTTCTGTACCTCGAGACAGATCATTGTATTTACTATGTAACAATAGCAGGCGTACCATTTTAATGTAGTACATCAATAATATAATACAATATATATAATGAACAATTATGTATTATATTATAAATATTATTATTACTATATAATAAACAATGCAGCAATGTACTAGTCTTTCAGGAACATGCCTTTGCTGTAAATTCCAAGAATTTCTCGTTCTTCTCATCATTAATGCTTCGATTGAAGGTCTCTGATTAAAATTCTCCCACAGAACTACGGTGCATAGTGAGCTCCAACTTCGATAATTTTTTTTTTGAAAACCAGGATTTGGAATAATTGACACGGTAGCAAATTCCGGAAGAACTTGCCCCCCGGAAGGAAATCAACCTGAGATTTGCTACGGATCTGTTCCCATTAACAACCGCACGCAAAAATTTGTGTTTTTTTTTTGCGATCACAAAAATCTCTAAAATACATCTATATAATTGGCATCACAAAAAAAATGTTATTTGTAGTCGCAGATTTTTTTCCAGGCATAGAATAGAAGTTTCCGGACTTCCTAGATGGTTACAGCAATGAGTAGTAGCAGAACAATGACTTTTTATAGTTTTCTTCATGATTATGGAATTGGACGAGTTTTTTCGTGTACTGCACCGTACACACCTCGAATTGTAAGGAACTTCTTGTAAAAAATTTGTGTAAAATTCCGTCACAGTATAGTTGACCAGGTTAATCCATCGTAGTAATCGAAAACGCTACCTTATATTCAACTAATATATCCACATTAATTTGAATCTATGACACGATCCGTGTTTTTATGTATGTGGATTTACATAGACGAGAGTAAAAAGGAGTTGAAGATCGTCCGCGTAAAGGAAACTCGTCCGAATTGGCACACTTGAACCTCTTTCAACTTTCCGCCACCTGAACCGAGTACTAAAGTTGAGGAGGATCTATGTTTGTGCTTTGCACAGCTTAAGTGTTATGTTACTATTATTATTATTATTATTATTATTATTATTATTATTATTATTATTATTATTATTATTATTATTATTATTATTATTATTATTATTATTATTATTATTATTATTACTATTATTATTACTATTATTATTATTTATGTACTCAGCTTAGCTTAAGAATTTAAAAGAATTTGTGAAAAGTTATTCGTATTTGCTGCAAGCGTGTAAATAATTTCGTTTAGATAACATATGGAAACACAAAAATTCGGGAGTATTTCTAGTAATGTCAGAAAAACTCCTGGATAGAAAAAGAACTTCTCTAAAGTGTTGTGTGTAACCAGTTACTTACCGGAGCCACCCACACCACGAAATCCCAACGGTGCTTTTTTTTCCGCGTGACTCATTCATGGAACTTGTGAATAAACACAACAACGTACACGTACTGCTTGTTTGATTTACTCAATCTAATGTCACCAGTCTAATGTCTTTTAGAAACTGCTATGTATCCTATGTTTACTTAGTTGACAGTTTGAAAAGTTCAAAGGATAGCGTTTTTTAAAGGTGACTAAAGGACCACCCACGATGGTTTATGGTTTTCTTCCCACATTCCGCACAATTTAATCAAATTTTTCTCCAAATTTTTAACGAACATACCCGCAATGCTGATGACGGCCCGGGTGGATATGAGATTATCATTTTTTTGCAATTTTTTTTGTTTTTTTTTTGTTGTTTGTTTACTAATGAACTATACAGTCTAAGTAAGTGTAAATTCCATGAAAAACTGTAATTTTCATCTGATTACTAATAAATCCTTTAGGCAGAGATAATATTCCAGATAGCAATTTTTAAAGATACTGTTTCCCCCCCCCCCACTATATTTCACTATTTCAATCAAATCTAAATCCGATCCTGCTTTTCTTAACGTACTCTTTCGTTTTTTTTTTCGTTAGGCGTTCTTCAGGCGCAGATTTTTCGTAAAGTTCGCACGAAGATGTTCCAATCTGAATGGAAGCGAGTGAATCGCTAGTTCTAGCGGTGTGTGCGATTCGCATGTGATTCTATCCACGATAATGCGTCTCCCGGCAACAGAAACGGGGACGGGCACTACGAATTCGGATGCCAGCATCCATCAAGAAAATACTCTTCAAGAAGATTTCGTTTTTGAGCTATTAAAGGGAGTCAGCATTTTTATTGTTAAAATATTAAAAAAAAACCAGAAAAAAAATCTCTGTGTGGGATCATAATTGATTGAGTGATCGTTATCCCCTAAAATTCGATACTAAGCTAGAGAAAATCTTGAGGAATTCTCCCAATATTCTCTTTTTCATAATGATGAGAACTTGCTAAAAATTTTCCTTTTCATAGAATTGCGGTTTTTCCAACCATCATATAAGTGGTCTTCTGCTTTGAAAAAAATTAAATCCAAGAAAAAGTGAATTAGGACCCTTCAAGTAAATACCACAAGGACTTCTTCAATGAACACCTCCTACCTTCTTTGAGCGAGAAAAATTAGTTCGATCAAGATCATAATCTTTCGATATTCTGGAGATTTAAATCAAGATGATTTCACAGGGCAACAGTAGCCAGATTTCTCAAAAGGAAGATTCAGCCGGCCGAATCTTTCTTCGTATCCGAGTACTCAAATGAACAGGGAACTTAGAAGACGTGTACGGTCTTCGAGATCTAATGTCTAAAATAACTATGGCTGTCTCGAAGACGAAAACAAGTTTTTTTTTCTGACGTTTACAGTAGAAGAACTCTACTTTAGAGATAATTTCGATCATTTTGGACACAAGAATCCTTAATTTCCGAAGAATTGGACGTAAGAATATTTAACTTCTGAAAAATTTTCACAGCGCTACTGTAAATTCAATCAATTCAATTCAAGCAAAGTCTTGGACTTATTGCTGACTTAGATGTTTCGTTTTCGAAAATTTTTTTTGGGTTTATTTTCACCAACTATTAGAAGAGGTAGAGAAATGTACGATAAAATGTGAATTTGAATTTCATCGATATCGTCGTTGTGTTCAATTCTTTAATCGAAAAAAAAAGTGCACCAGAAACACAGTAAAATCAATCCGAAGATGGAATGTGTGGACGTCGCCGATAGCTGTTGTTGGGCCACCTGTGTCAGATAAGAACTAGACGGAAACATTATGACGCGATGCGAATAAAAGTCCCCATCGTGAGGGGTGTATGCCGATAGTTTGTGACATATAAACGATTTCAGAAAGTCGATTCGCTGCAATCGAGCGCAAATTCCTGACTCTTCAATTATCTGCAAAATTTTCCTCAAATTCACAGCGCTAGGGGAGTGAAAAAGCACAGCGTTGATGGTGAAGAGTAGTTTTACTCCTGACTGCTCCTGAATTCCATCTAATCGTTGAGTTCACTTCATAGAATTCATATATTCGTCGTTTACGTCGTCGTTTCTTGAACATGGGGGTGTGATGTGGCTGTAAAATGGATATCTAGCTAGAACGGAAGAACGTAGAACACATTCTTCCGCTCAAGTGGAGAGGGATCGATTTCAAACGTAATTTCCTGCGTCCCGTCCGTCCACACTTCTTTCGACACTCGTTCGTTCAACGTTGTGGTCGTCGGCACGTCGGTCGATGAGATGAGACGAAAGGTCAGACGTTGTCGCCAGTTCAGTTCGTAGAAGCAGTTGCGCCGCATCATGGCGTCAGCCCCGAATGTTTGCTTTGCAAGCGGGTCGGACGGAGCGACTCGCATCTGGATTGTCATTGAGGGGTGAACGCATAACGTTGACAAATACACGACGAGTCGATGATGAGGGAGAGTCGATCGCGCTCCAGAACTGCTTCTAATCAAAGATCACTTCGTTGAAGTCCTATCGTTATAACTTTGTTATAAAAAAGGGTTACGGGAGGGAGGAGGGACCCGAATGTAGACCGGAATTGAATATTTCGGAATACATAGTAGAGATTGTATAATTAGTTACTTTAGTTCACTTATTTCATCACTTCAAAGGAATTTTTGAACACTACTTTGAAGACGAAGTCTTATTATACTTTATTTTATAGAAATTAACTGCTGAGTGGAAGTGATAGTAGAAATTTTGTAACTTTAATTTATTTATTTCATCACTATATAGAACTTTCACAACCCCTTTTTAAGATCAAATATTCTTATTTTTTATTCTATATAAGAAATTAACTGCTGAGTGGAAGTTCCGAATGAAAAAGCGAAGTGAAAATTTTTGTCTTTCATCAAAATCATTTTTGTGAGATCACGAGATGTAAACAGTCCGTGTGAAATGCTCAAGGATTCGACGGGCCGTCGATTCCAAAAATGTGATGGAGCAACGACGTTGTGGATGTGTTACTGCGAGTTTCAATGAAAAAAAAGAGCCAACTATAGTTATTTGAGGATAGTTTCACTCTGGATGAAAACGATTCTGAAAAAAGTTCCCGAGAAACAAAGCGCTATCAGATCGTAGATAACTAGTAAAGATACTATGAAGTACATATTAACTGAGGAAAATCTACTTTCTGCCATCTTCTTTCTACAGGTTACTTAGATTTCTCTTCGTTTATGTATAATACTAAGAAAACGAAGTTTCTACTTACTTAGCTTTCCAGTAACTTTTTTTTTTCAAAATCACTTTTTTCTTCGTGGAAGTAATCTCAAATAATAATAATAAGTTGTTGAAACCTTATCCCAGATGTAAAAAAATCAACATAAATAAGATAGAGGATAAAATTGAAATATGGATCGTTTCGCCTCTACCTAGACGATCCATTTTTGGATTAGCCTTCCTTGAGGTTCCTCAGTAGGGAAGGAAGGCCAATCCTAACAAAACAAAATTTGAAATAAGTAATTAGTATATTATTACATATTATATATTATTATATTAATTAGTATATTAGTAAATAGTTTAATAAGTACTCGATTTCCTTTATCTTTTAACATTTCTCGAGTTATCGCCGATGATCATCACCTCGTTTCTCTTCTCCCATGAATAGTTAGCAGCTGATGAAAATAAGTCAAATCAAACTTTAAAAGCACGTCTGGAGATCATTCTAAATGGAGGTCTTTACAGAATTAGCAGAGACCACCCAAAACGCAAGAAAACATGTCCCTATCATTTTCGCCAAGCAGCAATAAGTTTGAAATTCCAATAAAATCCTGATTTTCGTCTTGGTTCAAGGATTTATCCTGGATTACTTTCCTCGAGCAGATATCAGCAGATTTCAAAGGATAACACTAACATGAGTTTAAATATCATCATCAATACATAGACGTTAGATGGAAAAAATGAAAATTATACAATTGAATACCTAGAAAATGTTAATCAAGCAATGAATGCACTATTCTGGACACAACAAAGGAGATGTTTTCCAGAAAAAAAAGGAAAATGAAAATTATAATGGCTTGTACCATTAGACACTATAAGATGAGAATGTGAAGCAACAAACAAGGTAACGAACGGCTATAGACCGTGACTGAGTATACAAGGGTCACACATGTGAAGCGTAACTTACTACAAAAGTATGAATGCTGATCAGTTTGGAAGAAAATACGAACAATCAATAACAATCAATTATTTGCTATAAAAGGCGAGTAACTGCTCCATTTGATATTTGTGCAAGGATACAGTAGAAACAGTCTTTACAGTGAGATTCAATTAAAAAGAGTAATTAGTTAAATAATTTACTTTCTATTCTTCACATCAATTACACTACAAAAATTTTTATGTTTTGGAGCGTGTGTCCAAATAAATTTATTTTTTCTGCTATCACAGTAGAAAACCATATTTTGGTTAAATGGTTATTTTGTGTTGAAAATAAAAATTTAGCTTGAAATCCAAAATAAAATAAAATGTGGAATTAATAGGAACGTTCGCTGATCCATGTTCCAACAAAAATTTGCAACAAAAGGAAATTTTATTCGATGAGACTACAGATTTCCCAGATCTTAATTCGACTTCGGATTGGCGTTTCGCAGCAATGATGGACTTACTTGGTTCGGACTCCCATCTCCCATAGGGATTCCAACTCTTTGAATTACTGCGTAATCTCTCAAAAGATCCACTACCCAGTATTCGCTGGAAAGCTTGGAAAAGTTAGCCGCCGTGGTACGGAAATCAGTTAAAGGTAGCACACCACGAATCTGAGGTGGTGCGGGTTTCAGGTGGAGTATTCGTATATGGGATAGTAGATTATGTAAAGGGGTGTGATTCCGTCCATTTCTTCCCGATTGCCGTAAAAAACGGGCCGGAAGATGCGGCGCCGCACAGGGCTAGTGCGCTCCAATCGAACTCCTTGTAGAAAATAGTGCGCCGGAACGCCTGAAGCCGTATCTTTCGGGCCGTTTTCTACGGGAATTAGGAAGAAATGAACAAAATCACACTCCTCCCCATAATCTACAACCTCGTATACGGATACACCACCCCAAATTCGTGGGGTGATGCCTTCAAATTCGTCTTAGCAACCCTCTGGACATTGAAGTGTTTTTCCATTCTGCGTTAGGATTCCTTTACCACCTCGAGGGCCACTATATCTGAGGAGCGATGAAATATGATAACGTTGTAGAATTGGATAGAATTGTTCATAAATATTATAGATAAGATAAAATATGGGCATAAGTAGAAATAGAGTAAGATATGAAGTGTACGGTGTTGATCAATCCGCTTAGGATGCTCCAACGCGTTCACTTCAATTCAGATCCGTTTGAGGTTTATGGACGCGTTCACCTATACAATGGCTTAAAAGGGGTAGCCAACGGCTAGCAAGTCACTATTCCTAGTCTTTCAGAAAAGTCTGGCTACATTTTTTCGATCCTGTACGGATGAAAAGGCATGGTTAGCACTAGGACGGTTTCGAACTATCGATCGATAGCGCAGCTAGAGCAGACCTCCTACCAACTGCGCTGCACCCGCCCCCAATATGGATAAGTTTCAACAGTAATGGCGTAGTAAATAATATTATAGAAATTAATAGTATATTATCGTAATGTATAAATTAAATAGTAAATAAGTAGATAAATAAAAAAGTACACACTATTCCTAAAATATCTCAAACCGTAACGACCGTAAAGCATACTCCAACTTGCCAGACCACTTCAAATTGCGCTACTAAAAAGATACTAATAACTAAACAGCACCGAGAATTAGTAGAACGAGTCTTTAAAGCTTCCAAACAGTATTAGCTCCTTGAAAAGTTCAACATTCAATGATTTTTTGTTGAATCGGCCATTTCAGGCTCTGAAGAAAACCAATTAGCCAGAACGTTAGCCAATAAAATTATTTAACAACCTTGTGTACAGTTCATTGAAAATCAATATGCGTATTAGCTTCGTTAAGAGTTGCTGGATAGTTCAAGACATGGTTCACGATTGGTGTCCATTTTGCATTGAACTCGACATAAATCATAAGAACACCTTGGAAAAGTCAATTTTAACTAAAAGACCTTCTACGATCGAATGGATGATCACATTGTGTAAGGTAGAGGCATCGTGATTATTGTAGAACAAAGTTTACAACTGTAAACAATAATAATTTGTGATTTTGAAAACGTGCCAACTTCAAGCAAGTGCGGAACAAAGGTGCTTCTCGTAAGATTTGAGATAATTTTTATGAATAGAGTCTTTAAAGTAATTAATCATTTTAGTTTTTTTTTCGAAATAAGGACATTTAATGGAACAATTTCAATGTAGAAGATCACGAAACCGAAATCGCTTAAAAAGATACCACGTAGATGGTTCAAAATTAATAAGAGCGATAGACCCTGACGCAGGCCGCTTTCGCTCATTTCTTGAAGATTTGTAATGAAACTGAAAATCCCAGTGATCATAGTGTATGCGAAATTTATCGATTTTTGTCTTTTGAACCTCAGAAATGAAGTGATGCACAACACTTCTTAAAATAGTAAACATTTTTTTGTGGACATTCGATGGGTGAAAAATCCACAGGATGGGATCAACAGCGTGACTTTTGAGACTGTAGAGAAATCGCTAATTTAAGTCCTTTCATATCAGCTCTTCTTTCATTTCTAAGTTGTAACCTAAAAAGTTTCCCGGCTTATGAATAGTCGAATATTTCAGAATATTCGAATAGCAAGAGAAGAGCACAACATTGTCCTCAAGATCCTCAATAAATCTCAATTTTTATTGTTAACGGCATTCGTCTTTTGTGTCTCACTTAGAATTTTCCCTTCACTCATCGGTGTATCTGAAAATGCAGTGTTAAAATTTGAAAAAAAAACGAAGTTATTAATTGATTGATGGGTGATTCTGTCGTTCGCTACCATCTGTTTTGTTCACTTTCACTTCTTCCACCAATGCTGATTTGTTCAAACGACCTTTTTCTCGATCAGGGAACAATCTAGAGCTGTTTAATCCGTAATAAGTATCGGTTTCTTCGTTTTCAGGATTCTGGAAAAAGTCCGCTCTTATCGCTTAATCTTAATTCAATTTGCCGGTTACTTACTTCAAATTCTGGAATGTGTCCTGGTTTGTAAATTTGTTTACTCTTCTTATGTTTACAAACAACCAACATAAATGACGCTAGTAACACAACACTCGTAAACAATAATATTATTGTCGGAAATGTCATCTGGAATTTATTTTAAAAATCTAGTATTACACTATCAGAACTCGTATACGGTACAACAAAGAATCTCTCAGCATCTAAGAAAAGGTACCAGGAAAAATTCCAATCTCTGCTACCAACCTTATATCCTCCTAACCTAATACGCGATTCGTTTGCCTGCAACTGTCTATGAATGGCTTTTTTGTATCGGTAGCAAAAAAAAGTCGATTTTACAGGTTAATCTATTCAGAAACTTATTTTGTATAATCTGTAGTCTGTACTAACCTCTACTTCCACCTCCAGTACTAACTTGCGCTGCAAGTTTTGTCTCACTAGCCGTCATTTTATCGACCAAAACCACCTGAAGCCTGGTGCAGTTGTGTAACCGCCTTGGCTTAAATCGGCGTATTGGAGGTAATAGTTACGATCCTGGTGGGGATCTCCCCAGCTGCACTCAACGACCTCCGAGTTCGTAAAACGAAAGAGAGGGCGGGTGTAGTGCAGTCGGTAAGAGGTTCGGGTGTGAACGAACGATTGATGTTTCGTATCCACTGTGGTGCCAATCAAGTCTTTCATCTCCGCGAGGTTGATAGATTGGATAAAAATACCGACACGATAAACTGGCCACCGTAAGCCACTTTATAAGCTAGGCACCCGCTCACAAAACAAATGATTCTGAATTGAAGTCTCTTATTCTTTTATTTCTCCGTTGATCTAAAAACTTGGAATGCTAGGTTGCTGCCAAACTTCCCTGGAAAGACAAAAACACTGAGATGACACATCGGCTCGTCCCACTAAGTCATTATAAGGCTTCTTAATCGTTCATAAACCGTAATCGATTCTAAATTGATGTCGAATACGTAGGCGCTCCCATAGGGATCGACCATTGCCGTGCACTTTATCGTTATCCTCTTTATAATACCAAATTCGTCGATGTGTTTGAAGAAATGCTATATTTTTCACACTGTAACCATTTGGAGTTAAATTTCTGTCACATCCATGTTTTCTCACATTTTAACTATTCATTTTAGCTAAAAGATACGGAGACGCAGTCCTCTTTTATTCTACATTCCCTAGAACGCCTAGAAGAGCGGCAGTTATGCGGCACAGTACGACTGCAACGCGCCATTGTGCTTCCGCACTCCAGGTAACACTCCGTTTATAATATCCAGTCCTATTTGCCAGAAACGATGCTGCTCCCGGACTCAGCACATGAAGTGTCGTGGTCAAATAATGAATCATAAGAGAATTATAGTGACTTATAAGACAAACAACAACATACCAACCGCCTTTCTTCACCTCCGCATACTAGAAATGAAACGTATTCGAGCTGCGGAGACCGGATCACTAAAGGGCTGAAAAGTAAACATCAACAGATCGTGTTATTGTATAACTGAAGCGCAACATTTTTATATACAGCATTTTTATATTTTTTTATTGGTACGCCCCACATCTGTCCATTCACTGAGATTTTTTATTCGAGTACAAGCATACGAATATTAGTTGAAATGTTCGACTTTCAATGAACCTCGGCACAGTAAAATGTAATTATTTTTGATGGGTTCTTCACGAGATTGCTAGCAGATTCCATTGGTTAACGTTTCGGCAGATCGCCTTCTTCAGAGCCTGAAATGGGCGATTTAGTTAACAATGTAAACGACCAAATCTCTCAACCACTAAACACAAAATCTCTAAGGCCTACCTTACAAGGATGTACCGAGCGACTACAATAAATGCTCACCATAGATTGGAGAAGCCTAATAGTGATCACTGACTGATCGAGCAAATGATTCGAATGTCTCAAGTCAGAAAATCTACCCAAGATATGGTTCGAATTCTCGCGTGATCGAGAGTTATTCACTATTACTATTCATTTTAGGGTAGCCATGTACCTGGCCCTTCAACAAATACTTGTATGCTCCTAGACTTCCTGCGCGCTGCACACCTAAAGAACGACTGTGATGGAGTTATTCGTCGTCAAAGCACTGTAGGTGATTTGAAACTGAAACTTGATTTTATACCTATATTCCTTCGATACCGGTACAAGTTCGAAACATTACTTGAAATATGGGGGTTCCCCTCTTTTTTTCTCTACGGTTAAAGCAGAATGATCCGGCAATATGAAATGATGTGAACATGTCATCATCGCACTGATAAGGTGAGCTGCCAATTTCTCGACTAAGTTAAAGGCATTACCCCACGAATCTGAGGTGGCACGGATTTCAGGAGGAGTATTCGTATACGGGATGGGAGACTACGGAGAGGGGGGAAATTCCGTCCATTTCTTCCTAATTGCCGTAAAAAAACGGCCCGGAAGATACTATTTTCTACAGGGAGTTCGACTGGAGCGCGCCAGCCTTGTGCGGCGCCGTATCTTCCGGTCCGTTTTTAAGAAGAAATGGATGCAATCACCCCCCTCTCCGTGGTCTCCCATCCCGTATACGAATACTCTACCTGAAATCTGCACCACCTCAGATTCGTGGGGTGATGCCTTTAAGTCAAGGAGCATCTAGATGGACTCGCAAAATCTAAAACCTTCACCCCACTTGGAGTACACCTTAGAATATATCATCCAAACTCCGAAGTGGAGGTAGAAGTTCGTATATTATCCTACGAGTCCGAGATCACAGCACGCGGAACACTAGAGACCTTTTGGATAACTGCCAAAAGTCCAAAAATGAACAAGAAGGATGAGTGCATTGCTATCACAGACGAGTTACCCCCACATCAACACCTATGCTGGTTTTGATCATGTGCTCTGTCACATACACACGTGACAGAGCAGACCTCTCATTATGTAGCATGATGTTCTCGCTCATATCATGTACTATCAATACCACACTAAGCCAAGTCAAACTTAACTAAGAGTACAATATCGACAAAATATCATCTCCCTTTGTCTAACGAGAGCACAGCTCAATAGAATCTCTTAATGAATAACCGATAAACCTCATTAGACCTCAGACATTATCGCAAAGCTGCATAATATCACGCATTATATCACAGTGAGCTAAAATTTTTGTCACCGTTGCTTTCGCTGTGAAATCAAAGCAAAATAGCTCTCAATTAAATGTTATCTGGTGCGGATTACACGAAGTACTGGAAATGGACTGTGGTACCGGGCGCTTAGTATTATCGACGTATCCTACGCAAACGCTGATGTTCAAAACAAAACATAAAAGGACGAAACGGCCTTTTGTCATACCACACTATAATATTTCAGACGTGCTCTCGTACCATGCTAATCCTCTGGGTGAGTATTTTCTTTTCAGATAAGGGTTTATTGGTTGAAAGTTATCGCTAGCGGTATGGAAGCGGTTATATATTGAAATGAAATTTCTGAACGTACGCCCATGAAACAGGTAACAAGTATTCTCATATAGCTGGCATGCAGAAATAATAATATTATTGAAGAGATACTATCACGAACCTACGACGTAGTGAGGAAGTCTGAAGGAAAACGTAGGGTTCGGCGTACAGATTACAAATATGAGGGTCGCGTCGTTCAATTTACCCTGATCGCGCTAAACACCAACGAATTAAATTCGGCGTCTGTTTCTACGAGGTACGTGGAAGCACTCCATCTTCTGGCCGCGCCCCATCCACGGGTTCTCGAACGAGCGGTTGAAGTTCAATGAGGTCTCCTTACAACCCTATAGAAGTAAAGCCAATGACTGAGCTATTTAGGGGACAGTAGTGTGTACAAGGGCGTGCGTTCTAATGGACCCCGTAGAAACAGACGCCGTTTTCAGGACGATTGGAGGAACTGGGTGGGGCTACCTTTATATTCATAATCTACATCCCTACTCTATGTTTCAAATCGGGTCTCCACACCACGTGAATTTTTGCATACGCCGCCTTCAAGCGCCATGCGGGCGTTTTTTGGCAACCGCTAAACGCAACATCCACAAATAAATCAACAACGTAGACGTTTTGCACACTTGGATGATTTACTACGTACACTACCTGTCCGTTAAAGGGCACTTCATGAAATCGATTGGATTTGGATAGAAAATATAGGCCTTAACTCAATGGGTGAGTTGAAACCTCAACAGCTTATGGTCACGTTTGCTTGTACGAAAATGTCTAGTACGGATCGCTATTGAATTCTTTCATGCAACTCTAAATAGATTCAACTAATCCAACTAAGTGCCATTAATAACCGCAGATTGGGCTCAGATAAAGTTTTACATAGTTGCGGTGAATACCATTCAAAAGAAAAAAACCAATTAAAGGCATCACCCCACGAATCTGAGGTGGTACGGATTTCAGGTGGAGTATTCTTATACGGCATATGGAGAGGGGGGTGATTCCGTCCTTTTCTTCCTAGTTGCCGTAAAAAACGGCCCAGAAGATGCGGCACGTGCACGAGACTGGCGCGCTCCAATCGAACTCGTTGTGGAAAGTAGCGCGCCGGAACGCTCGAAGCCGTATCTTCCGTGCCGTTTTTCACGGCAATTAGGAAGAAATGGACGGAATCACCCTTCTCTCCATAATCTACGATCCCGTGTACGAATACTCCACCTGAAATCTGTACCACCTCAGATTCGTGGGGTGATGCCTTCAAGGAGAAGCCATAGCAAATTCTTATGAAGCAAAAACGATTATATAGTTCATACGTACTCACCTAAAAATGTACAGTAAAAAAAAACTCTGCTTCCTAGTACTACGGAGTTTCGGAGGGGTTTGAAATGAGACGGAAACTAAAACAGAAAGCGCTTCAGAACCTTCGCTATATTATTGGTTGTCTAATCCGATGGTTGATTTAACGATCAAATTCAGGTTCTATCCCTCTTCCACTCATCAGTGCCATATACCATACCGCTAGAGCCTTGCCATGCAAACTCCACATTCAATCTCACCATTCGAGAGCCCTTACTATGCGAGCTATTCCCCAAGATCACATGGTACTGGTTTCAATTCTGGAAAGAAGACCCGGTTTGTTCAAGATAGACATTCTTTAGTGTAAATAATTGTAAATCCTTAAACTATGCTTAGAAGTTTTCTAGCAGTTTCTTGACATTTTACCGGTAATCTCTAAACACGACTTTAGTTGTACAGCTGCGTCTTGGAAGATGATGCTCTT
Source organism: Necator americanus (assembly GCF_031761385.1). NCBI lineage: Eukaryota > Metazoa > Nematoda > Chromadorea > Rhabditida > Ancylostomatidae > Necator > Necator americanus. The sequence continues at coordinate 6,539,640 of NC_087375.1, read as the reverse complement.
CTAAAAATTGAAAATCCTGAACGATTAAAGCAGTTGCTTCCAAACCGAGAAATGTTGGAAAAAAGCTTTTCGTAAGGTTTTATCTGTTAATTAAGAAATATACTTCACTGAACTGTCAGATATCAAAATCTTTTGGGAATAATTGTTCAAATCTGAGTTTAAACAGAAACAACAATAACTGCACTCATTTCCAGAGATAATTCATCTGACTTCAATGCTAAAGCTTTCGCAAAAAAAGCTGTCAAATCTTGGTCGCCGGATTACAAAAAGGTTGCGCTAATAGTCATCTTAAACAAGCTGTCACCCTGTCTCTTCTATAGTTCCCGTGCTTCACATTTATTTGTTACCGTTAGTTAATTTCAGATGAGATCACACCGGAGATTTGGTTGCAACCACAAGGAGGAGAACGGGAATCACACAGTTGTCTGTCTCTTCGTGAAGATGTGATCCAAACATCTTTCTCGATTATGAAGTTTTAATCCAAGAGATGTGCACGTGTGTACGAGTTTTACAAGCAAAAAAAGTACATTCATTCAGAGAGAATAAAAACGTCTATGTCAGAATCGAATCCTCCTAGTGGGGGGAGCAAATCTCAAGCTCAGGGACAGTATCCTAAAAATCGAGGACAGTATCCTAAAAATTTTCCACACCCTACATCCTACAGTCCATCTATTAAACTTCTACTCCCGTCTTTTTACAACATTTTTAATTTGACCAAAAAAATAGAGAAATAATAAAGATATTTAGAAAATGTCAATTTTATCCACACATAAATTGGGATTGATAGAGCTGAAGGAAGTCATCATTTTTCGACTCAAAGGCATCACCCCACGAAGCTGAGGTGGTACGGATTTGATTTGGAGTATTCGTATACGGGATAGTAGATTATGGAAGGGAGCGGGGAGGAGGAGGGGAGTGGTGCTTCCGTCCATTTCTTCCTAATTGCCGTAAAAAAACGGCCCGGGAGATGCGGCGCGTGCACAGGGCTGGCGCGCTCTAATCAAACTCCTTGTGGAAAATAGCGCGCCGGAACGCTTGAAGCCGTATCTTCCGGGCCGTTTTTTACGACAGTTAGGAAGAAATGTACGGAATCACCTCCCTCTTATTAACCTACGATCCCATATACGAATATTCCCCCTGAAATCCGTACCATCTCATATTCGTGAGGTGATGCCTTTAACCCCACCTAAACTTATGTCATATGTAATGTTATATGATATGTTGTGTTGTATTATAGTTCATATTATATGAACGTCGCTAGGAAAGCAACAAGAAAGAGAGAGAGAAAATAATGTTAAAGACAGTAAATGGACGGTGTTGGGATCTCTCTTAGAGAAGGGCTCTTAGGGCTAGAGGTGTATCATATCACGAGTATGAGCGTGATCACGCTGAGTTCCTCCCAATCGTCCTGAAAAACGGCGTGCAAAACGACCTTCCGTTAGATCTTCGGCACGACGCACCCTATGAGGCACCAACCTCGTATACGCGCAGGTTCCCTCAGTAGCCTATTCGTAGGATTCACATTGACAGAATGTAGATTAGACTTTATTAATTTTCGTCCCCTATGGCGCTTGTGTGGAGGTGACGAATTATAAAGTCTCACGAAGGAAAAGTGGTGACGGAACGCTATTCTCCAAGCCATTTTCAGGAAGAATCATACTTGTAATCTACACCCCCTAATCTCATCTTTTCCTAGAGAGATTCCGACATCGTCAGTTTTTGGTATACCACTTTTAAATGTATTTAAATTTTTAAACGGAAAACCTACATGCATGCACATATACACATAATTATTTATCCATTCATTACACGCTCATCCATGTGTGCATGAAAGGAGCATACAGAGAAAATACAACACAAATGTACACTATAAAAAATTAGTGGTGGTACATACATGCATAACTCATTACAGGCAGAGAAACCTCTAATTACTTCTTCGCTCGAAGAATCCGCTAGCAGCTTCCTTAAAAAATGAAAGCTAAGTGGGGAGTGGGGACTTTTTGTGCGTAACCAGGTAGTAAAAAGTAAAAAGTATTGCCTCACAGACGAAGCAAAACAATAGGAAAGCCAATTTTAAGGATTGCGTTTCACGGAACTGACCATGATGTAGTTTCTGTGGGCAAGCATAGAGTTCGAAGTGTAGATTGCGAGTATGTCTGTGGCCCCGCCTAATTCTTCCTAATCTTCTTGGGAACAGTGTCTGTTCCTGCGAGATACTTTAAAAAACGTCATGTTTGCACGCGCCGGTTCTCTCAGCAATCTCAGCAGGGAAATTCAATGATTTTCGACAACTTGCATGTGGAAGGAAGATAAGAGTGCACAATAACGATGCCTTCTTACACATCTCGTAGTAAGAAACGCCGCTTCTCACGCCGTTCCTAAGTTCGGTCAGAGGGAATTGAGCGCGGACAACCCCATCAGCGTATTCTACACCACCAAACTCTATATTTGCCTGCAGTGGCCCTGACACCGAGGGTTTCATGATAATTTACCTCCAAATGTTCAACAACGTGTTATCGACTTTTCGATGGAGAGGAAATCAGAGTTTTCCAGGCTAGTATAGCTATAAAAGAGGAAAGAAATATTTCATGAACCATGTAAGATCATTTCTTCTTAGGAGAAGATATTCCAAATCAAACAGTCTATTCTTGGATCATTCATTAAGTATTGCAGTAAAATCAAAGTCACAAGACCCGATCGTGAGTTTCTTTGTTTAGTTATACATATAAACAAGAAAACTCATGATCATATGTACATATCTAGCGCTGAAGAACGTTGAACAAGTGAAACGCTAAGAAAGAAGAAGTATATTTTCAACTGTATATAAGTATGTACACCCATACATGCAAATACGTGCTAATATAAATACATATGTAGACCCCAGGGACATACATACATGCGATAGTCGGAGCCGGTGCTCTGACCCCCTTCACTTTTAAACGGTTGCCGAAATTACCCACTTCACTTTTGGACGGCTATCGAAAGGATCCATTTCACTTGAGCTGCACCCCATGAGCTCAACCTCCTTCATCTGAGGAAGGTCCCCGGAGAGGGGTATTTGGATTTTGGAAAATCAGAATCAGATGACATCCGTTAGAGCTCGATAGAACACTCGATTTTTTCTCTCAACAAAACAAAGAGTTGAAATTGGTCGGGAGATCAAGGTGGCAGAGAATGAGAAAACTATGTACATATGTTCATACCTTTCGTGAAATGTTTAGCGTGATGCATATTTATCGTATCGGAGGTTCGAATCCGTCCCAGTGCTCACCAAGCATTTCATCCCTCCGGGTTCGATAAATTGGTACCAGACTTGTCTGGGAGGATAAAAACACTTATTTGACACATCGGCTAACCCCGCAAGTCATTGTATAGGCCAGATACACGTTCGTGAACGTCAAGCGATTTTGAATTGAATTGAACGTCGTGGCGGATCCCGAGCGGATTGATTAATGCCAGACAATTTATTTATTTTTTACACTTCACATTACAATATATACTACAATCATTAATCTGAGAGAAGTTCGCAGCAAACATAATTCCCCACAACATCCACTACCTTGTGTTCTTCATTATCCACCACCCGTCTGACTGAAACAGCGGAAACTTTCCTCTATTAGTGTTTACATGAAATTACAGTCAGACAACATCCATTCAGTGTATTTTTATTAGTTCGAGTTACTTTCAATCTATAGAAAATGTAGTACATTTCACGGACAAAATTCACGTACGTAACAGAGAATTTGGCATCAATGTCCAAATTCCTTGTATAAAAGTATGTGCAGAGGCCAGTCAGCTACACTTCGCTTAAGATGCACTTACTTTCTGCTATAGTCTTTGCAGTGAGTTTGTTATTGTTCGAATTTTGACAGTTGACATTTACAAACTTATATCTACTCGCATCGTCTGCTGGACAGAAATACCAATACAAATTAAGCAGAATAGATCCCAGAATTGTTCTAGATATTTCCTTTACTACTAGTTGTTCTTATTTCAAATGCAGCAAAACATAACTGAAGTGACCATATTTGGACAATGTGTATATTCGGTTCAAAATTGGTCGAGGCTCAGTGCAGTTGTGTAAGCGACTGCGCTCTGAGGCAGTTGTGGGACTGTAGAGATAAGTGGAGCTAGAGAAGGTCCCACTTTGATCAGAACCGCTCGCTTCACCGCGTGGCTTACACAAGTACACCAATTACGGAGTCCTCTTTTGATCCGAATACAAAAATTAGCTCCGGTGAGGACATAAAACCTTCTTAGAATCAAAATTATTGAAAAAATACTATATTATCTCGCCGATTCCTTCAGATTACATGCTCGGCAGTGTATTCTTATACCGAATGCCCTGCCCTTCTATCAGGCTTGACACCAGATGTCCGTTACTATATACAGAAGGAAGTTTACAGCCAGTTCACCCCATGGTGGTATGCACTTAAGAAATATGCCAGTGGGAAATCCCAGGTAAGTAAATAAAATCTTCTCAGCTTCTGTTCATGTGCAATGTTGTGCAATATAAGACTTTCGTCAAACGGATTACACCGAACTGGCTATCATGGCTGCTGTCTGCTAGGAGACTTTCGAGGGGCAATGTTGGAGAATTGGTTCGTATTAACTTGACTTTCTCTCTATCTTTGTTCCAGTTTAAAAAACAAGTCATTTAAGATACCGTACTCTCCACCGGAAAACTCTTCCAATTACCTGGTACGTCTTCAGAATAACCTCCCTTAACTCAAACTTTGTTCATGTTCAAAGTTATCAGTTATTCGATTCGAACGTCTGCACAAAGTACTTGATTGAATTTCTACAAAAACAACATTTAAACGAGGTTGCACAAGACTTTATTACACTCTTTTTGGACATTCTTTTAGGATTACGACTGTCAAATGGAGCTCAAACTTAAGGGTAAAGGCTCATTGCTTACTAATTTCGTCACCAGTTTGTTTACAAGAAAACCTGATGTTCACGTAGAACACGAAAGGTAAGGCTTTGTCGTTCAAAATCTGCTTTAAATCGGGATGTTGGATCTCATTATGCTTCAACCACAGTATTAGCGTAGTCACAGCTTTGAATTTCTACTATCATTTTTATTGTTACGTGAGCTACATTTCTTCAAAAAGCTATCCCTTGCTGTCACAGTTCGAGAGTCTCGTTCCAGTGAAGACGCTCGTTCACGTTCACCGTCTACTTAGTATCGCTACGTTAGAGTCAAGGGTCACTGGGAGACCATAGTGAAGAAGCGCACAGACACAGGGCTTCTTGTACTTTATTTTATTATATTTGATTACCTATTCTTATACACGTCTGGAACAAACCAGTTATTACAAATACGCGAAGGAAGGGGCTAACGAGTATTCAAAATTTCGAACCTTAAAAAAACCTAAACCTACTTGCTGTGTATTGTTTTTGCTTCCAGTGAGAACGATCCGTTCGACGCTCAAACATTTGCATTTGAAGCCGCCAGCAGATGGGCATTCGAAAAATACGACAAGGTCTTTCAATAATAGTTCTCTGGATGCCATTTTGCTAATGCAGTTGTTATTTTAATTTCGTTTTCCTTTCACAATTAATTAATTGCAGATAAAAGACCTAAAGAGGTTTGGTTGCAACTATCAAGTCAGCGGCAAGAAGCATCATATAGCATGTGACTTCGCTAAATAAATTTTCTAAATAAATATATTATCGGCTTTTCAAAGTTTTTGAAAAAGAATAGCTAATAAGTAGAGTAGTTAAGAATAGTACTTTTTTAAACTATTCTGAACATCTATAGGTCTCTGGCGTATCAATTCGCTTGGGATGCTCCAACGCGTTCGACCGCAATTAGGAATAGTTCTTTTTTCTAAATGAACGGTAAATTGCAGGAGTCAGGAGTTGTATCCTATCAGTGTTTTTATTCTCCACAAACAAATTTAGTACCAAAGCCTGGAAGGTGAAAGTCTGGGTTCTCAGCATGGCGATTTCAAACCATCAACTGTGCGGTCAAAGTTAAATCTCTTACAAACTGTACAACACCTACTCTAAAGTCATCTGCACATTCTATCAAACTTTGGATAAACGGAATAAAAACGGATAATAATAAAATGGTTGTAGTAAAGTCTCCATATGCAAAGAAATTCGCAAAAAGATGCATAAAGGAAAACTTACCACCAGCTGTCTCGGATGTGGGCGATTGCCTCGAAACATCATATGTAATGTCCCTTCATCTTCTATCTGAACACATTGATTGTTAGTTAATCCGAGTTAGATAGTCCACTTCTTATCATTTTGCATATATTCTGTTTGATAGTCTCATTCACTAATTTGAGAGCAATATTTACGTTCTCGTTAATTTGTAAAGGTGCTCATCATGTAGTTCTTTAGGAGTTCTTTATTCAGTTCTTTTGGATCAGTATATATCGTTTCTATTTGTTTATTTGTTGATTTATCCATTTTATTGATGATGGTCTGATTACCCAAATTTGAAGCAGCAAACGGACGGCCGCGTGGCCTGTTATTTATAACAGAGCAAGTTCAAAAACAAAGTAGCGTATCGGTTAGAGGTTCCGCTTCCTGCACGATCTGAGGTTCGAATCCGCCCTAGTGCTCACCAAGTCTTTGATCCCTCCGGGGTCGTTAAATTGGTACCAGACTTGTCAGGGAGGATAAAAACATTGACTCGACACATCCGGTAGCCCCCGCAAGTCATTGTATGGGCCAGTTATAGGTTTGTGAACCTCAAACGATTCTGAATTGAAGAGAACGTGGGGGCGCATCCGAAGCGGATTGATCAACGCCAGACACTTTATCATTATCCTTTAGTCGTCAAAAGTGGAATAAAAAAGCACTCAAGAATGTGATCCACGACAATTACACTATCACAAATAGAGTTGGTACATGGCGATGATAGTGATCATTTTTAATTGTCTTCGAATGAGTGAAGAGAGTGGAGTGAAGAAAAAGCCGAAGAGGACGACGTTACAGGAGATGATCTATAGAAACAATGTTACTTGAGTAAATATTTGTGGTTCGCAAAATTCCAACCCTGAACACTAAAGCTTAAAATTACGACGACCTTTCGCTATGTTTGTGCTAAGAGAACTGCACCGGTGAGAAACCTTAATGGCTGCAGGTCATGATTTTGAGAGGATGCGAAAACCAGTCTAGCTACACTCATCTTTTCCTAATGGTCGTCAAAAAAGGCATGGGAGATGCCGTTCTTTCCTACGAAATCAGTTGCAACTTGCCACCCTTGTTCACGCGCCCCATCCACAAGCGAACGGTCAAGAGCCGATGACGTCTCCTCGGCTGCCTATTCAAGTAAAACCACTGAACAGGCAACTAAGGGAACCGCAGCATGTAAAAATTGTTACGTTTTAACGTACCTCGTCAAAAACACCATTCTCACCCCCGTTTTTAACGACGATTAGGGAAAGAGGGGCGGTACCACGCTGGTTTCCGCAACCTACAGTCCGAACTCTAGGGCTTCGGTGTGGTACCAGCACCACGTCAAAATATTGATGCACTGCTTTTAACAAGGACAACAAATCTCATCATGATAAACATGTTTACTAGTAGAACTCCAAAATGTCAATGAGAAAGCTTCTATACGTATGTGTAAATGTTTTCATTGCCTCAGCTTACATGAAACTATAGTATACGTTGTATCGATAGTGGTTCGACCCGATGTTAAAGGCATCACCCCACGAATCTGAGGTGGTGCAGATTTCAGGTGGAGTATTCGTATACGGGATGGGAGACTACGGAGAGGGAGGTGATTCCGTCCATTTCTTGCTAATTGCCGTAAAAAACGGCCCGGAAGATGCGGCGCCGCACAAGACTGGCGCGCTCCAATCGAACCTCTTGTACAAAATGGTGCGCCAAAACGAATGAAGCCGTATCTTCTGGCCCGTTTTTTACGGCAATTAGGAAGAAATGGATGGAATCACCCCCTTCTCCGTAGTCTCCCATCCTGTATACGGATACTTCACATGAAATCTGCACCACCTCAGATTCGTGGGATGATGCCTTTAAGTCTGATGAGCTAATGAAGCTGTTCAACAACACCAATGATCAAATTTTTACTATAAGAGCATGCAAAGGAATACACTTCACATTTCCGATGCATTTTATTCCTGTGTTAATTCTTCTAGTGAATTTCTTGCTGCCTAAATTCTAGAGGTTGACATTTATAAATCTACCCCTCTTTCAATAAAAACTAAGCAAAAAAAAACCTACTAGGCAGTATTAGACGCGCTAAAGATCCTGGAAGTTTTTAGACATTTCCACATTATTGCAACCACAACAGAATTTAAGGACAGCGTATCACAAAATTGATGTAAGTCACACATTTCCAATGCCAAGACATGCTGCACCAAAATTAAGCTTCAATAGAAAACTTTTCTCTAAAAGCTTCCCAGAGACGCTTAGGAAAAACTCATAAATCCTAGTGATTTATCCAGATTACATGCTCAACAGTGCATTCTTACATCGAATGTAGTGTTTTAACGAAATGGCCATAATAAGTGCTTGATCCATTGCTCGCAGAAATTTACTCCAAGTTCACGCCAGTCGAGGTGGAAAGGGTTCAAGGGAAGAATCGAGGTAGAACAAATAGATTCTTCTCAGCAAGTGTTCTTCTTTAATGTTCTTATTTAAAAAAAAAGAAATTTTTTTCAAGCGGGTCACCATCAACGGTTACTGTTTGCTAGGAAACTTTTTGAGGGGGAATGTTGGGGAACTGGTTTGTAATAACTTCTCCACTATTTTCCCGTAAAAAAAAATCGTTTAGGATACCCTACCCTCCACCCTACCCAAACTCTTCCAATTACCTGATACGTTTTTAGAATAACTTCCCTCAACTCTTGTTCAAGTTCGAAGTTATCACATGAGATTCGAAGATCCGCACAAAGCATTTGATCAAAGTTCCGCATAGCAATATTCAAGAGAAATTGCACAGGACTTTGTTATACTCTATCTGGACATTCTTTCAGCAATACGACTGGGTCGAAACGGTCGACATAACACACGGCTTTTTCTCTCGAGAAAACAAACGGTTGAAGCTGGGAGATCAAGGTGGCGAAGTCTGACGAAACCACAAATGTTCATATCTTTTGTGAAATTTTCAGCGAAATAACCCATTCCTCGTAATAAGTTGGAGTGGTGTCAGAAAATTTGAATTTATGATGCAGTCCAGTATAGCCTGCACAACTGTCTAAAAAGATGCATATTTTCCTCTATTTTTGCTTTTTTTTCTTTAGTAGTGTAAGCAATTTTTCTGAAGATTGAGTCAGTACAATAAACAAATCACCTTAACAAATTAAGAGTTAATAAGAAGCGACTAATGTGATGAGATCCTTCTAGTTCTTAAACCTCACAAAATAACAAGGTTGAAATCATAAAACCTTCTCCAGTACTCAGGGGATACAAGTTTTACTAAAGAAGAAAAAGAAAATGCATAACGAAGAAGCGGTAGGTCAAAACGTTCAAATGCACCTTTTGTATATAACTCAGACTTGGTTTGAGGTTTATGTATGGTTCGAAGTCGAGCGCGTAGGAGCATCCTTTTAGGGATTGATCTACGCCATCCACTCCATCTTTTTTTCCTCATTACATGTCATTATTAGTAAATGTGGCAGAAGTCCGCAACTGTAAAAATTTGAGACAACCCCTCTACGTAACCTTGTGTTCTTCACTGTGATAAATTTTTCATAGTACGTTTATTGCACTACGAACAATATTCCCCACCAACTCACCGAAACAACGGAAACATTTCTAAATTAGTATTTACATGAAACTACGGCTAGACAATATTCATTCAAAGCATTTTCATTGCTTCGAGCTACGTTGAGTCTATAGAAAATGTAGTACATTTCACGAATATATTGTAGAATTGAGGTGTCTAACAGAGAAATTTGGCATCAATGTTCAAAATTTTAATATAAAAGTATGCACGAGGTTTGTGAGCTACACTTCGCTTAGAATGCACTTACTTTCTGTGGTAGTCCTTGCTGTGAGTTTGTTGTTTAAATTCCAAAAGTTCACATTTGTAAATCTACTAAGAGTGCCCATAAGTAATAAGTTATTACGGTCGGAACAAAAAAGGGAATTTACTTGCATTAGTTTTATTTTAATTTTGGTTTTCTTAAATTCTTAGTCGATTGTGTGATCTCTGTCGTTATCCAGAACTTTTTGCCATCTTGCTGAGTCCCCTGTTCATAAAATTTCGTTTTTTCTAAAACAAAATATGATCCCAAGTGAGCACGTAGTTCACCGATATTTTTCAAATTTTTATCCCTTAGAGAATGTCCCATCGACCGGAATCAAAATCAGATGGTGCTATGTCTGGAGAATGTGGAAAAACCTCCTAGTTTGGCTGTCTTATTTTTTCCTGGGTTAATCTTCCCGCGGGCAGGCTGGGATTCTCGTGCTGCAATATTACCGCTTTTCTGTTAACCAAAGCTGGCCATTTTACAAACAATTTTTTTGCTTAATCTATCCAATTGTTGGCAGTATAATTCAACCGTACCTATTTCTCACGATTTCAATTATTTAAAATGAATTGTGCCATCACAGTCCCAGCACAATAACACCTTCTTTATATAGTAATTAATAACAAAGTGAGGGTGGATCTAGATGAGGGTACAGGTGATTGATGAGGAGAAAGTCACTGGTTGGTGTGCTTGTTGTTGCTGTACAAGACCGTTACCAGTAACAATACTTTGTAAAAACTGATCAATTAGTTGTCTCCAAAATAGAGACGTGCGCATTGTACCCCGTTGTTCTCTATTCATCTCAACCCATATACCCCCCCTGTAAACCATATCAATTTCTTGAAGATGTCTTTGGAGTTTTGAACAAGTAGCCTGAAGAGTATTTGCTATGTCCTGAATGCTTAGTTTGGGAACAGTTTCCACCAGTAATTTTAAGGCGTCGTTGTCAAATGCAGGCCCACTTCCATCGCTCTCAAACAAGTCAAAATCACCGTTGGAAATCTTTCCAGGAAAATTTTTTTTTGGAAATTTTTCGAAACAATTTTTGTTTGCTGCAATCGTCGCATTAACACCTGATCAAAAATGAAACAGCATAACAATGCAAATGACAAGGCAGTGACTTAATGTTCTTCTGTTGGTTAATTGCCCGCTATTTTACTTTTATTGACTCAATAAAAAGTTTGAATTTAATTGTAACAAGATTCAAGGACAAAAGTTGCAACATTGTCATATGAAATAAGTCTTTATGAATCCACGCTCTGGACTAGACTGAAGCAAGTAATCCATATTAGCAATGATTGATTACTTATGGATACCCTGGTATAGCTATTCGCATAGTTCATTGAACAAGTATAGCAGTCGAAATTAAGCAAAATAGGTCTTAAAAGTGCTCCAGACTTTTCACATCAATGATTTATCTTATCGTAAGCGAAGCGAGACTTCAGTGAAGTGAAAAATGCCAAATGCTCAAAATGAACTCAGACTCAGCGCAATTGAGTAAGAGGCTCCGCTGGAAACGGCGCGGTTGTGGTGGCGGTTGCGGCCGACCAGGAGTGCAGAGATGAGTGGAGCTAAAGAAAGTTCCACCTCGATCAGGGCCGCTAGCTTCATCGCGTCGCTTAAAACACAGCTTCCTACACAACTGTACCAATTACCAGGTTTTTTTGATTCAAGCATAAAAATTAAGCTCTAATAAGGAGACAAAAATTTCCCAGAAGCAATTTTTATTTAAAAAAGACTCACATATAGTAGGGTCAAAACGACATGAAGCACGTACGCAATTGCGTACGCGCCTTCTCTCGAAGGGCTTCGGTGAAGCGTAGCGGCTAAGAGCGTACTGAAGTCGTACTGAAGTCGTACTGAAGTCGCTGGCGCCACTTCTCGCTGCAGTTTGTGATGGCCCCACCTTGTTTCCAACTGCTGCCTCCACCGCGCCGTTTCGAGCGCGTACGCAAATGCACCGCAACTACACTCATGACTCATGTCGTTTTGACCCGACTATAGTTTGGCGATTCATTCAGATTACATGCTCGCGGGTGTATTCTTATACCGAATGTCCTACAGCCCTATCAGGTTTGACACCAGAAGTTCGTTATTATCTGCTCAAGCAAATTTACAGCCACTTCACACCATGGTATTATTATTGGAAGAAATGGATAAGTGCAAAATCCCAGGTAAATAAATGAAGTTTTCTCAGTTTGTGTTCTCGTTCAATGTTGTCATTTGAGAGTTTCATCAAATGGATCACACCGAACTGGTTATCATGGTTACTGTATGCTAGGAGACTTTCGAAGGGCAAAGTTGGAGAATTGGTTCGTATTAACTTAACCTTCCCTCTATTTTTGTTCCGGTTTAAAAAACAAATCACTTAAGATACCCTACTCTCCACCGGCAAACTCTTCCAATTACCTGGTACGTCTTCAGAATAACTTCCCTTAACTCAAACTTTGCTCATGTTCAAAGTTATCAGTTATTCGATTCGAACATCTGCACAAAGAACTTGAACAAACCTTCACAGAACAATATTTAAGCGAGTTTGGACAACGCTTTATTGTACTTCTATGTGGCCATTCTTATAGGATTACGACTGTCAAATGGAGCTCAAACTTAGGGGGAAAAGCTCATTGCTTACTAGTTTCGTCACCAGTTTGTTTACAAGAAAATCTGATGTACACGTAGAATATGAAAGGTGAGATTCTACCTTGAAAACCTGTTTCATACTGAAGGTTTGGATCTGGTTTCAACCCAGAGTCTTGCGTATTTTACATCTTTGAAATTCCTCGATCATCTATACTGCTATATACGTTATCTATCTTCAAAAAGCAATCATTCGTTCCCACTGTTCGAGAGTCCCGCCACAGTGAGGACGTTCGTTCATCTTTACAGTGTACTTCTGTTCGAAAGTCATAGTGCTTCTTATACTTTATTTCATTTTACCACCTATTCCTACACACTTCTGGAACAAACCAGTTATGGTGAAGACACTGAGGAAGGGCCTAAAGAACATTCCAAATTTTAAGTCTAAAATATTTACTTACTGTTTATTGTCTTTGCTTTCAGTGAGAAGGAGCCATTCGGCCCCCAAACATTTGCATATGATGCCGTCAGCAAATGGTCAAGTGAAAAGTACAATGAGGTCTTCCAATGATAGTTCTCTACAGGCCAATTTGCCTCTGCAGTTGTTGCTTTAATTAAGTTCTTCTTTCACAACTCATTATTTGCAGATAAAAGGCCTAAAGAGGTTCGGCTGCATTTATTACGTCAGCGACAAGAAGCATCATGTAGCTTGTGACTTCGCTAAATGAATTTCCTAAATAAAAGTATTGTCGACTTTTCAGTGTTTTTTTTGGAAAAGAAAAGTTATATTTGCTTGGACTTCAAAGTCATCTATAAGTTTCTAGACCATTAATTCGCTTGATATATGTCAACACGTTGACTTCGAATTTCCTTTTTTAATCCTTTAAAGGCAGCATATCACGAATCTGGGGTGGTACGGATTTCAGGTGGAGCATCAGTATACGGGGTCGTAGATTATGGAGACCGGGGTGGTTCCGCTCATCTCTCTCTGAATCACTGCAAGCAGCCGGCCCCTGACTGCTGTTTTGTACGATGCCTTCTATTGCAGCGCGCCACCCTTGCACGCGTAGCGTCCCTTACTGGCTATCGGGGCAGTCCGAATTGATTTTCGACGAATCGCAGGGCGGAGGCGGTGCAAGGAGTGGAGCGTTGCAATAGATGGCGAAAAAAAAAAACAAAACAGCATTCTGGAGACGGCATGCAGGGAGAGATGAGCGGAACTACCCCGATCTCCATAATCTACGACCCCGTATACTGATACTCCACCTGAAATCCGTACCACCCTAGATTCGTGGTATGCTGCCTTTAAGTGGCGCGCGCCTGAGCAAAAGTGCACTCCATGACGTATATATCCGTCATAAGCCCTAAAGGGAGAAAATGAGCGTGTGTTGGCCTAAAGAGTGACTTGGAGGAGCCAACCGATGCACTGAGTCAGTCTTTCCACCCTCATGTAGAAGTCTGACAGAAATTTATCGACAACGGAGGCATGAAGGACTTGGTTGGCACTGGGGCGGTTTCAAACCATCGAACGTGTGGCTACAGCGGACCTCTGAGCTGCGTTACACGGTACACGCTACACACAGATCGAACAAGCTTCGCTGCAATCTGAGCTCATAGTCGTCACTGCAGACTGTGCACATGCCTAGAAACAGAGTATAGCAGTTTTAGGGCATTATGACAAAAGCAGTTTGCAACAAACAAAAGTCCCACAAGAAAGATTCTAGAATTTCATGGATCGTTAACTTTGTATTTCACACCTTTGTTTTCTTAATCCTCGTTTTTCCTAAACATCTATACTTAATTTATTAATTTAAGGATATCGTCCACCATCGTGACAATAATACTATCACAAATAGAATCAGTACACGGCGATGATATTAACTTTTTCTGGTTGTTTCAGTCTTCGAATGTTGGTAGAGTAGAGGAAATGTTGAAGAGGACGACGAGTAAAGGGAGATTATGGACAATGCTATTTGAGTAAATAGTTGTAGTTCGCAAAATTCCATCTTTTCGCACTACTGCCCAAAATTATGGCAATCTTTTCAATACGTTCTTGCTAAGTGATACGGAGCCGGATCGCCCAGTGGAGACCTCTAAAGCCAACGGATCACGATTTTGACGTGCTGCGGAAACCACTGCAGAAGCCTAGAGTTCGGGTAATAGATTGCGGAACCTCGCTTGGATCCGCTCATCTTTCACTAATCGTCGCTAGCCTGCTTACTAGTAAGTCCCAAGTTCGATCTTCTTAGAATTTTGCCATTGTAAAGTTGAATCGTGTACTACTTTTGCTGAACGAAACCAAATTGTTATCGGTCTTAATTCTGGCTAACGTTTCGGCGTCGTCGCTTTTTTCAGAGCCTGGGAAATTAGAGGCACGTGTAATCTACCCTTCAAAAGCCTCGCCGTTACACAAGATGTAACTTAGCAAACAGATTACTGGAAGAGAACGTCAGAGAAATAGGCTAGAAAATGTGGTCCTCTTGATAGCCATAAACCGCGATGTTAGCGGACTACCGGTTGTAAGAGCAGCGCCGCTAACAGTAACTAATGATGATGCCTCTTGCATCTGACCCCGTAGGTTGAAAACAGCAATGGTCTTTATACGGCGCCAGCTCGTTGGTCACAGCAATCCATTCTTCTTTAATGTTCATGATTGGAGTATTGGCTGTTACAAAAAGCGCTTCCAATGTTTTTCGCGCTAGAACGTCTGGTTCGCCAAGATCGTGACTGCTATTTTGGGGTGTTGTCGTGACATTGTCTGCGAGGAGCACCTCTAGTGGTTGATAGTTTCGACTTTTGAGCCCATCTAGGTGCTCCTTGACCTGGGTATAGTCGGGTCAAAACGAACATGAAACACAGACATTTGCGCAAGCCGCTGCGCTCAAAACGGAGCGGTGGAGCGTAGCGGTTGGGATCGTGTAAGGATCCACGCTACCGCCACACACCTCTTCAGTTCGCCATGGTCCCACCTCGATTCCAACCGCTGTCTACCCCTCACCGCTTCCGAGCGCGGCCGCTTGCGCAACGGTCCGTGCTTCATGTCGTTTTGACCCAACTATACATAATGCTCTTCCTACTTTGCCAACATACACTGCCCCACATAACTGACCTGTGATCAGATAGATGACTCCCGATACCACGTTTACAAGCAGTACTATAAAATGTCAACGAGAGAGCTTCTATGAGCGAAATGTTTTCATTGCTTCAAATTACATGAAAGCATAGTATATGTTGTATCAATAGTTGTTCGAAACGATGTTAATTCTGGTAAGCTAATAAAGTCATTCAGCAACACCAACGGTCAAATTTTTAGTACATATAAGAGCATGGAAAGGAACACTCTTCACATTTCCGATGCATTTCATTTCTGTGGTAATTCTTTTGGTGAGTTTCTTATTATTTAAATTCTGAAGGTTGACATTTGTAAATCTATCCCTTTTAATAAGAACTAAGCAAAAAAAAAAAACTAACCAGTATTATACGTGCTAAGGATCCTGGAAGTGTTTTAGACATTTCCACATTAGTGGTAATTCTTATTACAACTACAACAGAATTTAAAGACAACGTCACTAAATTGATATAATTCATATATTTCCACTGCCAAGGCATGCTCTAACAAAATTAGGCTTCAATGAGGGACTTTTCTCTGAAAACTTTCCAGCAACTTTTAAGAAAAGCTCATGAATCCTAGTGATTTATTCAGATTACATGCTCAGCAGTGTATTCTTACACTGAATGTAGCGTTTTAACGAAATGGCCACAAGAAGTTCGTGATCCATTGCTCAGAGAAATTTATTTCAAGTTTACTCCACGGTGGTGGTCATCGTGGAAATGGTTCAAGGGAAGAATCAAGGTGAAATAAACAAACTCTTCTCAGTATGTGTTCTCCTTTAATGTTGTCATTCAAGGCTTTCTTCAAATGGATCACACCGAGTTGGCTATCATGGACATTATGGCTTTCGCGGTTTTCATATGCGCCCTTATCCAATGTTAAAGACTTGGTGTGTATAATTGTAACTTTTTCTCAACCTTTACCTCAGTTTAATGCGAACACATAAGGTACCCTACAAACCGAAGATTCTTTCACCGATGCACTGGATACGACGACTATTCTCTCTTGAATATCTGGTGCGTTTAACTTTAACTGAATGTATTTGATTCAAAGCTGCACAAAATAGTTTACGAAACGTCGGCAAAACAATAAATTAGGCATCGTTCCAGCTATTTAGAAAATTTCATTATACTCTATTTGGACAATTTTTCAGGATTACGACTGTAACTTGGAACTCAAACTTGCTGGCAAATCCATTAAACTGGTCGAATTTTTCTTATCATTCGCAGGTGGAAAAGATCTCCAACTAAAATATGAAAAGTAAGATTTTATCTTTCAATATCTGTATCAACAAAGTGCAGGTTAGGATCATATTAGATTGCAACTGGAGTTTTCCTTGAGCCCCTTTTTCAAATTTCTACAACCATCTATACTGCTTGTCAGTCTTCAAAAATCAGCTCCTCATCGCTATCGTTTGAGTCTAGTTGCAGCGAGGATGCTCCTCTGCCTTAACTTTTTTGTTTCTTCCCAAAAAGCATAGCACTTTTATATTTTACTTAACCACCTAATTTTATGCTCGTCAAGAACGAACTATTTATGATAAAGACATTAGAAAAGAGACTACCAAATTTCCTAGGATTCAAATCTAAAATATTTTCTTGGTGTTTACTGTTTTTGCTTTCAGTGAAACAGAACACTTCGATGCTGTACAGTTTGCAAGAAATGCCGTCAGCTCGTGGTCAGAAAAGCATGAACAGGTTCTGGAATAATTACTTCCCACATGTCACTTCCTTCTCCTGGTAATTATTTTGATTTCTGATTTTTTTCTTCACAATTTCTTAATTCCAGATCAAAAAGCAAAAGAGGTTTGGTTGCTACTACCACAAAAAGGAGTTGAAGCACTCTGTCGCCTGTATTTTTGCAAACTGAATACTGCATACATTTTCGAATCCGTAGTGTTATTGAAAAAGAGTGGCGATATGTCTGTTTTGATAAAAATTATTTGTACGTCGATTAAACCTCGAACAGAGCTTTTATGCGCTCATAATGAAGTGAATCACCCATCTAGTTTAATTGGGACACAAGCGACTATTTCAACTAGATGCTTTGTGGAAGGAACTGAAAGAATTTAAAAATAAAAGATAACGATGATAATGGCTCAGTTTGTGATGGGATGCACAGAGCACAATTTGCTGTCAGCGGTCCCGCATATGCGCAGTCGGTTTAGAAATCATGACGTCACACGTGATGGTGCTACATCGTTGAAGGCAGTGCATCACGAAATTGACGTAGTGCGGAAGCCTCAGGGAGTAGAGATCAGGTTGAAGATCAGGAAGCCCCGCGCAACTTTTCCCGATCGTTCTTCAAAAAAACTTCGTGGGAAAGACGTTTGTTCCTACGAAGCACATTAGAACACGTCCTTCTGTAAATGATCCAGTCCTCTCAGCAACGTATCGTATTGAATTTACTTGAATAGGCTGCTGAGGATGCATAATCAATATTCGACCGCTCGCTCACGAAAGCGGCACGTGCATAGGAGATGTGCGTCCCAACTTACCTCGCAGGGAGCAACGCCGTCTTCCACGCCGTTTTCTTACGATGATTAGGAGAAGTTGAGAGGAGCCACATTGGGTCCCGTAATCTACCACACGAATTCTGCGGGTTCCCTGCGGTTTTCGTACTACGTCAATTTCGTGACCGGTTGCCTTTAAACGATTATATAGTTTGCATGCAACAACATGCCCCATCATTAAGATTTATATAGGTGCCAGACCCTATATCTACGTGGACGGAAGTGACGCTTATTTGATTTCTGTAGAATAGAGAGTAGGGAGTGCGTCCTAGACAGAAAACACGCATGAGTTGCGACCGACGGGTCGCGTTCAACTGAACAAACATAAATAGAAGCAACTATAAATGCACCACAGATCTTAAATCTTGGTACCGAATACGTTTGATAATTGATTGCATAAATGATTTATTATAACAATTCTACAACCTTTCATCAACAGCACTACTAATCTTGGGAGAAGAGCTCGAAACTGCAGCATTTCCGCGCTACCAAAACTAAGACATGTGGTTTGCAAAAGTTGGAGGAAACTTTTACATTTCCTGTGTTGAACATTGTCAGCCAATCATTTTCACCTATTCTCTAGAATCACAGTCTATTCCCAAATTGATTTTTCTTTTGTGGGGGGGGGGAGAAAAAAAATTTTAAAAAAAAAAAAGAAGATAATAGAGAAGAAGCAGAAGAACATTCTGAATACGCTTCACTTGAGAAACTGAAAATAGCCAAGATTGACCGACGGTATTGATCGTTTTTATTAAACAACGGCTAACGTTTCGGCGTTATCAATTCAATTTAAAAACTGTTTCAACATGCCGAGATTTAAAGACAGTCGAACATGGGCAATATCTCCAGAGTCATCCTAAACATTGCCTTCGAGTTTTTGGCTTACTCAGGAGAAACATTCCAAATAGTTTGTCTCCCTAATAACTGATGTATTGACAGCGACAGCGACAATTAGATACACCCCGAAAACCGTAACACGTCTGTCACAACTCACTGAACACCCACTTTGCTTGATATTTGTATTCTACACTTCGTAAATCGAACGAGGTACACGGCATTTTGGTCGAGGATAATAGTTACTGGAGCCTATGCAGATTCGTAGGAACAGAATAAATGTGGCAATTTAGGGAACACTTGTTTTGGAGCATTGACACAAAAACATTTTACAACAAAAGCCCCACAAAAAAGTTGCAGAATCTTATTGATTGTTAGCTTATTTATTCACACTTTTATCACTTTTCTTAATTCTTGTCAAGTATATCGTCAAAACTTGATGGGCCCTCAGGAAGATATGTCATGCTATCATAGTGCTATTGTGATAAGAAAACTAATACTATCAATATTAGCATGTTGCGATAGTATTGACATTTTTTTTCTTTACTTTAGAATTTGGAATGTTACAAAGAACCAAATACTTGCAGTTTGCTAATTCTTTGAGCACAAATACTAAAATTATAACAACATTCTCTATACCACTGTGCTTAATGTAATGTAAAATTGGCTTTCTGAAGGACCTAAATAAGAACTACAGATCTCATCTCGACTAACATGTTTTCAATTAGTAAATCCTCTAAAACTGCGGCAATAAAGCTTCTATTTAATATGTTCATAATGGCTAGCTCTACGTTGAATCCATAGAATTTGCACTACTTGTACTACCAGTGATGGTTGGACATAATATAAATAATGGAAATAATAAATGAAGTCATTCAACAGCAACAATGTTCATATCCTCAGTATAAAAGTGTGTAGAAAGTACACAAACACATTGATTTTAAGTGTTATCGGTTGGTGTGGTAATCACAGGTGTGAGGGGTTGAAAACGTTCTCATCATAGGTGTGATAGAGAGGGGCAATACCCTTCTCAGCTGAAGAGGGCGTCGAAACACCGGCTCCAACTATCGCATCTGTGGTTCCGATGCCCTTTGACTACATTCTTTTAAAAGAACAATTATGCATAATCTCGCAAAAATTGACCCGCATCCATATAGAATGTCACTTTCAACTTCATATTCAATTTCAGGTCTAGTAGGGGCGGGTGTAGTGCTGACGATAAGAGGATCCGCTCATAGGTGCGATAGGGAGAAGGCAGACCCTCCTCAGGTGAATGGGGTTCTTTCGACACCCCCCCCCCCAAAAAAAAAAAAAAAAAAAAAAAAGAGAAGGGGCAATTTCGCCAACCGTTCAAAAGTGAAGGAGGTCAGACCACCGGATCCGACTATCGCGTTTATGGATTCGCTGATCTGCGCGATCGATGGTTCGAAATCGCCCTAGCCCTACCCAAGAATTTCATCCCTCCGGGGTCGATAAATTGCTATTAGTTTAGAAGGATAAAAACACTGAAAAAAATAAAAAAATACTAATACAAACTAACAATAAAAACGAAATACTAATACAAACTAACAACTAATAAACACGAAATTTCGGCTTGCTTACGCAAGTCATTGACTACCCACATGCACGTCCGTATACCCAAAGCGATTCTGAATTGAAGTCGAACGCGTAGGCGCATCCTAAACGGACTCGTTATTCTTTGTCCTTTACCAATTTTCAACTGTAGTGGTGGAATTTTCAGGAAGTGCAAGAAATTTCCTCCCATCTATATTTGTTCATTACGAGTACAAGCTACATGATTGAGCAGAAATCAATAACGGGGAAATGTCAAGCACGTAATAAATTTTACATCTGCAAACTTGCGCACCCTATTACAGATAAATAAGAATGTAAGGGAGCGTCGAGGAAAAAAGGAAAGGAATGAACTTGTGTCGTAACCATTTCATCGTGATTCCAACAAACCCCTTGCTTTCTATGAAAAATTGACGCTGAAGAGCTCTAACGACAAGTACCAATTGTCTTAAAGGCATCACCCCACGAATCTGGGGCGGTGCGGATTTCAGGTGGAAAGCTCCTATACGGTAGATTATGGAGAGGAGGGTGATTCTTTCCATTTCTACCTAATTGCTGTAAAAAACGGCCAGGAAAATACGGCGCGTCAAGAAGAAATACACGGAATCACCCTTCTCTCCATGATCTACGACTCCGTATAGGCATAACCCACCTGAAACCCGCACCACCCCAGATTCGTGGGGTGATGCCTTTGAAATTAGTGGGAAGAAACATTTGAAGAAATATATTGAAACCCTTCACATCTTTCTAAATCCTAATCGTAAACTCTTGAAAAATATAGGAAATGTTAACCTGTTCATAAGAAGACTAGATTCTTGTTGCTAAAAACTGTAAACGATCCAATGTCACAGAGCCAGAGCAACGTTCAAAAATCAATGGACGTTAAAGTAAACATTTCTTTTTAAAAAAAGACATCCTTCACAAGAAACACCCACGCCTCATCGACATCCTTCCACTCTTCGCTGCAGTGCTGAAACTGTACTGTATATGTAGCTCCATTATTGCTTAGTAGCTAATTTGCCTCACGACATCGATTTGTTATGCGTCCTCTCACAGGGGACCAAGGATGTTTGCAGAATCCTGATACAATCCATACGATGTAGCTAGGAAAACCATTTTGTACCCGTTAATTTCTTATTTCCTTAGAAGAAAGATACGTATACAATGACAAGGATACAATTTACAATGGGAAACTCACGAGATGAACTCACGGCTCCAGTTAGCACGAGAAAGTCACGGTAATATTTTTTCCGCAGTTCCCAACATGTACATCGTTCAAACGAGAGCAAGAGCAGTTCCTTCGGTTCTCTTTAAAGCAAAGTTGAAGTGCATCAAAAACTTTAAAAAAAAATGAAATCTATATATTCATATCCCTATGGTGTTTAAATAAATGTCCAAATAATTCCACGAAAGCTAACAGAGAAAAAATGTTGTGCGGTATGCATCGTGCAGAAAATAAATAATACTGCATGAAGTAAGGAGACTGTAACATGAGATCAAGAGCAGATGTAATCAAAAGGATACGAAGGACGGTGCAGTTGCGTGAGCTGCAACGTTCGAAGCGATGCGGTTGCGCTAGAGGCTGGGATCGTGGTGGGACCATCGCGAACTGCAACGGCAGTTTCTGGGAAGGGTCCGCTAGATCCTATACCGTTACGCGTTACATATTATATTTAAAATCTGTTCCAAACTCCCAGGTGCTTCGTTTAAAAAGAAAAACAGAGCTCAAGAGATAGACTGAAGGCTTAACCCAGTCCCGTACCTATAGTCAGATCAAAACGAATTGGAGCGTAATGTCATTACGTAAGCGGCTGCGCTCCAAGCGATGCGGTGAGGCGTAGCGGTTAGCACCGAGGAGGGTCCTCTCCAGCACCATTTTTCGTTGCAGTTCGCGATGGTCCCACCTCGATCTCAACCTCTAGCTCCACCGCGCCGTTTCGAGCCACTTATGCCACTGCACCTAGCTTCAGGTCGTCCTCACCCGACTGGAAGGAGATGTATAACGATAATACTGTGCACGAGGCGAAGGCGTGCGTGACTTACCACGAGCGCGTTGTAGTCGCACAGCGAGCACTCAAATCAGCTATCTTTCACCTATCTGTTGGAGCGCTATAGGAGGACAGGGCGGGTGTAGCGCAGTTCCGCTGCCTGCACGATCGATCGGAGGATCGAATCCGCAGGTATCACCAAGATTTAGATCCCTCCGGGTTCGATACATTGGTACCAGGCTTGTCTGGAAGGATAAAAACACTGGTTTGGCACATCGGCTATCCCCCTCTAGTTATTGTACAGGCTAGTTACACGTTCGTAGACCTCAAACGATTCTGAATTAAAGGCATCACTCCACGAATCTGAGGTGGTACGGATTTCAGGCGGAGTATTCGTATACGGGACAGTAGATTATGGAGAGTGGGTGATTCCGTCCATTTCTTCCCAGTTGCCGTAAAAAACGTCCCGAAAGATGCGGCGCGTGCACAAGGCTGGCGCGCTCCAATCGAAGTCCTTGTAGAAAATAACGCACCGGAACGCCCGAAGCCCTATCTTCCGAGGCGTTTTTACGGCAATTAGGGAGAAATGGACAGAATATCACAGCTCTCTCCATAATCTACGATCCCGTATACGAATACTGCACCTGAAAACCGTACCACCTCAGATTCGTGGGGTGATGCCTTTAACCCGGCTAACTCAGCTATTCACTTCCAGTGATAACCTGTCGATCGATCGCTTTCTGAAATACTTCTCAAATGATTAAACGAGAACGACATTTGACCGTTAGGAACAATCTTCGCGCTCCATGGACGTTTCTAGTGTGCCGATGTGCAGGCCAAAAAGAGCGCGGCTGAGTGTCCCCCCAACTACACTTAGCCCCCACAAACCTAATTAATGTTGTATTGGTGTGGGGGAAATATAGTTGGGGAGGGCGCACTCATTAGCACTGTTTTTTTCTGGACGCTCTATCTTGCTTTTTTCCTGTAGTAACCTTAGCTTACATGTCATAGATCCTCTAAGACCAATGCTTAGGTCTTAAGGTCAGGCTGATTTAATTATTTATTTCCAGAAATAAAGGCGCCGCTGAGTGGCCTCGTTTCCCTAAACTATATTTCACCCTTGATGTCCACCATTCATAGGTTCTTCATACCTGCTAATTAGTAGTGGCGAAAGTGATGGCAGCGGATCAGTGCAGAACGAGATGTGACGTGCGCCGCCGCCAGCTGTCAAACTGGTCCAGTTCGCGTCGTCATGTTCTTGATAAAGCCAAGTCGCATTTTGTTCATCAACTCAGCATTCCTGTATTACTTTTGTGCCATGAATAGAAAGCAATTTCTGTGTTATTTCTTATTTCGTTTATTACTCCATCCTCATTTAATTTTGTGATCCTTCATGGATCGCGGAAACGGGACCTTTCAAGGAGGATTCCTTCCTACTTCTTTCTATAAAATAACTCTATAGTTAGTCTTAGTTCGTCTGCTTTAATTGCGCTTCAGACAACTGCAGCAAAGTTAAGCTTATGAGTACATCCACAGATTTTGTTAAGTCTGCAAATTTACGTTGGCCTTCTCTGCATCTTTTACAGCAACCTGGATCTGGACCAACGGTGAGCGTTGCGCTTATCGTGATTGTCTATCTATCATGTCTCTTGACTTCCAGATCGGGTTGAAGCGGGGTTAGATTTTAGCTATAATCGGGTCAAAACGACATGAAGCACGGTGGAGTTGCGTAAGCGGGTGCGCTGGAAGCGGCGCGGTGGAGATGGCGGTTCGAATTGAGGTGGGACCATCGCGAACTGAATGCGAAGAATGTGTCAGCGAGGGTCCCCCCTAGATTCTCACCACTACGCTCTGCAGCGCTGCTTCGAGCGCAGGCGCCCACGCAACTGCACCATGTTTCGTATCGCTTTTACCTTACTACACTTATAGAACTGTCAAAACGACATGAAGCTCGGCGTAATTGCGTAAACGGCTGCGCTCGAAACAGCGCGGTGAAGCAAGCGGTTCCGATCGTGATGGTACCTCGCCAGATCCCCCTTGTCTCTGCAGTCCGACTCGCTCGCAATCGCGTTGCGCACGCGGCCGCTTACGCAACTGCACCGACCTTCATGCCGCTTTAAGCCGACTATACTTCAAAAAAATGTTAACAGATTGGGATGGTACCTGCAGTCTTTTTCCGCGATTTTTGTTAACAGATTGGGATGGTACCTGCAGTCTTTTTCCGCGATTTTTGTTAACAGATTGGGATGGTACCTGCAGTCTTTTTCCGCGATTTTTCGATTTTTTCCTTCGTCTTTCCCTCTCTGGTTAATTGCTTATGTTTCGTAGTCCGCTGATTTACTTCATCATTCTATTCTTCTCTTTTCGACCCTATTCGGTGCAGTTAATACAGACGATTACGAGTCGATTCTTTCACAATTTCGACTCGAACGAATGTGGTCTGGTTCTGCACAAGAATGGTTTTATCGTATCCGCTTTTTAATTACATTCCATGCATTCATGTTGCTATAGCCGATTTCCCAAAGTCCCTATTACCAAATCTTCTGTCCTTCCTTGGACAACTTTCTCTCCAGTCATCAGATAAGAAGTAAAATTATTGCTAAAGATACTGTCTTCTAGCTAAACATGTTTTCTTGGTAGTTGACAGCGGTCAATTTCCCCATCACAACACATATATGCTCAATTTGGTGAGAGAAAGGGTAAGGAATGACAACGAATACTCTAGGATATGTAAATATAATGTGATGCGATCGATACATATCGATCAGTCTCCTACTAACGAAATTCGGAAATGAATATAGAGTCTTGATCCCAAGCGTTATCGGCAGCGTACCACGAATTTAACGTAGTGTAGAAACCTGATGGAAAACATGCGGCTGGGAACTGGGAACTAAGGCGGTTCTCATGCCGGGAAATGAAAAAATGACTGGGCCACCATCATATTCGTAATCTCTATCTCGTGTGTTTTCCACATTTCGTGAAGCGATGTCTTTAATGTCTCGAGAGTGGATGATTGAATCATGGAGTATGTCGAAGTGTTAAAGTCAACATTTTCCAACCAGTGAAAACAGAGCGTCGCCGTACTCATTAAAGGCATCACTCCACGAATCTGAGGTGGTACGGATTTCAGGTGGAGTATTCGTATACGGTACGGGATGGGAGACTATGGAGAGGAGTGATTGCGTCCATGTCTTCCTAATTGCCGTAAAAAGCGGCGCGGAAGATACGGCTTCAGGCGTTCTGGCGCACTATTTTCTACAAGGAGTTTGACTGGAGTGCGCCAGCCTTGTGTGGCGCAGCATCTTCCGGGCCGTTTTTAACGGCAGTTAGGAAGACATGGACGCAATCACACTCTCTCCATAATCTCCCATCCCGTATACGAATACTCCACCTGAAATCTGCATCACCTCAGATTCGTGGAGTGATGCCTTTAAAGAAAGAAATATGTTGGAATACTCGGTACGAAGCAATACGAAGTATCGCTCGGTGGGCTGGGACCATCGAGGTGGGACCATCGTCAACTACAGCGATGAGTAGTGCTCACAAAGATCCCCTTCAACCCTTACCGCTACGCTCCTCCGCACCGCTTCGAATCCAGCTGCTTATGCAACAACGCAGACCTTCACGAAGCTTTGACCCGACTATACGTCACCGAGATTTGCTTCGAAATTCGTTCAAAGAGAGCCAACCACCATAATCCCTTGTAATTTTCTGTTCCTTTTCAATTTTCTATTCATGGGAATTCCCTAATTTTTCGTATCAGTTAGGCACCTAGTCTCGTATTCGTCACTTTTTCGATTCCTCATGATTAAAACCCCTTGGCGCCAGTTGAGTAGATTACTCGATCGAGAATTGATCGAATTGGGGAGTTAATGTCATTCTTATCTAATAAAAAGTTCAGCTGATTCAAATCCAACGATTCATTCATCCATTCAGATTCATTTAATTCAAAGAGAACGGCTCTAAAATACATGAAAATTTGAATGTTCTTGAGTCGTTGTGTTCAATGAGGAGGAGAAGAGGTCTTGGCCTGACCATCATCCCTATCATGCTCATCATCGGTGGATGACATTGCAGTCTATGCCGCTGATCTAGCTTTTTACCAATAATAGATTGCAATCCGCGCTGATCATATACAAACAGCGAAATAACTGTGAGAAAATAAAATACAGTTCACTTAGTAATTCATGAGATCTGAGTTCGAAAAGAAGTCACAAATTGTATCCACCTCCCAAGGTCATATCGAAGTATAGTAGGACCAAAACGACATGAAGCACGGTGCAATTGCGGACGCGGCTTCTCTCGAGGCGGTGTGGTGTAGCGTAGCGGTTAGGAGCGCGCTGGAACCCTTGCCGCACCACCCATCGCTGCAGTTTGCGATAGCCCCACCTCGGTCCCAACTTCTGCCTCCACCGTGCCGTTTGGAGCGTGTACGCAAATGCACCATGCTTCATGTCGTTTTGACCCGACTATAATTCCGAGTAGTTGGAGAGCACAATTTTATTCGGGGAATGGTTTAAGTGACAATTTGCGCTTTGTGACAAACGCGCGCACGCATACACGTGCGACGACGGAATCGTACGCATCTGCTGCCATCTGTCACCGCGTACGATTTACGACAAACGATGAGCTGAGTCAGGCACGCGGCAGCTCCACTGACAGCGCGCAAAATGTGCGCATCGAAGCGATTTCGTTTCTTCATCCGCTTCCTGTCTTTGTTACACTTGTAACAATTAACTATAGAGGAAAACTAAGACCGCTGATTCATCGCTTCTCATCGAGGTCAGAGACGTAGAGTGATGGATTTCGGTTAGTTTTCGGACAATTTCGGACAGTTTATTGTTTTGAAAATTCTGCGCATGTTACTTGAATCATATTCGGGACCGACATAATTAAATAAACGTACTTCTACTTTTTACGTACATTGGTAATGGGTTACGTTCATTTCTGTAACTGGAGCGGGTAAAATGTAGTTGGGGGGGAGGGAATGGGGAGGCACTGCCCTTACCCCGCCTATATTTCTCAAAGTAAATAATTAAATCAATCGGGGCCCTAAGACCTAAGTATTGGTCATAGAGGGTCATAGAGGATGTAAGCTAAAGTTACTAAGAGAAAAAAAGTAAGCTAGAGCGTCGGGAAATCACTGAGTGCTCCCCCCCCCCCCCCCCCTTCTAGATTTTCCCCAGGCCACGTTCACTTTTAAAGGCATCGCCCCACGAATCTGGAGTAGTGGGTATTTCCGGTGGAGAATTCCTATACGGGGTCATAGATTATGGAGAGGAGAGTGATTCCGTTCATTTCTTCCTAAATGCCGTAAAAAACGGCCCGGAAGATGCGGCGCGCACAAAGCTGGCGCGCTCGAATCGAACTTGTTGCAGAAAATAGCGCGCCGGAACGCTCGAAGCCATATCTTCTGGGCCATTTTTACTGTACTGTAATTAGGAAGAAAGAGGTGGAATCTTCTGCATTTGTAGTTGACTAGCACATTTTTAGAATTTACGGTTGTTTCTGTGCTTTATTGCAAGCATCCGCTTATTTTGGTATGTGTAGTCGCCGGCACATATAGTCGGGTCAAAACGACATGAAGCACGGTGTAGTTTGCACGAGCGATCGCACCGGAGCAACGCGGTTTTTTGACCGCACGCAGATGTCGTGCGGAAGGTTTGGTTGGCAATGAGCCAAGTTTTGCCATGTGACGTCTCTCACATCGATATTCCCCCCAGTTGTTGATTGTTTTCATCCATTTTGGTTTTCTTTCCGATTTTATTGTCCTTTGCGTCCCTTTTTTCGTATTTTGTTTATGTTTGCTGTATTTGCTTTTGTTGCAGACATCTGCATTGCATCTACGTTGTTCTCAAGCTATTGTATTGCTTTTGTTTATGTTTTGCTTTTGAGATTTGCATCAAAATTGTATTTATTTCTAAGTTAATGTTCTTTTTTTTGTTTCTTCGATTGCTCTCTCTGCCTTAGGAACAAAAAGAGAACATTAAAATGAAAATAAATACATGAACAAAATCATTACATCAACTTAAGAATACAGGTACAATATGAATCTCTTTAACAAAAGCAAATACAACAAACATAACAAAACTACGATAAAAGAAACATAGAAGATGAAAAAATGGGAAAAAAGAGCAAAAAGAGTGAAAACAACAAAAAATGGCGGCCGGTATCGGTTCGGATGACTTCATGTGGTAAAATTTGATCAAATTGCCAAACAAACCAACAAAAACAAAACACGAAAACAATAACAACATTTTGAAACGCCAGCAAAGGCCGTGTGCGAGCGGTCAAAAACCGCGTTTCTTCGGCTTGTGCAACTACACCGTGCTTTCGTTTAGACCCGACTATATGTTTGTTTCGGCGACCGCGACGCGTGTACAGAACCCAGAGCTCTTCCTTTCTGACGCACAATCCCTTTCTTGGCTCCATTCGAACATCAGCGTTGGAGCTTAGATAATATAATAATAAATAATAGTATGGTAATAATAGTATAATAGTATTCAAAACATGCTCCGTACCCGCAAATGTTTTATATAAAAGCACTGCTTAAAAAGTGAAATAAAAGGCTTAATTCTTTAAATAACATAGGAACCAGCATACAAAAATAATTTTTCCAGAAAGATCCTTTGGACGATAACTAAGATAAGAACCCGTAGCGTATTTATCAGTAATTTTCCCCCTCTAAGTCCCATTATTATTGCATCAGATAGAGTATCATAGCATCTTTGAATCTCATGGATTTCGCTTGGAATCTAATGGATTCCAGAAATACTAATCCCAAAGCCATGCTTCGTAAGGAAAATAGGGAGAACGGTTGTTTTTTGTGTATCATTCCCTCGTCATTCACCAAATAAGTGTTTTGTGCTCGATTGACGTCGTAGCATTCCATGAAATGTCTATGACCAGAAAAAAAAATCGATAGTTCGTGTCCACGCCCATTTCGGTGCTGCGAGAATCATACCATCTAGCAGCTCCTTGCTCGGGATTTTCACGTTATCTTCGGTTTATTTACCTTCTGTATTTGTTTTCCAGCTTGTTTACTTTTTTTTCTAGAACACGTACTCCTACACTTGTTATATCAACGATGTTCCTGTTTCTGCGTTAATGTTGAAGATTCGGGTGTCAACAAACGAAATCCGTGGATACGGATTATCAGCTCAGAAGCAGTTGCACACTTCGAACAGTTCTGTTTTGGGTTTTCTTTCTGTTTTCGTTCCTTCTCCACAATCGCTTTTGCTTTTTGATGTTATTCGGCCGCAAAGTTTCTGAACACGTCAGTCCACTCCCTTTTGCTATTCTCACATCAATGCACGTTTTGATTTGATTTTTTTTTTCCCAAGAAACAGTTGTCGCAAACAAGCTGGGATTAGCAATAAATCAAAGGTTTTCTTTCCTTTCTCTGTTTTTCTTCTGGATGGTTCTGATCCTTTTCAGCCCGAGAGAAATACTCTACGGGTGAAAGAGAAAGAAAAATTGAACGATACGAACAAAAGTGAATGAATAATTAGTAGATGACCCGATAAATAAGAGAAGATGATTAGAAATCGTTCAGGAAACTTCCAGTGATATATTCAAAGATGTCAGAAACAAGAAATATACGGACTTTGAAGTATAATCTTGCGAAATTTTCCATGTTTTGGGTCATTTTCTATACATTTCCTGCGAGTCTTACGAAATTTTCCAAGTTCCGAACCATTTTCTAGGCATTTCTCGCGAGTGGATTCATGGATCATTCTTCTGAAGTTTTCTTTTCGTCAAATTCTTAAAACTTCTTGAATTTCTTGAAATTTGAAGAATTCAACGATTTTTTTTTTGAAATGTGTTCGAAAACTATTCATAACGCATGGAGGGTACATAGTGAGAAATTCTCGTGACCTCTAAAGTTTCGTTTCTTTCCATTGCCTGTGAAGATTTGTTTTTATCCATCATCCCAAGTACGAAAGACAAAAGCCGTCAAATAATAATGATAGGAAACACTGAGACGATTATAATGATCACTATTCGAAGAAAAATGCTTGGAAATACCGGTGGAGAAATGGAAAATCCACAAGTTGCATTTATATCCAAGTTTTTTTTTGCCTTTTTTAGTTTATGTTCTTCTGTTCAATAAGTTATTTAGTGTTTCATAGCATCATTCACTGGGAGGAGTCGTTTATTCGTTGACTTTTACCCTTTTATTCCCTTCTTTTTCTGTTTTTTTTCTGATTGTTTACTCGTTTATGATCCCCTGGTTCATTTACATCCGTCATCCTTGCAGAAATATTTGAAATTCGACAAAACTTAAGCGTTTTTGGTTATGTGGTTATGGTCATGTTCCGGTTTTATTGTAACTGTATTCTTTTGTGAAAAAATTTCATGAAACGAGTCGTCGCCTAATAAAATCCCCCTGTTCCCCCTGCCTCCCCCAACCGTCTCTCTCCTCCCCGTTCCCAATCGATCGATATTCGTGCCTCCTAATGACATGGTGTTAACAGTGCTTATTCAGCGCTGAAGCCGGGTGGTGTTCCGGACCGGTTCCGGTGCCGTTGCCGAGTGCCGCCTGCTAATCCGTCAAGAAAGCATGCGTGAACAACTCAACATTCACAAATATTGCCGCGTTTGCTCTATTCGACTAACCTTTGAACCTCCGTTGAGTTTCTGGTTTCATACAGATCCAAGTTCAAGTCCAAGTGCCCAACAACCTAACAACTTTCTTTCCAGCAACCCTTGATTTTTCCAGAAAGTTCTCGTATGTTCTGAAAGAAATATTTCACCGCTAATCTAGTAGCGTCTGTCAATCTGTCACAAGGATCCTGATAACCGTTACCGTTTGATGCACACACACCCTGGAATGCTTGAAAATAGGTGGTGCAGAGGAATTTCCTCTACCGTAGAAGCTTAAAAAACACTAGCTAATAAAAACTAAAAATGCTAGCTACAAAAATACTACTAGGGGCGGGTGTAGTGTAGCGGCTAGAGGTTCTGATCCCTGCACGATCGATCGGAGGTTGGAATCCGCCTGAGTGCTCAGCAAGCCTTTCATCCCTCCGGGCTCGATACATTGGTACCAGACTAGTTTGGGAGGTTAAAACACTGACTTGACACATGCGCAAGTCCCTGTATACGCCAGTTACACGTTCGTAAACCTCAAATGATTCTGAATTGAAGTGAACGTGGGGGCGCATCCCAAGCGGATTGATTAACGACAGAAACTTTACTGGACTAGAAGGCGATAATGCCGAAACGTTAGCTGTTGTTTAATAAAGGAAGATCAATACCAATCTTGGCTACAGCTCAAGAAAATCAATTAGAAACTTTATCCTTTATCCTTTAAAATACTACTAGCTAAAACTAAAAATTATAGCTTAAGAATGGAAATAGTAGGAAAATTATTTATAAGTTACCCGATTATGAGTTTCACCACGGTTTCGCAAATGTAAGTAATCGAGCTAAATGCGCTATGACTTTGAAAAGAAACAGTTATGCTTACTGCTGAGTGATTAGAGTTGAAAAAAAGGGAGAGGGGTCAACGAAAGCGTGGAGAACTACTCAAATGTCTAGTAAGACAGATTTCTGCGTGTTAAATATTCTAGAAAAGTTTTCTAATTTCATTAGAACATAGGAAAATCCAAAAAAGTCTCGCTTATTTCATTAAAACTCGGGAAACGAACTCAAAAAGAACAAAAAATTCAACTTCCGAGTTCCGACCTACGATCCTTAAGAAGAGTAAGTGATAGGGTGGAGCTCTGCTATTGGTACTGAAAGGTTCGAATGTCTTCCTTTCGCTCTACTGTTCTACTCAGTAATGCTAGAAATGTGATCCGGATCGCGAGTCGTCTAATGGTTGCCAACATTGCGGGGGTGTATCACCTTACTCTGTCCTATTCCTATGTTTGAATCCGTAATTGAATACCAACTACTAGCTGCTGGTCAGACATCCGGCAGTAAGCTAACCGTCCTTCCAATTAGGTCCGGTAACAATCCTCCGGTATGATACGGTATCGTAGCAGCAGTGTGGTTACGCATTACAACACTGGGCAGGGAGACAAAGGTGGATGTCGTACATACGTATATACGTCTTCTAATCCGATGTGTAAGCTGATCGATGACGTACATCATTGAACGATGCTGCTGGTCGCCTGCCTGACCTGACATCGGCTTCTGTCTGTACGCTCCATGTTTTGCGTAGTCTTTCTCCTATCGTGACCCTCAACCCCGCCGACAACCAGAGTACGATCGCGCTACGACGTCTGTGACCGCCGTCGCCGCAAACCTCACGCGGCGCCTCCTCGTCCCTCAGCGGACCGCTCAGTCGCACACCGACGATGATTAGCGGCGAGAAATGAAATTGTTTCGCCGAGCCACCCGTCGACAATGTCATCGTATCGATCTGATCGTTTGTTTGATTGATTTATTGATTCGCCGCTTTATTTCGACAGCATCCGCTCCAACATTCTGAAAATGTTCCTCGCTTATCGATTCGATTGTACTTTTCTGGATGTTCATTGCACATTGCAGGCTACAGTGCTCCCCATTCCTCTTTGTATTTATTTGTTATAGTACGATTGACTGGATTTTGTGTATTTGTATGCTATAATCCGTTCTCGGATCGGATTCGAACAGCTGGCACATTCTAAGCCTACAAGATACAAAAACGTATTAAATAGTGAGTTAGTGATGATTAACATCTGTCATTTATGTGTTCAAGCTGTGTTTTGATTCGAACTTCTCACAGCTGTCAGATGAAGTTACGACGGCTCATCACTCAAAGACATTCTTGAATCTGCTGCGTTTTTTTTTGTCCAGGAAAATATGTAAGTCTTAGTACTTTATATCTGGACTCCCTTCCCTACTGTGGAGCCTCAAGAGAGGCTAGTCTAAAGTGGATCGTCTAGGTTGAGGCGGAACGATCCACCTTTTCAATTTAGCCTCTATCTTTTTTACGTGTGACTTTTTATATACATTAAATGTTCTTATTTCCTTTGAAACTTTCTAAAAACTTTCCCTTCCACTCGATCATCGCTCTAACCCAGATCTCTGTGTCGTTTTTTTTCGAAGGTAGGACGGACTATGCCTCCTGGACTATTACTTTACGGAATCAATTACTTTTCCATTTTTTTTTGGAGTATCCAGAAAGCAGAATTGTCCCAGTAACTGTTTTAGATAAGTAATTGACGTAAACTGCACACTGTTGTTGAGTTTTTACATAGACTATGCAAAACATTTGTTACCAAAGGGCGCAGAAATAATTAAATAAAGATATAATGTGGAGGAAAAAAAAGCTATTTAAACTAGTTAACCGATCTCTTCATAAAAAGGACTGAGCAGCACATCAACCTTTTGCTCTGGGACCATTTACGTCCTTTAGACGCTGTGCATCGTTACCGGGACCAATGGCCGTTTTAATCTGGGCCATTTACGATACGTGTGCTATAATAATCCCATCATCTAACGCAGCTGATCCTATTTGCGCCGATGTCTGTTTGGTCGGTCGAAACCTTAAAAACAACGATTGTTTAGCTCTCTTTTTTCTTCTCTTTTGGCGAATAACATGACTACACCATGTTGTTTTAGCCGTAGGTCACGGTTTGTGAGTGGTGCAGGCTTTCGTCAACTTTGAACCAGTCGTTTTTGTACAGATTCCAGCTGGACGGTTTCGATGTAAAGTCTTTCTGTTAGAATTGTTCTTTGGAGTAGGGTTTGTTCCATGTCTTAAATGCTAAAAAGTCCGTTTCTTCCTCTGCAATTCCTCTCTGTGAGAATTCTGCAGAATTACGCACTTGTGCATGATAATGTTCGTATCTATGTATTAAATGGGTACACAACACCGACGGCGTCATTTCGTCAATATGGCATTGAAGTTTCGCAGTTCCTCGATTGACCGCATTCCTAGATCGTAATCTATTAAGGAATGCAAGTACCGTGCTTTTTTCAAAGTGTTTGGCAATTCGGTAGAAGTCCCGAAATCTTACCATCGCTTTCGGTAACGGTCATTAAAATTCCAGCAATAGTTCAGGCCCAGAATTGCCAACGAGGCACTTATCGATTAGTTTCATGTTCTGACCGATTGCTGATCGGCAATCACTCACCCGCAAAAAAAAAAAGAGTTGTTTCCATTGAACACAGCACTGAACTGTTTGACTGCACTCTGCCCTATAATTTTCCGTGGCGACACAGCCTAATTTATTTTACTGCTAGTCATGCCAGTTTTCTCTTTCGTTCCAAGGATAAAAGAATAAAAAGAGTGCGCAGCGTTAATCAGCCCTTACTCGGATTCGCCTACTTCGACCTCGACTTCAGTTCGGACTTCAATTTGGGGTTTATGAACGTGCGTGTAGCCTATTACTGTGATGACTGGTGGTGTCTAGCCGATGCATGAAGTCAGTGTTTTTATCCTCCCAGACAAGTCTGACACTAATTTATTGAACTCGGAGGATGAAGGGCTTGGCTGAGACTCGGGGGATTTTGAACTATCGATAGTGCATAGCCTTATCGACTGCGCTACACCTGCTTCCTCTTCCTTTTTACAGAAGTGAATCGATTAATTTGGTCGATACCAATCGATCTAGCCTAAAACCTGAAAACGGCATCATCCAGAGGCACTTTGCCACTCCTGACTGACCATCATCAACATAGGTGCGATAGGGAGGAGCCGGATCCTCCTCAGGTGAAGAGGGTCTACCTCATCTGGTGCAGTTCAGGTGGTGAGGATCCCTTTGCCATCCGTCCAAAGTGAAAGGGGTTCCTTCGCCATCCGTCCAAATGTGAAAAGGATTGGAGCACCGGCTCCCATTATCGCATCTTTGATCACCCAGTGCGTCCGTCATCTTGGTTGGAGCCTCCATTTAACACGTGCGACAAACGAGTAATCTGATGTCAAGCAGATGATGATGATGATGTCAGTGCAGAATCCGTAAGATCACATCAAGACTCCCGAATGATATTTTTACGATGAGTCATACTGTTTGAGAAAGAGAAAGCGAGAAGGGTACTTAATTTTCTTCTTTTTTCTCGATTCTGTTTCGAAACATACTTTTGGTGCGCGTATACGGTACCGCGCGGGTGGAAGCTGCACTGAAGTTTGATCAAGGCTGACTTAAAGGCATCACCCCACGAATCTGAAGTGGTGCAGATTTTAGGTGGAGTATTCGTATACGGGATGGGAGACTATGGAGAGGGGGTGATTCCGTCCATTTCTTTCTAATTGCCGTAAAAAACGGCCCGGAAGATGCTTCTTCAGCCGTTTTGGCGCACTATTTTCTACATGGAGTTCGACTGGAGCGCGCCAGCCTTGTGCGGCGCCGCATCTTCCGGGACGTTTTTTACGGCAATTAGGAAGAAATGGACGGAATCACCCCCTCCCCCCCCCTCCATAGTCTCCCATCCCATATACGAATACTCCACCTAAAATCCGTACCACCTCAGATTCGTGGAATGATGCTTTTAAACTCGTTTGTCTACGGACCCGGATGGACAATAGTGCTGAGAGGCGACGAGTTCAGATCAGCCTCGAAGCAGAAATCCCCACTTACTGAAACTCCTGAAATCTTTTAAGAATTTATAATCTTAAAAATATAAATATCTTTATGTTCAACAATGGTATTACATCAGCTTGCATTCTTTTTAAATTGATCGATATGACTGGATGGATCCCACGACGATGAGAGTTTTGTTGTTTTTCTAGGTTGTATTCAGCGATGGGAAACATTCATTTCGATATGATACATTGTTGTTATGCGAAGAATTCCCATAATATCATATGTTGAATTTTATAGAAATGCTAATGTGAAGTTACATGAAGACTGGTTGTGCACTTTTACGTCCACCTCTAACAAACTCTATGCGGATCTTCTCATCGCAGTTACGCTTTTGTTAGTGTCGCGATCGTCGATGGTGAATCGCTGCGATATTTTTGCCCATTCATATTGCTCTGTGCAATCAGCGATGCGTCATCAATTTTTACTGCTATATCGGAAACGCATTATGTTCATGTTTATGAATCGCTATGAAAACATTTTTCGCTCAGAACATCCTTCGGAATTTTCATTTGTATTAATTTCCCTGCGCTTTCCTTTAAGTTTTCATTCCTCCTTGTTTTTTTTTCCTTGTCCACGGTGCTCGTATGCTCGATCATACAAAAAACACAGACCCGAAAAGTGTTGAGTGCCCTTCAAGAACTCTTTTTTGGTTTTTCGTCGAACGCTTTGACTAGGGAAGTGATCGTCATTCACTTATTTTGCACCAGGACAAACTTACGATATCCTAGCAACGAACTGCATTTTAAATTCGATTTTACACCTGGATCGTTAAGTTTTCACGATTCTTTTCACGTTTTCACCTGCTTGAGATTTTCACTTTCTGAGAAAGTTGTCTCATTCATTAATTAAACTTAAAAGAAAGTGAATTATAGGTCAGGTTTAATTGTCAGTGTAAACAACACATTCAAGTTAACTCAAGCAGAGATGACACAAAAGAAAACAAGGTTAGAACCATTATCAGTAGCTGTAATTCAGAAGAAAAATTGTGGAAAAAATCCTTGAAAATAATTTTGAACAAGTATTTAACCGTAAGAAGTCACGGTCGTTACTAGCGAAATGAAAACAGGTTGAAATCAGGTTTGTTCTGTTTGTGAGGGTTTTTGCTGAAAAAAAAACACTAACTCTATGGTTTTTGGTGAAAAAACACTAACTCTATAGTTTTTTTTGTTAATTTGATTAGCTGTCACGAAATTTTTTTTTACCATTACTAGCCTATGTTCTAAAATGTTTTTGCAAATGCAATCGTTTCGTTTCAAAGATGTTCTCGTTTTCCGCGGGGAAAAGACGATAAACGGTAGATTTTTCGATAAATCCCTTGGAAACATACATATATATATATATATATATATATATATATATTATATATATACATATATCATATTGTTTAAGTGCTTAACTCAGCTATAGCAGTGCGTTTTCGATCCGATATCTTTTTGTTTTTTTTTTAACATGCAATTGCGGCAAAATCCACCCATCTTACTTTTGGTGAACTTTTTACGAAAACTCGTTTCCAGCTAGCCGCGGTGACCCAAATTTATCGTCGATCCATTGTTACTAGCGTGTGAACCTATTCATTCCCGTCACATCGTTTTGAAAAATTTTCTTCTTAGCTATTTTCATAATTTTAATGATTTCTGCAGTTGTGTTGGGACAATTTAACTCGACTCTGCATTTTCCTTTCCGCAATTTTTCCCCGTTATCATCGATACATGCTTGAATGCAGCACTTTTTTGTACTCTTCGGGTTTTTCTTATTTTATTGTGATTCTATCGAAATCTATTCTTTCTTTTTTTCTTCTCGTACTAATTTCTGGTTACGGTCACGTTCATGTGTGTTGAGTGGTGTTGCAACTTTTTGCGGCCTTACATACCTTGGCTGAGAAATGCTGGCTTATCTTCAGGTCGATGTCGACGTGTCCTTATTCTACCCATTAGGTCAATTATTGCAAATTTTATGTTAGAATAATAGTATTAAGCAGAGGAGTTTGAGATTTGTCATTATGGGGCTTTTGGAGCTTTTCTCAAGCTCAAGCTTCTTTTCACAGTTCCCTTAAATGTTATGTTATAACAGGCATAAGAAATTTTTAAATTCTTAGCATAGTGATAAATTTTGCGAGAGGGTCAACTGAGAATTTCATAGAGGTGGAGGTAAATTTATCTCACAGTCATCTTACATCATACCAGAACATGAAGGTTGTGCTTTTCTACCAGACGAACCTTTAAGCTTTAACAATCTTTAAACGGTCTGCGATCAGTTTTGGAAGTAATTTAATCATCCGAGATATTTTCCGATGTTTCGAATAATTACATTACTTCCAAAATATGTAAAATAAAAATAGAATAAAATATTTAAAATAGATCAGCATATATATATAATATCCGAAATCCATGCCTGCATAACAGCCTAGTCATTTAGGTTCATGGTTGAACCTGGCAGTTTCGCCTTCTAGAAACCTCTAAGTTCCAAAAAACAAGCACTCCACACTTCTATTCAGAATCATCATCGCCATGGAGCTAAGCTCCATCTCTGCCTCTCTCTCCCTGTCTTTCTGCAAATGTTTGCTTAAAGTAATTGCACAACTCGTCGTTCTTCCTTCTCACACAGGTGTTCTCGTGCTATTGTTCCCGTGTCTCTGTTTGCTTTTCACTCGTTTTTTTTTCATTCTTGTTATTCAAGCCATGTGAAGTTTCTTCGTATTTGTGTTTCACGCCATGTTACCTCTGTTCCTCTGTTGTCTGTCTATTTTCCAATGATGTCACAGAATGCGTTGAATAATTCTTGTTTCGATGAATCTCAATACTTTAAAACGGTAACGACTGCTCCTGCTATCACGAAAAATTCCTGCAAGCCTCCTCTTAATTTTTTTTACTGTTTCTGTTTTCCTGTCTTTTATCGTATAAGAGTCTTATCAGAACCTTTATGCTCCTTGCTTTCCTTGCTCCTGCTTTGGTTATATAACAAAATAAGTGCAAAAGTACAACTAAATGGATACAATCACTGCAAATTCAAAAGCGAGTAAGTACAATCACTGTATATATCTTTTCCTGGCGTTTCGGGGATTTTTGCCTCTCTCTTATATGAGGATTCCTATAAGTGCTAGAGGCTACATACGCATATTATAAGTCGTCTACTCCAGCGTAGAAGAATGCTCGTATCCATACATGTGGTAGTCGGAACCTGTGCACCGACCTCCTTCACTTTTAGACGGTTGGCGAAAGGACCCGTTTCACTTTTGGACGGTTGGTGAAGGGATTGTCATCACTTGAGCTGCACCCAGTGAGCTAAACCCCTTCACCCGAGTGGAGGGTCCGGCTCTCCCCTATCGCATCTATGCTTGTATCTCCCACTATTTCTTACCAGCATAAAAGTGTGTAAAAATGTAGGTGACGAAAAGTAAAAAAAAAATGGAAGAGAAACGAGCTACCTTCCCACCTTTACAGAAGTTTGGATACAGAAGATGCACAGAACGTTGGCGTACCATGGAGAGATTGATCAACGCCAACTATTTTCTCTTTTACCTCTCCTAAAAATCTCTTGCGCAGAACTTCACATCGCATCGAGTTGGTTAAACACCTGTCATGTGCACCTATTTTGTGTAGCTGTTGTCGTCGAAAAGGAGCTGCAGCTCTTTTCAGCTGCTCGGTGATGCTCATCTGACCATAGGTTTAAAAACCTGATGTAAAATGTGCCCCATCTAGACTTTCTGTAAAAGTGTTTGTTCCATAGATGCGATAGTCGGAGCCAGTGCTCCGACTCCCTTCACTTGTAGACGGTTGGCGAAGGGACCTCCTTCTATTGTGGGCCGTTGGCAAGAGAACCTCCTTCATCTTTGAACGATTCGCGAAGGGATCCTCATCACTTGAACTGGACCCCATAACTTAGACCCTTCTCACCTAAGGAGAGTCGGGGTCCTTACTATCGCAGCTTTGATATGTTCTTGTTTTCAGGACGATGTTTCCAGAACGACATCATCAATAACGGAAGTATGCCTGCTGTCTAATCATTGCACTTTTTTTTTGTGGTGAAACAAAACCGCCATTCTTCAAGATTTCTAACCGCTTCTCTGGCTAGCAACACGTTCCCACACACTTTCATTAGCGTTTCGAACGTGAAATGCCCGTCGGTCGACCGAGTTGGCGGCGACGGCCGACGCGGACAGCAGCTGTCAAAAAGTGTACGTCGGTGCCGGTCAGCAGCAGCAACAGCGCGCTACGAAAGAACGAGAAAAGAATGCGAACGTGATTGACGACGGAGCCGAACGAGAGGAGTGCAGGCTGATGAGCAACGTTGCGAATGCGAAAGAACCCCTCCTCACACATAGACAGACATACCACACTCACACATCTACATTACCCGATTTCCGCGGCTAGTACACGTCGTTTCGCAAGGGGAAAAAACTCGTCTTCGCCGAAAATTTCTCCTCTGTTCTTTTTTTCTGGGCAAAGTTCTTGTTCTCGTTCCCGTTACCGCAATCGTCTCAATATCGTTGTCAGCAGGTCATTCAAAGTTTTCTCTTTCGGGAACAGGTGCCAAAACAGCCTCTTTTTCTTGTTACTGGTTCAGTGGGGAACATCACTCGTCTTCGTAATTGTTTCAAATATCCTTAAATCTGTAACAAATCACCAGTCATTATACCAGTTAATGAGAATCGTTTTTCTACTCAGATCAACTTTTATTAGAAACCCATACCCCGTATTGTGCCATCAATCAGGCGCTCCTATGAACTCCGCTTATTTCCACGTGTGGTTTTCCATTAGCTACCAGATTTCCATCTCATAGTGTCCAGAAAGTAGCTCTCTGCAGTTCTTTTCCTTCTTTTCTTCTCTTTTCTCTTCTTTTTCAGCAAATTTATGGAAAGTTCTGTTCACTTCTTTGTTTTTCTCTAGCAACTCGAAGAATATTCTCATAAATACATCCCGAATTATTCGGATATGTGGGAAAAAAGAAAGTAAGAGAAAGTACGAAAACTTTGTGATTTTGGCGATGGTTGGTTCTAGGAACGCTGGTTGCATCTAGGAATGGAGTTCATGTGCCGAATCCATTCAAATCCAATTTCTATTCGTTTTTCGATTGCTGAAATTGCTGGAATTCTTCAGTTTGCTGACTGCTACTTTGTGAATTCCTATCCTTTCGAATACTAATCTAAAATTAAGGAAAAGTTTCAAGCAGAATAATAACTAGCGACGAACGATTTACTCATTGTATGCAAGTGATCACACCGTTCTGACGACCCTGATTCCTTAATTTTCAACTTTGATTTTTAAAAAAAGCTGGAAGAATTCCTAGCTTTTATATTGATTATGTTCAGCAGTGGCCAAAATTGGCAATGATCTGTGAATGACATTTGAAAGAATTCTTTTCCATCCTTGTCCACATATGCCGAAGATTTTCTTGATAGAGAGAGCTCATCTTTCTAAATAGAAATCTATTTTCTAAATAGAAAGAAATTTATTTGTAAAAATCTTAAATTTTTACAAATAAATTTCTAAAGAAGAAATTCCAATAATAGTCAAATGCACTTTCTTTTGATCATTGTAAATCACTCGAATCTAGAAATCCTAGCTACAAATTCTTTTTTCTCTTTTTGAAGAAGTTGGAATTTTTTCATGTTGAAAATTGTTGTGCATATGCGGTTCATATTGTTATTGAGGAGACCAACCTCTGAAGACCTTAACTGAGTAGCCTTTAACTACGTTAGCGATGCAATCGCTTAAGGCCCTCCATAAAATTCTGATTTTCTGTGATTACGGACAAATAATGAGGTCAACAGCTCGTGGTGGCTATACGACCAGATCAGCTCAGAACAGGTCCAGAACACTTAGCTATGTACATGTTTTCTAGGACACGCATCATAGTTGATCTCAGTCCACCGCATCGCATACCTCAATTTCATTTTCTTGGAGGAGCTTCCAACAATTCTTTCAGTCCCTTTACCTCTAATTCAATCAATGAATGAATTCAAATGCAAATCGACTCAAAAGCAAATTTCTAAGCGCGGTCAGCGCTGTGTACGCTGTGAACAGGTAAACATAAACAGTAACCCTCCACTTATACACGCTTCAGTGACTTTTCTAAGGCTTAACGCTCCTTATTCGCATTGTTTTCTATTTCGTCAAATAACAAATATTTTGTGTTTACCATCGTCCCGCTCATCCCGCGCTCTGCATTCCTGTGTCAAAGACGAATTACGCGCACAAAACGATTTTGCGGCGTCGAAGACGACGAGGACGCCCTTACCGCGAACTATTTGTTGCCAATTTTCGCGGAAGATGGTGTTTTTAAAGCTCCCGTCAACTTTCGTTCAACATTTTAACTATTCTCGTTCAAATAGAACATAATTGCAGCTGCTTACGCTGAAATTCACGTGTTTTTCACACATTCAGAAGACACCATCACCGTAACCAGAGAGGATTATTCTAATTTTTGATCTCCAGAAGATGTACTGCACTTGTTTTGACCTTTTCTGACTTAGTAATCGTTGTACTTATGCGCCATTTCGTAGACGTCTGCGTTCCTAATTTTATTTGAACGTGGTCCTACGGTATTCAATAAGATATACGCAGTCATCACCGTCTCTGACGTCGTGATCCTAGGGCTAGTTTTGAATATTTACCTCCAAAATAAACTCGAACAAATGGCTGACGTATTTTTTAGTGGAACATGACGATGCTAAAATTCGTTGTTGTTGCCGGGATCTTTTATTTCTATTTTGTGCAGCTATTTTTTTGCTTATCTTATAGGTCCTACTGTGAAATTCATCTTTTTGATGAACAATTCATTTTTCTTTCTCTTCACTTACACCCCCTACTGTCAAAATTCATCTTTTTGATGAGCAATTCATTATTCGAGTGTTAATTGTTTTTTCGGGATTGGTGTGATGCAGTCGGACAGCAGTCGGCTGTAGCCGCACGGTCGATGGTTCGAATCCGCCCCAGTGCCAACCGAGCCTTTCATCCCTCCGAGGTCGATGGAGGGGTACAGGACTTGTCAGGGAGGATAAAAAAAACTGACTTGACATATCCGCTAACCCCCGCAAGTCAATGTATAAGCCAGTTACACGTTCCTCAAAGGATTCTGAATTGAAGAGAACGTGGGGCGCATCCCAAGCGGAATGATTAACGCTAGTGGCTTTATCCTTCATCATTTTTAACCTTTTCTCCCTGCTCATTCCAGATTTCATCCCCATGGGCGAGGTAGGGTATGAACATCTCGAAATCGTTCCAGGTTGGAGAGCCTATCATGACAATCGATGTGCGGTCGGCAATCTACATGTCTGCGGTCTCACATTTTCATTGTTCTTTTCATCGAGCATGCTTTCTAAGCACAGCATGGCCTTCACAGCAAAGTTCCAGGATTGTGAATATGCTTCCAAATTCTTCTTGTTCTGTTTGACTGTGCTACAAAAGGCGTGGTATTGTACCCGTCCGAATCTTCCTGAGATTGCACATCTCTTGCGTTGGTGAAATCATTTTCATTAGGATTAAATCGTACGGATAATTTACCCGGGAAAACCCTAGGAATATCTAATCCTCTATTCTGAAAAATAGGGGGAAAATGTCCCTCATAGAATGTTAGTGCTGCAATTGCACCGTTCGTAAGCGAGTGGATCCTGTTTATTGTTCGAAATGGTTTTTTTTTTCACAGCTTCGTGATACCTCTTTATTCTTCTTCAATAATAGCAAGTTTATTTTCTTCTTTTTCTTTTCTATATCTATCTTTTTTTAATTCCCTCAATTTATGCGGGTCCCATAACGTCTCCCTTTTCATTTCAGTTTTTTTCTTTGAAAATACTTGTTCAAAATACTTTCAAAGTCTCCCTATGTCAATGTGGAAGTCGAAGCTGCCTTCGATTTCTTTTTTTTTCCTCCTTCTTCGCGTGTTACGTCGTTCTTTTCCCCTGTTTTATGTTCATATTTGTATTCATAAATTCCGAGATGGGCGTATTATTTCGTGGCAATGTTACGCTGAGCCGCTTTGTTATGTTGACGTGGACAGCAGTGAACGATTTTTCTTTCTTTTTCTGTAGAATGTTTTTTGGAATTGTCCACTTTTTCAGTGCTACACTCTAGTGACATCAGCAGTTCCCCCTTTTGCCCTCCGTTTCCCACATTTCTCCCCGGGATGACGCGTTTTCAATGTGACAGTTGAATTAGGCCATGCAAACCTATCAAAACTCGTGCTATCTGAATCTCTTTCGATAATACTGTAGTATTTTGATCCAGGAACTAGGTGCCAAAGTAATGGAAATGAATCTGACACTAAATCTTACACAATAATGCAGAAAAGGGAAAATTCTAG
Organism: Necator americanus; assembly: GCF_031761385.1. NCBI lineage: Eukaryota > Metazoa > Nematoda > Chromadorea > Rhabditida > Ancylostomatidae > Necator > Necator americanus. The sequence goes on along the minus strand of NC_087375.1, from coordinate 6,495,262 downwards.
CAAATCTTCTTTTTTGTGGAATCAATACCGTTAGGTAAATAGTTTTCCAGAATAATATTACTAACATTAGACCTTTTGTACTCTTGTTCTCTCTTGCGTTCCGGATTTCTCTTCATTTTTTTTTCTGTCTTCAAGAATTTTCCTATACCTAGGTGATAGAAGAGTTCGTTTTAGTGTGAAGCTTGACATGTTGTAGGTCAACTTTAACCGCACAGAACTGATTTTACAGTGAGTTATTTTTATGAGTTAAACGAAAAAACGCGAAATTAACGTATTCTGTTTATCTGGTGGTGTTAAGGTAGTAAGCTGAGCTCTCAATCTAGCGAGGTTAAGTTGAAAAAACACCCAATGTCTTCAGTTTAATTGTAATACAATGCACAATACGCGTTTCAAAAATTTTCCATTCTTTCCCACTACACTCTCACACATATTAATTAAAACGCAAAGCCGATCATCATACCGTGATAATTTTTCTATACTCTAGTAGTAAACGAACATGTAACGGCAAACGTGTACTTATTGCTGGGTAAGCGAAATTGAAGGTAACTTTGTTGTTTAAGACTGCTATCGTTTAAATCTTCATTTACATACCGTTCTCTTTTTTTCGATTTTCTTTCGAACAGTTAACAGATATCGAGAAATCCGGTTCCCAAACAGCTTGGCTTTTTTTTGGTATTTTCCGAATAGCCGCTACATCAAATCACCTAAAACTCGATTAATTTGAAATCAAACTTGTTCGTTTCATTCGTTGAAGTACAATATTTATGTACACGTCCACTGGTAACTTCTACCACTATTAATTTCGCTGCAACTCTTCCCACTCGTTCAAAAAATTCCGTTTTCAAAGCATGATTTCGTAAGTTGCCATCGTCTCCATTCTTATCTATCCCAGTGATGGATTTTCTTTTTCGATTTGTTCGCCCATCTCTCGAATTTCCTCCTCATTTTTTCGGCTACATTCAACACCACCACTTATCTTTATATCCGTTTCGATGCGTTGCTGATTTTCGATCGGACCTATTTGTTGCTCTGATATGTACGTTCGAGTTGAGACCCGATAAGTCAACAGAAGTCGTGCAGGTGCTTGAAGCATGAGTGCCGCCGCTCGCGTTCAGCCGACTTTTCGTGCGTTCATCAACTAAGTGCTGTCTTCTCATTTAATCAGTTCTCTCGTACCGCCAACTTTGCAAGATTAGCTGATTTTGAAGTCAAAATTCTGTCGTGACTGACGTCACCTCATAAATTCAGAATAGTCTGATAGTTTCCGTGCATGAATCCCTTTTAATGGAGTTGGAAAATTCCATACATTACCAGGCTTGGGACAGAACAGCAACGGATGAGTCATTCACTGGATCTGGTTTCTATCCTCCCTAACAAACAGCGTTGTTTCGACATTTCCCATTAAAGGCAAAGTCCGAATAATGTAGAACCGCGTGGTCTGCTTGATTACAGCACTGAAGTCAAACTTTTGAATGAAGGATAAAACGTTGTTGTAGTCAATCTGCTCGTGCTGCGTCAACGTGTTCACTTCAATTCGGAATCGTTTGAGGTTTACGAACGCGTGTCTAGCCAATAAAATGACCTGCGGATGCCGAACGTCGCGTATCTGGTCAGTGTTTTTATCCACCCAAACAAGTTTGGTACCAATTTATCGATCCAGAGGATTCATGTATGCCCAGGGTTAAAGGCATCACTCCACGAATCTGAGGTGGTACGGTGGAGTATTCGTATACGACGGGATAGTAGATTATGGAGAGGGGGGTGATTCCGTCCATTTCTTCGTAATTGCCGTAAAAAACGGCCCGGAAGATACGGCTTCGGGCGTTCTGGCGCACTATTTTCTGCAAGGAGTTCGACTGGAGCGCGCCAGCCTTGTGCGGCACCGCATCTTCCGGGCCGTTTCTTACGGCAATTAGGAAGGAATGGACGGAATCTCACTCCCTCTCCATAATCTACTATTCCCTATAAGAATACTCCACCTGAAACCTGCACCATCTCAGATTCGTGGGGTGATGGCTTTAAGCTTGGGTACATCGCGATTCTAAATGAGACCACTTCACGAGAAATGCACTATGGCTCCATACTAGGGTTTATTGCTATCGCTGCGCCGATCGATAGTTGGGAAGGCTCATAGAGGATTTCCTAGGGGATTGTTTATTTTTAAGTTATGAATAAGAAGCAACCAAATAGTTAGAATCTACAGTAGTTTCCAAAAAATATTTTGTCACACTCGCAGTAGTTTGTTTCGTTCGCAAAGGAACAGACTATTATATTGGTTTTATGGAGTTTTTATGAGTCATTTGGTGCTCCGACCTTAATATCACTGAAAATGTGAAGAGTGAGCGGAGAAGGAGTGAAAGCAACGTTGCATTTCTGCTGGGAAGACCTTTTTTCTTTGCTTTTGGCACTTCTTGGCTGAAGAATTTCAGAGTCTGGCCTGGTATTTTTATGTGTGTATCCATGCGACTTTAGAAACCAGTCAAACTTTTTTTCTTTCAGATTGTTTATTTCTACGTGAGAATTCTTGGATTTGTTTCGTGTGAACTGCTCATTCTTTTTCAAATGGTAATTGAAGTTGTAATTAGTTTAACGTTTGGTTTTTTTTTAATTTTTTAAATTTTGTATTGCTGACTCCTTCTCCTTTTTTTTGTAAAAAAAGGGGCGACACAAACGGCTGAAAGTACATACGTACTGGATAGAGAATAAGTTGAAAAAAGTAATGCTTGTACAGAAATTCCCCAGTTATTAAATTTTTTGTGGATATTCCACACTTCATTTTTTTTTGTGGATAAACGATGCTAAGAATAATTGTCACATTGATCCCCTGGAGTTTACGAAATTAACTCTACCAGCTATCGGATGCTGTATGGTTCTAACACCCCTATCACCATAAATTCTGAAAATTCTGCGATTGAAGAGCGGAGAATAAAAATTCTCATGTATCCGTACACAGCCGCTTATGTCCTTCAATCAATCCATCGCAATACCGATTTCGTTCTTTAGTGTTGATTTTGTCGACAAAAGCAGGATAAGTGTTCATCGATGATACATGTTCCACCTCAATGCGTCTCTGTAAACATGATGTTCCTGGAAAACTTGTGGAACCATCCACATCTTGTCACCGTTATTCGTCTAAGCTTCAACTCTTTTCTTTGGCTTTGCTTCCCGTTCAACAACAGTTTTTTATCCAATTTGTTTCTTCTTCTCTCTTTCTCCTCTTCTTTTGTTCTCTTGTTGTTTTCTCAATGTATAAATATTTGCATTCTTCCATAGGATCAGTCATCACATGCACTTCCACATTCCGTTAGCACAAGTCATCCCTTATCAGTTTATCAGGTCGTAATTTCCAGGAGAGAAGCACCCGATTAGTGGCAGGAGTGGCGCAAAATTCCGATTACCTTGCCACTTTGTAAATTGGCACATCTGCAAACAAATCCCTCCATTCTTAATCGTTGTCTGCAGTCCTTCACGCAGTACATTTTGCACGGGTCGAGGTAGCTACCTAAATTTGCTTCGATGACCGCAGTGCACATCCGATTGCTAGAGGACAGGTTGCAGAGAAAGAGTGTCCCGGACAGGGGAGCTACGCGAGTTCTTGCGGACGCGTCGCGGCCGGAGGGGTAAACAAACGCCCGCAACAATAGTTTTTTCAGCATCGAGATTCGTTTTATTTGATTGGTTCGTCTTTGTCGTTCTTACCTTTTTATTCTTAGCTCGTTCCACCTTTTCATGGTGAAAAAGGTGGAGTGAACCTTAAACAGAATCCTCCTTGACACTGAAAGTATCGGTTCCTAGGCTCTTCGTCCTTTCATAATAAACTGCATGCCTACAGTACTAGTACTATGCGCTGCAGGATTCAAAAGAAAAACTTGAATGAGAACTTTATCCACTGCCAATATCAATCTTAATATATCCAATTTGAGACTTTTTTTAGAACTCACTGGACAGAGAGGAGCAGTTATCTAAGCACGCTTATGCGTCCATGTTAGACATAAATGTTACCGGAACATCTTTTTTTTTCTCTGCAAAGTTGGATGCTTCGATTTCTTTGGTTTCTCTTCCTCTTCCTTTACCTTCAAAAAGATTTTCGTTTTTGTCGAAAAAAAAAACTAGCAATGTAGTTTAAAAGCTAACAGTTACATATTTCTTTATTTCTCGTCAAAGTTTTTTTTAGCAATTTTTTTTTATTCATACAGTTTTAAGCATATGACCAGAAAGGTCATCTTACCCCCTACGCCTTCGGTTTTGCACTGATCCCTCAAACTCTTTCTTCCTGTGTTCAGATGAGCTAAAATTATTCATAAACTGGAAATGTGTCTGGAGACCAGATCTCGTCCGTCTGACGAGAATATTATGTCCTTTTATCTATTCTATCTCAGTTCTATGCTTTCTTTTGATCGTTTAGTGTTTACTATGGGATCAATCCTGAGTATATCACAGTTTCCAGCCCACATTTTTGCTTACACAATGTTTTTGTTTTGTTAGCTTCTATTTGTTTTTCTCTTCACAACTTTTTGCATAACTTTAGTAAAACCAGCTTTCTCTTTACACATTCGCTTATTTTCACTTCTGTGGCGTCATGTAATGATCCTACATCATTTAGAGCTTGTTTGCCTACAATTTCCTTTCGGTAGTGCTTCAACTGCAGATTTCCATTGCTTGCAATTGCTCGCCCTGGGCTCCAATAATAGTTCAAGGCTGACTTTTTACTACCTTTGCAAATCAGAACAGTTTGGAATGTATTAATTGTAAGTGTATTCCCAAGCAGAAACCTTGCATTTTCTGTTTAGATCAGTTTGGAAAAAGAAATTGCAGGAGATTTTCAGATGGGACCTTTATCAGCTCGACGTTTCGGCTTTCTCTTCGTGTTCACACCCCTAAATAGAGATTAATTGGAATGATCTCACGCTTATTCCATCAAGTGCCACACTATCCTGACTCAACGTTTCGATAATGGTGGAATAAACGACTTGAAATTGAATTTGAACGATTATCGAAACATCGTGATCCAGGCTGTGTGGTAACTGAGGGAACAAACTTGAGATTATTTCAATCAAACTCTATTTAGGGCCCTGAAGACGGCAACGAAACCGAAAAGTCAGCTAGAAACCTCGTAGGCAGAAACTAGTAGAAAATAGACAGAAGTATGACTTGGTTCCATAAGACGAGAACTTTCGAACTATAACCACAATAGCTTCAGACGTTCGTTTGTAATCGATTTGAATGATATCGCGTCCATCGCTGGTACGCGCCTAATTGATGAGGACCGGCCGCTGGTTGGTCGTCCTCGGCTCGTGCCTCATTTGTTATTCCATTCGATGAGAAGTCATTAACGTGTGTGTCTGTGTGTGTATCTCTGTGTCGTACTCACCATAACATCACGAATTCCATCTTCGATGTATCGATTTTTCTTAAAGGCATCACCCCACGAATCTGGAGTGGTGCGGATTTCCAGTGGAGTATTCGTATACGGGGTCGTAGATTATGGGGAGGAAGGTGATTCCGTCCATTTCTTCCTGATTGCCGTAGAAAACGGCCTGGAAGATACGGCTCCGAGCGTTCCGGCGCGCTATTTTCTACGAGGAGTTCGATTGGAGCGCTCCAGCCCTGTGCGGCACCGCATCTTCTGGGCCGTTTTTTTTTTTACGGCAATTAAGAAGAAATGGACGGAACTACACCCTTCTCCGTAATCTATTATCCCGTATACGAATACTCCACCTGAAATCCGCACCACCTCAGATTCGTGGTATGCTGCCTTTAGTCTATCACCAGGCTATTCGTTATCCGCGAAAGAAGCCCATTCTGTGTCCTCTGGATCGAAATATATATATATATATATATATAAGTTCCTTGATTTGTGATAGTGTCTGTAGCCCTTCGGTTCATCATTCATGTTTTTGATCCAGTGGTGTGTGATCCCTCTGATGCATTGATTCAATTGGCTTGAATCTTAAAGCTGCTTCACTATGCTTTAAATTCTTTCTTTTAATTCAGTTTCAACTTGAATCAATCGATTCAGCATAATTATTTGTAAAATTTGTGGAGATTCCACTGTTCTGAGTACTAGTAGTTTGTATGTATGGGTCTGAGAGGCCTGGAAATGAGCTACTGAAGGTTCTAGTTCCCTCCCTTTCTTAAAATCGAAGCATGCAGAGTCTGAGGATTTTTACTGGCAGACGCGAATTACTGCCATTCATTTCATTTTTTTTTTAATTTTTACTACCAATATACTTTGTAATGGCAGACACATGAGGAATAATGTTCAAAAAAAGTACTATATCGAACAAACTCTATCCAAAACGATGATTACCACTATTTTCGAAAGAACTTTTGCATATATTATGATTTCGAATCATACCAGAGGATATAGTAGACGAAAAATCACTCTCAGTTCATTTTTCTAGGCCTGAGAGCACTTGAAAGAAGCATATTAAATATAAACAATGCTTAAACACATGTAATGAAGTGGGGTTCCACAAAAAGGGTAGGGATTTATACGTTTTAGGGTTTTCCCCTGTACAAATGATGCAATTCTTACACTTATCTGTGTTTCAGGCTTCTTTATTCCATTTCATACCCAAAAATGTTTTCTGAATCGAAAATGAGGAGATTTGCTGCTGCGTCGTCTGGGAACATAACTAGTTCCATTACTCATAGATTTTGAAATATAGGTCCAAACCAGAAGAAAAAGGAACCCATGCATGTGGGTGTGAGCATCGGTACTTGAGTTACTCACACTTCCAAAAGTTGTACTCTGGTCAAAAGGGCCTGAAGCTTGGTGCAGTGGCGAAAGCGGCGCAATGTAGCTGGCGGTTGTGATCAAGGTGGGACCCTCATAAGCTCCACTCACTTCTGTAGTCCGAGTGGAGCTAGCGAGGATGCCACCTTGATCGTTCCAGCTACATTCATTGGGGTAATGACATGCGCTGGATGAAGTACTGTCTGAATTACTGTGAGCGTGTCGTAGTCACTTACAGAGACGTACGCACCGGCAACTAGATGGATTATACCTCACCCAATTCCTTGAGCATTTACGAGCTGATGAGATTTTTGACCGCGGATTCAGGCTCTCCTACACACAGATGGTATTTCATCAAGGTCTCCTCCAATCTTTAGTTCTAAACCAAAATCCCACTCATACATGCGATAGTCGGAGCCGCTGCTCCGACCTCCTTCAGTTTTAGAAGATTGGCGGAAAGACCTCTTTCACTTTTGTAGGGTGGGGGAAGAGATCCTAATCACCTGAGCTGCACTCCATGAGCCGGACCCCTTTCACGTGAGGAGGGTCCGAGTCCTCCCTCCTCACGTGAAAGGGGTCCTCCCTAGTCCATCTATGTTCAAAACTCCACTCATGACAAGTTCACTTTTAAATTCGCACATTCTTAAAGCTCGCGCTCTGCTTCTGCTTTAAATGCTGCTTTTAAAATAAGTTAATTTGTCTGGAACACACTGTCTTCTTTTTTTCTTCGTGTATTAAATCGATTCTGAGATAATAAGTGCTTTGTCGTCATGAATCCATATATTACACAATTGGTTTCGCATGTTTTTAGCATCATTTACGTAAGTACTCGTTGTAACAGCGAATAACCAGAAATGCTGTTGAAACGAAAGGAACTAGTTACTCTGTCGGTTATAGTTCGAAAAACGTGAAGTCTGTGAATTTATTGATTGAATTGTTGCAGTTCCCCGTATTTTTTCCTTTTTCCGAGATTTTGAATTGTAGAACCCTCATTCCTCCTAAATTATTGCGTGCTTTCATTAGCTGTCTCTTTTTTTTTCGTTTTTTTTTTCTCTGGTATGATTTTCCGTATGTTTGAGGTTAGTCATGCTATTCTTATAAACACCTGCAGAAGTGATAGATAGACAATCATAGTTCAATCACAATCACAGCTTGAAGCGGTGCGGTGAAGCGGTTATGATCGTGTAGGGATTCTCGCTGTCACCACCCATATCTGCAGTGCACCTCGATCCCAACCGCATCGCTTCGAGCGCAGCCGCTTACGCAACTGTTCGTGCTTCATGTCGTTTTGACCAAACTATAGAGTAGTCGATGTTAGATCGAGTAAATCATGTTGAGCATCCCCTAGTCGGGTAGAATCCTTCGTCATAACCAAAGAACTGTTCTCCGAATAGAAATCTGCATAGCTTCCAACCACTTCGTCAACAGGATTTCCCGCATTGGAGTTCTCATTCTCTCATGTGAATCCTAAAAGATATTTTAAGTCAGTCTCTGGTAGTAATAGTATGAAACGAATGTTTTTTTTTTCCTATTTCATTATTTTAATCGTTTAACACAATCTACACATGGCTGGGTAACGAAGTGAATTTGAATTCCGAGCGAATAAGAAGTAAATAGGATAAAGTGCACGGCGCTTATCAATCCCTATGGGAATGCGCCCACACGTTCGACTTCAATTCAGAATCGTTTGAGGTCGGTGAAAAAGTGTGTAGCCTTACAATGACTTGCGGGAACGAATCGTTGCGTCAAGTCAGTGTTTTTATACTCCAAAATGTTGGTACCAATTTATCGACCTCGGAGGGATGAAAGGCTTGGTGAGCACTAGGGCGGATTCGAACCATTGATCCTGCAGTTTCCCGTAAGAATACACGAATAATCCGAAATCGTCGCTCTTCAAATATTCAAATTCACTCGAATAGTCCGAAACTTTGGTCTCCCAAACTGTATTCTAGTTATTCAGGAAAAGTGCCGATCCTGACTTTTTGAACACTCGACTGATTTTTAAGGTTATAAAATTTGGTTGTTAGTGTATGAGATTCGAAGATGAACAAAATTGTTGTTAAAATGTGAAATAAATTCTAATTGATAAATGACTATAAATTGAGAACATATCTTTGCAGTATTCTATAATTTAAGAGCAATACTCAACTTTTTATAAGATCCAGAAACACTTTTTTAAATGTTGTTTGATGTTATCAACTATTTTGCTCTGTGGACAATCTCTCGCTCCAGTATGAAAGCCGCTACCCATTTGCGCTGCCGTCGTATCGGAGGCGATTTTTTTTTCTTCGGACATTTCTTCTCCTTTGTGGTCGTACGTGAGTGATGAGTCTCACTACTTTTTCTCCCGTAGTAGTGCTTCATTTTTCTTTTTCTTTCCTCAAACTCATTCTGTCGAATTCTCCCTCAAATAATTTCTGGTGGGAGTCTTCTTATTCTTCTTCTCATTGAGCTTTTCTCTGAGTTCTATTTTCCATTCTTTTCAGTTCTGCCTATTTGTTTTCCTTTTTAGATCAGTTAGTTCTCTTAAGTGTGCCGATTTAGTTGATTTATTATATGAAATTCTATTAACAAGGCATTCTTGCAAAGGTAGAATGACCTCGAAAGGTTTTATTTTTCTTCCCTTCTCGAAGTGAAGCAACCGATTTCCGGAAACCGGTCTCACATAACGTTGTTGCTTAGATGAAAGAAAACGTCACACTTGTAAACTTTTCGGAAACACTCCATCTGCTGCTTTTTCCATGTAAGAGCTCCAAAATTGGAGTTTTTGCTTCGCATTGTGCTCTGTTTTTTCAAACAACTCAATTCCAACTACTTCTTCTACTATTCGAGAGTGTAGTAAATTTGTTGTGGATTATGTTTTCTTTGATATAGTGATTGGAAATATTTTGCTCCAGGAAATCTAAGCCGTACAATATAATGTGAGATACCGTTTTTGTGTTGTTTTTTTCTCTTTTTTCTTTGTCCTCAGCGAATTTTTCTCTTCGTTTCCCTTAAAACTGTTAGTTTTCATAGTTTCCCTCGTTCTGCAGCTAGCTAGTTTTTTTTTTTCTTGTGAGAGAATCCTCTCGTTTCTCGAAATTTAAGAGACACTAGGATGACTCCGAATGCAAATGGAATGGATGAAAATTTTTGTTTTTCAACGTGAAATCAATAGCTATTTTTGCCTCCAGAACATCCAAGCTAACATTTCTGGTTGAGGGCATCCAGTGAAATATGCAAAGCGCGATCCTTAATGTAGCGTGCACAATTGTTCGAGGGCGCTTTGACAGCGAACCGCGCTGACGTCGGCAACGCGGCTTCAAAGTGGTTACGAGTGATTTTCCTTCGTAAACCTTTGGAATGTCCACCTTTATCCTTCCTGCGAATTTTTGTTAGTGACTGCTTCTTGTTGCAGAAGTGGTTATTTTCACACATATTTGTCATCTGTCAGTTTTACTGCATTAACCTCCAGTCACTACGCTAAAGAACCAACTTATTTCCGCATTGTTTTGTAATTATCGTATTTGTGTTGTTCTGATGTTGATTTCCCGCAAACGACCACCGTTTACACATCGCTGGCTACATCAAACAATAACAACATACAGTTACAGATTTCGGGTTTCGAATGCAATCTTCTCAGCTCAAGGACCATTGAGCCGCGTGAGAAGAACGAAACCGCGAAGCCGACGACGACACCTGTTGTCCATTTGCCGCCGCAGTTGAGGTGAAGATTTATTACATTATTGTGGAAATTTGCAATTCTATCAATGCTACGTAACTCTGCCTTGGTTTCTGTAAAAGATTTACGGCGAGCTGTTAGCTGTGCTAACGCGGGTCTCACTTCAACTTTGACGCTCGTGTGTCGTGCTTTTTTTTTCAGAAAAAAGCACAAATAGTATTTTCCGCTGTAAAAGTACTCTACGCGTGGAAGTATTTTAGGTCATCATTACTCGATCATTAAAAACTAGGTACTGAATGTTCACTTTTGGCCAGAAGTTTCCTCTAGCATTCCTCAGCGCTTTCTTATTACATGTTATTTTTACCTTAACGTCTTCATTGTCTTTTTTCCTTAAGGCAAGATCAAGAACTGATTTGAACTTATGTTTGAAGCAATTTATAACCAAGTATTCTTTTTTGTTGTTGAATAGCGTGACGAAACTTTCCACTGCTGTCAGAAGCGTGCAGTTATGCAAGGGACGCATATTTTTCCGTGTGTTGCAAAAGCTTTCTCTCGAGAATGGAAAAAAATTGTTCGATACGCACTTTGCACCTCTTGTTGTGAGAAAACTTTTCTAGTTATTTGCAGTAAGGGGGGACGTAGCTTGAGTGTCACTATGAATGTACTTTTTGCGTTGTATTGACAAGCTAATCCAAATAGAGATTTTAAACACACCTTTTTATCTGTGCAGAACAATTCCATTGATTTTCCTCCTTGAGTTGAATTCAGATTTAGATATATTTCTAACTACGTTTAAAGGCATCACCCAACGAATCTGAGGTGGTACGGATTTCAGGTGGAGTATTCTTATACGGGATAGTAGAGTATGGATGTTGGGGATTCCGTCCACTTCTTCGTAATTGCCGTAAAAAACGGTGGCGCGCTCCAGTCGAACTCGTTGTAGAAAATAGCGCGCCAGAACCCTTGAAGCCGTATCTTCCGCGCCGTTTTTTACGGCAATTAGGAAGAAATGGACGGAATCACCTTTCTCTCTATAATCTACTATCCCGAATAAGAATACTCCACCTGTAATCCCTACCACCTCAGATTTGTGGGGTGATGCCTTTAAAACGTGTGTGTTTGTGTGTCTCGAAGTTATTTCGCAGGTAACAAGTGACAAAAATTTCTGGCGTCACAAGTTATTCACCAAGTTTTTGTGCAACTGACAGTGTTGGCGAATTTCTTGCGCACTTTTGGTCAGCCACCTATGTTTGCATTTATATCGCTTCCTTATCCTGTATGCGTGCGAATCGTTGGTTGTCCTGTGAACGTGTTCCAGCATTATATACGCCACGTCATCTCCTCTATAACTATCCAGCACTACCTTTTCTCCATTTTCCACTCCGATCGTACATATTTATCTTACTGTGAAATTATTTTTTTAATTTTGATCTGAAAATTTTTGTTCTTGACATCTTTACATTTGGTGGAAGTTTGCATTATCTGTCATGCCATTGATTTTTTTTTTGATGAAACGAAAAACTAAATGGGAGTAACACCTTCTAAAAGAATATTCTACGAAAAGCATCTCCGACATTGGTTGATAATGACCTTTGTTCATTATTTTGCATAAAATGCGTAGGCAAAGGAATATCAATTTCACCACTTTTCTGTTATTCAGCGATTTCCTTTTAGTCAACAGAGCTTAGGACCGGAAACCATGTTTCAATAGATAGATTTCATACATCGTCAGAAAACCTTAGCAATAGATAGAAGCGGAAATCCCGTGGCTCCATTAAAAAAAGCTATGGATCTAATCTTCCAGGAGTTAGGCAGTTTTTAGAACCGCGATCATTACCACACTTTCCTTCATAGAATACTCTTTCCTAAAATATCATTTTCGCATCCATATCACTCAAAATAATCAGAAATTCAAATTTCTCATTTTTATTTTTTACAGTTTTGCCTAGAAATGTTCCGTTCTTAAATTTATTCAACATGATTCAGAGGAAAATGGTTGAGAATCGCTTTCATTTCTTTCTTCACCCTATCAAACACGTAATGTTTTTGGAAGTTTTCGTGGTTTTCAAATCATGCGGGAATCGAACACTCCCCTTAATAGGAGTGCTTCATCATTTGCGCTCTCTGTTTTTGCTGAATATGTACACAGATTTTATTATGGAATTCTTTTGCACACTGGTAGCACTGGCTTGATAACGCATTCTAAGAAACGTCAACTACTTTTTTTCGAAAATTTGATGAACCGTTCATTGAAACCTTATACTGCTCCACAGATAAATCTTAAACGTTCAGCGTACTTTTATTTTGAAGCTAAAAGTTACGTTCCTTTTGTCTTACTCACTTTTCTTATTAGAATTTTTTTCCTACGAGTTTGTTGCTGTGATAACTGGTTGTGCGCTATCAAAATTTTGTTTTAATAGCTCATAAAAGTTGGGGATATGTGTTCGGGTATTGATGGAGTACAGTATCGGTTATTCGCACGACATAGAATAATTTGATGTCGATATATCACAAAAAACGAGCCACAGCAGATTATTGAAAGTGTGGTTATTGGCGGGTGAATCGTGGTAGAGGAGGAGCAGTAGGCTGATTGCTCACTGGACTGGTATGACGTGGACAGTTTTCTGTGTCGAACTGTAGATAGGCAGCCTATATTTTAGTTTCGATTTGTATGTAGGTTTTATGGATATTTCCCATATGTTTTCTTTATTCTTCTATTATTCTTATTATTATCTATTCTTTTATGGATATTTCACATATGTTTTCTTTATTCTTCTAGTTTTCACATGTATCCTTTGGTTCTCTCAGTTCGGTAAGTTATTTTGCTACTTGTTTTAATTAATTATTTAACTTTTAAATACTAATGTGATCGCGTTTATATGTTTAATTCTGTAGAGTAATGAGCTGCATGCTCAATCTGCTCATTTTGTAAGTTGCAGTCGAAAGTTAAAATCGCACGTCTCAGTGTGAGCTAATGAACTTTTTACCGTTCCACTTAATAATCGGCAAGTTTTCACACTGTTTAAAACAACTGTGAACTCACTTCTTGCAAGCTGCTGGTTCTCATGCACTCGATAATATCGAGTTTTGTGCAAAGTATGGCGCCTCTAATTTGATTATTGATTTTGGTTTATCTGTTTCTGTACAAATCCGGTATTTGGTGTTCGCCATGTTATTGTAGTCATTTCAAGTACAGCATCAATTATGCGAACAGAATGCAGTATTTCTGATAATTAAGTTTTGCGAAACGGTTTTATTTCCTTAAGGCGTTTTCAGTTTTTTTTCTCGGGAAAGTTACATCTACACTGAAATCGACGTGGTATCCTTGGGAACACCGCCTAAGGCGTAAGTGCGGCGAATACTTCTTTAGCCTTGTGCTATTTCTCCTCGTTTAACAGATAGTTGATAGATTTCGGCAGCAGAAATTTGGTATTTTTATATTTTAGTTTATTTAGTTCTTTACGGATTCTCCTGGCTTTCCTTTTTGTTTTTTTTTCCTTTGCTTAGTTCAGATTTGACTAGATTCATTCTGGTACTGAGTTTTCGATACTTATAATACCAGAAATAAGTTCTCATAGCATCGGAGTCCGTGTTTCTTTGATTTTATGTGGGAAAAACAAGACGAATTGGAGATAGGATGTGAAGCATTTGTCTGGATTTTATGGTACATTCTTGGGAACACAGTAATCTGATTTTTTTGAAAGTGTTGTGATGTTGACAGACACACGAGGAAGCGAAGTCATTCGGTATCTTTGCATGTCCTGTGTTATCCCTGAGGTGGTGATGAGTAGCAACTTAGAAACAAGCAATTTGCACTTCAGCACTCCTCACGCACACACACAAGAGGAAGGAGCCGCACTCGCCTTCTGCCCTAGCGAGTGCGTCGTCCATCGCGTCTGGCGCGCTCTTTTCCCCCTCTATCGCCCTAGTCGTCCCCTATCGATCGTTGGTGGTTTGGTGAATGCGAAATTTTTGAGAAATACATGGTTTCTGTCGGATACACAATGATTTAATTGACAAGCGCGCATGTACATCGAATATGTTCATTGGTTCGTCCCCATTCTTTAATAGGATTTGTTGAATTCCCTAGTTCTGTTCAATTGTTCCACGGCTTCTCTCTTTTTTTCTTCGCTAACTTTAGTTCGTTTCTGACGCTCCAATTCCAACGGTTGTATAGCGTTGTTCGTATCTTTCTCGTTTGTTCTTTTAGCGAAATTATTTCTGAATGTTCTCGAATCTGGATTGTTTGCTACAATAAGAAAAATGAAAAAAATCTCTCCACTGTTCAATTTTGGGGGATGACGATAATTAAACTGATGCATTTTGTTGGCGGTTTTGTAATCCACCATTACTGCTCTCTTTGCATTTCATAATAGAACTGTTGAGCAGAAACCAATGGCAGCATAATTGTTTGGTTTGTGAATTGCATCGAAAAACACAGTTCACCTAGAGGAATTTCCTTTTGTTCGGTTGTTGGTGGGTAGAGTTATGGAAATTGTGGAAAACATGATGATTCTATGAGATCCTATTTGAGAACTAATACTCCTGAAAGACAGGGAATTTCTTGATTTTAGTCTCTGAAATGAAATACTTGCCTATTCCTCAAGACAGAGCATCGTAGAAGGTAGAATGTCAACTTTCGCTTTTCATTTATATTCATGGAATTCGGATTAGTCTTTTAAAGTCATGGTGCATGCATTATGAAGCAAAACGACATCCCAATTGGGAATAGAGAGCTACAGCTCCGAATGATACTACTTATAGCTCACAGGAGATGTCATAATGTAGACTGGAATTTATGATCATAGTTAATCATACATCTGCTTGCTGCTTCAGATGCATTTATGTTTTTATGGTTTTTTTTTTGAAATATTTTCTTTTTTACTTGTAATGCTAAGGATAACATTTCCATGCGCTCTTCAATTTCGTATGCTTGACTTGAACCAGTGCCCTATTTATTTTTCTGTTTGGATGTGTTATAATCGTTACAATTGTTTATGTCATTTCCCGCGCATTTCTTTTTGCAGAGATATTCCACAAACACACGGAAGAAGCAGAGATGTGTAGCCACATTTCACAAGTACTTATCTACTTGCTTCTTATCTGGCTCTGAACTGCCCTAAGTTCAGCAATTTTTTTTTTCGACAATTTTTAATTCGTTTCATTTTTAATTTTTTTCCTCAGTTGTCAAGATTAAGTCTCACATGATAGTGCTTGTAGTCAGCTTTTGACTTATGCATGTTGAAGAGACATTATGCACGGTCAAGCGCAGATGCGTGGATTCGATTCATCTCCCTGGTCTTGCATATCTTATTAGGAATCTCTACTGGAATCAGTCATGTTGTTCGTCCGTTGCGCTATGTTTCTTCGCCAGAGAACAACGCCACTTATACAATTCAGTTGAAATTTTAACGCATTTTCATTGCTTTATGTCTTTGCCAAAGTGTGCCTGAATGTCAGTTGTTGCTTTGAGATACACAGAGAACAGCGGTGTTTAGAACTGGTTAAGACTCATCATTCTTATTTTTTATTTTGACCCGTGAACAGATCCTTCAACATTGATTTCAAAGTCAAACATGTTTGAAATGTGTTTTTTTTTCTGAGTCTTGGCTTATAGATGTGAGATCTTATTAAGAATTCAGTTTGAGTTTTTAGCTCGCTATTTACGAGTCAGTTGGTTAGTGCTCAGGGGCTATTTTCGGCACAGTAATTGAGGTCGAGTAATGTGTGACTCCTCCTTTGCACTTTTCAGTCTTCTATAAACTTCATGAGAACAAGTAAGGAGTACGAAACGTACTCTAATCTTTTAAAGATGATTTTTTGTACATTTTTTGTACGTGCGTTGAATGGAATTCTTTAATGACACATATCAGCCCCTACAGCGGAGGGACAGAAATTAAAAGGCATTGAATTTGCATCAAGTTGATTTATGAAACAGAAAAAAACAACTTATTAGGCATTTTAGGCCAATCACCAGAGGTATGCTATTGTTTATCAGCTAATCTAAGCAACAAAATTGACGGTTTCTGTTGGTTCTCACGTATCGAGTGTATGTTTAGATTTAGGACATGTCGCCATTCCCTTCTAGGAACGCTACGTTCAGAATTTTTCTCGATTCAATCTGCACTAAACGACTGACCGATTTAAAGTGTGATCCGTTGGATTTTCACCCATGTACCTATCCTTTTCTATACTGTTTCAAGCGTGCAATATCAGCAGAAGTTCTACTCGTTGTTTAGTAGTGGAGTTAGTGACATCAATGTTTACTGTACATATAGTGTGTAGTGCCCTATAAGTCTTCAGCATTCATAATGTTATAACATTGTAAAAAGAAGGGAGAAGCGCATTGTTTTTGGAGTTTAGGAGGTCGTTTACTCGGAAAGTATAGCTTATTCATGCCGTCTGGCTTTATCCAATTGTTTGTATGCTAGTCTTATCGATTCGACACTCTCAGTTTTTGCTTTTTTTTGGTGGTGTAACTGGATCTGCAACTTTCTGTAAGCGAAAGAAACACTATACGTTCATTTTCGTTCCTCATAATAATTCAAAGTAATAACTTCGTCGTAATTTTGGTCATATTCGAATTTACTGTTCCTTATCATCGATCGAAAAATAGTTCACTGTCGTTTAGTCATCACGTTTTGGAGATATTATTGACAAGTACACAATGTTCGATTATTTAACAAATATGTTTTAAGATGGCAGAGGTGGAAGACAGCGGCGGGGTGGGCCGTCTGTCTCAGCTCGAGGCCAACTACCTTAATGGACCGTCGAAGAGCAGCACTGCATTGTCGTTTGAGGCGCTCCTCGGTGCGTATGTTTGTCAAGTTATTCATTTATTTGACTTTATCGTTTTATAGTTTTTATGTGCCCTAAAAGTGAATTTTATGAAGCCCTTTCATGTTTGCTGAGCTAACAATATTGAAACACTTCGGAACGTTATGTAATGTTCGCATTGAATAGGAGAACAAATTGAATGAACTGTATTTTAAAAACCACTTTTGAAGCGAGAGCAGTTCACTTTGAGAAGAATCTCGTTTAGGTGCAATAGTGATTTGCTTTCATTTTTTGATTTTCTTTTTTTTAGATACTCTCATCTGCCTTTACGATGAGTGCTGTAGCAGTACATTGCGTAAGGAAAAATGTGTCGCAGAATTTGTTGAATCGGGTACGTTTTATTTTCAATGCTTGTATTTTGCTTCTTATTTGTTCGTTATTTTTTTAAAACTCCGTCTAACATTTCACTGTTACTGTTTCTGTCAAAAGAAATAGCAAAGGGAACTACTTGGTGAACTTTCGTATTAAAGAAAAGAACCATTGTCCACATATCTTGTTGTTGGGCTTCTTACTTACTGGAAACGTGATCTCCTTTCATATTTTAGAACATTTAATATTATATTCAACAAGAATCAAGCATCTATGTCTTGGAAATTTCAACTGATTCGAAGGAAAACTCTTTAGAAAACATTTTTTCAAAATATTGTAATTCGTTCTTGCGTGAATGCATTTAAGTTTTGTGTTGAATCTTCCACTAATCTAATTTGATTGGTCTGATTTGATCGAATTACTCTCTGATATTTTTAAATTTTCTCGTTTATGCTATGTAAATGTTAGCTTAAGATTTTTTGGCTATTTAAATATCTGGTGGTGTATTTTGTGGTTTACATGAAGAGTTCACTTGTTGGGATAAAATGACTTTCTCGCCTTCAGTTTATATTCAGAGAAATTGCCCAATGCTTATTTTAAGTTTATGCTCGATTTTTTTTTTCTTTTTAAATGAAGAATATGAAGAAAGTCTTTTTTTTTCATATCAACCCTTCTAAAAAAGCAGGTGCTTTAGTGGTTTAGGGCGTTGTATCTACGTTTATGATGCCGAATAGGCTGAAAACATTTTTAGAGTTTTATGCACGCTCACCTCTGCATCCCAAGTGTCTAATAAAGACTTTTGAGGATATATATATTTATTTATTCATTCATTTATCTATAATAGAAAGCATACGCGTGCAAAATCTCAACTATGATTTCATTGGCACTAACAATTTACTTTATGATTGAGGAAAAACAAAGCATCATTCGTATATGTTTTTCGCACTAAACTAGCACTAAACTTGATGTTAACTTGATATCCTTATGAAGTGTTAGGAAGAAAGTTTAGTGTACGAAATCAGCTAATTTTAATGATCAGTGACTTAATAACATGATAATTAGCATGTATATAGTAACATCCTTTTGTTGAATGATTTTCTCCGAAATTCAATTAAGCAGCTCAAAAAACGTCATCGTAAAGCAACTAAATCAGATTAACTTAATCAGATAAGCAATATTGAATCATTTTTTGTGTTGAAAGGAAAACTCGACTTGAGATTTGACGAGAAGAGAGATTGATCATCGAATAATTTGCTGGTTCCTAAGCATCCTATACAAGATAAGGAACGTATTGCAAATGTCTGCGTCTTCGCTGCACAATTTGTTTGAAATTTCATTCCTGGGACACTGCCTAAAGTCTCATTAACAACTGCATGGGATTTTGTTCATATGCAAAACTGTACGGAGAGCGATTGAATTTACCAGCACCATTGTAAATTCTGTAGATGTCATTCAGCTAATCTTAGTTGATGAAGCGAATCACGAAGAATTAATGGAAAGGAATTCAGTCGAAACCCCCTTTTCCGGTTCAGCAGCACCGCGTAAGATTTGCAGAGCAGCTTATCTGACCAGTCGGCTATTTTCGCTCGGATTTGTTGCTTCACAGTCATCCGTGCATTGCTGCTGAACGTTCGCATATTTTGCTATTCTGTTACTTCTTGAAAATCGTTGATTAATTTATTAGCTGTGACGAATACAAAGGTGCTATGCGCATTTCTAAAGAGGATTACGTGCTCTATCAGAAGTCATCCACCGGAGAGCTGTTATTTGAGAATTTTTACTACGATGATATTTGTGATGATGGTGGGTACATTCTTGGCTAAAAATTGATCTCGAAAACTGTGCAATTGTTGAACTTACTTTTTTATTATGTTTCTTTCATGAAAATGAACATACCCTGCTTCTAATTTGGCATATTGCTTTTTGGTTTATCGTCAAATTAAGTCCGTTTCGAATCTTTTTTTCAAGTTAATTATATCTGTTCTCTTTTTGTTGCGCTCTTTTTATCTTGTATTGTGATTACTAAATTTATTGACGCGAATATAGCACAGTCGGTAAGCTAGTTGGCTGTGATCGGGCGATCCATCGATGGGTCAAGACCGTGCTTGGCCCAACCGAGCCCTTCTCCCTCCCTCTATTGTTCTCCCTCTATTGTCTATAAATTGGTGCCAGACTTGTTTGGGAGGACAAAAAACACTGGTTTGACTCATCGGTTCGCTTTCCAAGTCATTTTAATGTTGCACAAGAGTTAGTTAACCTCAAACGATTATAAATTGAAGATGAACGCGTAGACGCATCTCCATAGAGGATTGATCAACGCTGTGCGCTCTGTTTTTTTATCCTTACTAAACTCACTGCACGCAGATAAACATGAATATGCATGAACAGCAAAGTGATATTACTTTACATGCTGCATCAAATTTAAATTCACTGTGTGTAGTTCCCTGCGTAATCTATATCCATTAAAACCTTTGTTTTCCAGTCAAAGCTGTGGTAACACAAGCAAAAGAGCTGAGATTATGTCGCGATGATTTCGAGCTTCTCAAAGTGATCGGAAAAGGAGCTTTCGGCGAGGTGGCCGTTGTGAGGATGCGAGGTGTCGGAGAGGTTTGTTTGTCATTACTTCTTCCATGTTTTCTTTTCGCTGGCCTGTTTTCAGTTTCGAGGGATAGCAGTGAGATCATATGTCACCACTGCTATACCGTGTTGCTAGGTTTGAAGAATTTCGGAGAAAAGATGCAGCCTTGTACCATGAGGGAAAAAAATTGGAGTGTAGAGATGTCGTTGTTTGCACACAGTAAATTTAATGGCAACCACTTTTCTTCAAGAAAAACAGGAAACGACTGTGTTCACAAAGACACGTTTACAGTGGAGGAAAAGAGGGATATTGAGTGTACCAAGAAGAAGTTACGTTTTTCGAAAAAGAAAAGCAGGAGAAATCATGCACATTCAGTTGCATTGCTTTATTTAGAATACATGGACATACATGGAACATGGGACTCATGGAAATTGTGATTTAGATCTATGCGATGAAAATATTGAACAAATGGGAGATGCTAAAACGGGCAGAGACAGCGTGTTTTCGTGAGGAACGCGATGTACTTGTTTATGGAGACAGGCGATGGATCACCAATCTGCACTTTGCATTCCAGGATGAGAAAAATTTGGTGAGAGACGCATACTAAGCACATGAAACTGTTTTAATCGTCTTTCAGTAGGTGAAAGCATTATTAAAATTCTGATTTACATACTGCAAAAAGTGAATGTGAAAAATCTAGGTAATAGGCATACTGTATGTTCCAGTATTTCGTAATGGACTACTACGTGGGCGGAGATATGTTAACGTTATTATCGAAGTTCGAGGATCGTATTCCGGAGACGATGGCTCGGTTCTACATCGCTGAAATGGTGCTAGCAATCGACTCGATACACAATCTGGGTTACGTTCACAGGTTGGTCTTGCTCCAGCAATTATCATCCATCTTCTCGAGTTACCTTGTTTATTGCGAATTGAACTGACTTTCACCAATAAACATATTTCTTCCCCAGAAACATGTGTGTTGGTTAAAAAAAATATTGATTGTTCAGCAGTTTGATGAAAATTGGGGAAATATATTATTGATTTTGAGTTTTTATTTCAATTTAAACATGGCTACTTCTTCAAGTGTTGTGGGACAACATATGACTTTCTTATTCGGTTCATAAAACCATTTTGGCAGGATAATGTAACATTCTTTCATTTGGTTCCAATGCGGGGCCTTTCTTTTTTCAGGCTTGAAATATTTATAGGCAGTTATGTTTTTGTAAAGTGTTACCAGTATGGTTTTAATGTTCTTGTCATGTTTTTTTTCAAATTTTTTCCCCTCAGCAATGAAAGCAACAGTTTCAGGATTTTTTTCGAATAAAATGCCACATCCAGTATTTTTAGGGATGTGAAACCAGATAACGTATTGCTCGACATACAAGGTCATATACGGCTAGCTGATTTCGGAAGTTGTCTTCGATTACTACCAGATGGTAATTTATTTTCCATTCGCTTCGAACTGCAAGCTGATATTTAGCATATCATCACATTGTAAAAAAAAAGCAATCCCATTAGGTCCTGTTGTCTACTGAAGTTTACTGATGCTTTTTCAGGCACAGTGGCCTCAAATGTCGCTGTTGGAACGCCGGATTATATATCGCCAGAGATCCTGCGAGCAATGGAGGATGGAAAAGGGCATTATGGGAAAGAATGCGATTGGTGGTCATTAGGGATATGCATGTGGGTTAATGTTCATGTATTTGTTAGAATGATTACTCATCTGAGGAGATAAACAACAGGGATGGTTCGCTTATCGTGCATCCAGAATGCAAAATAAGCGGACCATTGTTTTGCATGTCTCAGTGTCATGTCAGTGTTTATCTTCTTAGATCGTAACATTCTTCCAGCTTCCGAGAACTCAAATGACTTCTCGTTTGATTTCTCGGAAGCAGTCATAATATAATAGTCATAATATTGTAAATATGTATGACTTTAACCTTTTGGATTTTTTTGACGAATTCATAAACATGATTTCTGGAGTGATCATGATAATGAATCGGGGCATAAAATCACGTTTACCTCCCGCTCTGTAGTGTTTTTAGGGTTATGGTTAGTAAAAAAAGATTTATATGAGCTTGTTCCTGTCATACTCACAGCATCGCTTTCTACGTCCCTTTACCCGTTTTGGAAAGCTTCGCTATTGGATTTTTTTTTTCCTCGTGCAGGTACGAAATGCTCTATGGAAACACACCATTCTATTCGGAACGCCTGATCGATACCTATGGAAAAATTATGAGCCATCAAGACATGCTCGATTTCCCCGACGAGGACGTGGATTGGACGATATCCGAAGAAGCAAAGGACTTGATACGAAAGTTGATATGTCCTAGAGAAGTGAGAAGATTTATTGAGATTTTGTTCTGTCAATTTTAATTAGGATCAAACTAGTTTCTGTTTGCATTGGGAATTTATGTTGTTTGAGGTTCGGCTTGGTAAAGGAGGTTTTGCGGATTTCCGTGACCACCCGTTTTTCGCCGGAGTCGACTGGACCGCAATAAGAGATTGTATGTTACTATTCTAATCATTTTCGAGTGACAGTTGCTTTTAGTTAAAGTCCTTAAGTGGGTACCCGGTGAAATGCTCATTACATCTCGTAATTCACGAGTTTTTCCGAACCACAAAATCGATAACGAAAGAGAAGTAAAGCGATTTGGTTTATTGGGAGTTTTTCATCCCCGCACCCGCACCGCTTTAGTTTTTCTCTTCCTTTCTTTTTTTCCCTTCTCTAATGTGTTTTTTTTTGTGTCGTAGTTTTGCAGACATTGCTATTCTGTACGCATCTACGTAAATCTCAGAACAGAGTGTAGCTGCTTAGATGCAAACACACTTCAAACCTAATGCGAAAGTTTAGTGAGGTTATAGCGCTACGAAAAGAAAAGAACAAAGCTTTACTAGTCAAGAAAATATATTATCCCAGTTCTTTGAGTCATGGAAAATGGTCAAATTACCGTGTCGCAGTCATTGTTGACCATAACTGTAGTGATTGTATTAACTGAATGTTTGTAAATTGTTTTGTAAAGTTATGTACTTCTAGCGGACCCTCCATACCATCCAGAAGTGTCTAGTCCAACAGATACGTCAAACTTTGACGTTGATATTTGTGAGGATGACTTTACACCTTGTGTAAGTGTACCGCGCTGCTGTTACGGCTTTCAGAAAAAAATGTTTTGCATACTATGCGTAAGTACTTGCAGGAAACTCAACCACCCCGAGTAACTGCCGCTTTTACGGGTCATCATCTACCATTTATTGGTTTTACGTACACACACGGGAGGTGGGCATTTAGGATTTGTTTTCCAACTTTGATTCTTTTTAGCCCGTACTGAATACTAGCTAATGTTAAGTTTGCTCTCCGACGCAAAATCGCTGAGCGACTGTTTATCACGAGATACATCTGGAGCAGATCAGAACCGATCAGCGGGGGCTGAAGCTTACGAGAAAAGATTACGAGATCTTGAAGTTGAGAAGCAAGAGCTGGCAAGGAAATGTCAAGGTTTGTCTGCGTATTGCTGTTTTTTTTTTCGATATTTCAATTCTGTTCTCAACGGATTCCTTCTTCAGAGGCAAATCAGCTGGTGCAGTCATTTGCTGGCGAACTCCGATCGGAGGAGGATAAGAACTATGAACAAACGATTGCCCAGCTAAAAGATGAGATTCAGGTGGGCATTGATCTGCTTTCTCTTCCTAAAGTTATTGAAGGTGATTGTAATTGCTTCATAAACAACGTTTTTCGTTTGCTTACTATTTTTTTTTACCACCTCTTAGAGCTAATGTGAACATATTATCTGTCTCTTGGGTGCGGCGCATACTAGCTATTCGTCAATGCAGCTCCTGACTATGATGGGAATTGGAAAATGGGGAAAAAGTGAACCATTATGAACTGTTTTTCTGGGTGTAGCACGATGACTTTTAATGGTTTTTGAGATACAGAAATGGGAAACAACTATTATGCCATCAGCGTAAAAAAAGACCTAACCAAAGCCGGGTATGCTTCTTTTTGAACTTTCGCGAGTAAGGGCCTAGTGATAAGCTGCAAACATAAATGATACATTAAAAAAAAATAATTCAAAAGACAAGAGGTAGTTGTTTGAATTCGATTTGAACGAACAATACGAACAGTTAATGAAAATTCCTTTTTAAAAAATTAGACTATTAAGCGCTCGGCCATAAGGTCAAATTTTATTCGTCATTCGTTTCTCTCTCTTCTATATCGCCTGTTTACAATTATTCACTAAAACTTGAGTTTTGGGGTTTTTTTTGAGTTGGCCTATTCTACTTCATATAGCCAAATCAAAATGACCTCGATGAGGCTCGATGCAATTGCGCAAGCGGCTACGCTCGAAGAGGCACAGTATAGCTAGCGATTATAGTCGAGATGGAACCATAGCTAGCTTCACTCGAACTTCAGTAACGAGTGTTACTAACAGGGTCCTCCCTCGACCACAAAAACTGCGCTCCACCGCGCCGCTTACGCAACTGCACCGTAATTTTGTAGTTTTGATCCGACATACATCAGGAAAGCCAGTTAGTTACAGAAGATTACCTTTCAAGGTCACTTCCTTGTTGCTATTTTTCAATAGGTCCTTTCATTGGAGTTCTTCTATTAGATTGTGAAAATTTAGTGATTTTACATAGGACCTATACCGCCGAAATCTGGTTTGTTAGCTTTCTATCACTCCTCCTAAAGTCTTGTAGTCTTGTCCTTAAATAAAGGATGAATGTTGAAAAGAGGAATTTCCTTGTTTGACTCGATTTTTCGAAATGGAATTGCAGAAACTGACATTTTGTAGATCTTGAAAACTCGTCTCGCTGATGAGACGGCGTCGAAGGAACGTGCAGCAACAGCAAAAGATCCGGCCGTCGAAGATTTGGAGAAGAAGGTTCGAGAGTTGAAGGAGAAGAATCGACAACTCATCTTGGAGAAAACGGAGCTGCAGCGGGTGAGCGACTCGCTGAAGGCTTCAGGAGATTTGCCGGATTTAATGTCTCATGAACGTGAGGGGGGTCTTTCAGTGGAGCGCACACTATCCCGTAGTGGTGGTGCTGGTGAGTGCGCTCCACCAGATCCCCTAGCTGCAAGGCCTTCAACGCAGCACTACTGCTGCCATCGTGATAGTAATTCTGACAGTGCGCTTATATGCGGGAGGCATTCGTGTTTTAGCGGGGATGTCGCGATGTCCTTGGATTCACCGACTTGTTGGTTACACAAAGCGCGCAGACGTGAGCGACGCCATAGACGCGCATACTTCCTTTGGATGTTGTTCTGCTTGGGTTTTTCCTTTTTATATCGCTACTCTAATGTAGGCTTTGGAGAGACAGTAGAGTACACACAGCTTTTAGCTAAAGAGCTGTGGTGCTGGGCGCGGGAGATTTGTCAGCATGGCATGAAATTTGTGTTCACTCAGTGGGTGTGGTTGTTCCCCGGTTCAGCCATAGTTGGAGAGGTCGGGAGAGCATGTGAATCTTCTTCTTAGCATGTGTATAGCATTTTGCTTTTTTTTTTTCGTAATAGTACTATTTATGGCGGCGATTGTGTGATGTAGGTTGCTTGGATTGCATGTTTCATAGTGTTTCTGGTTTGTTCAGCATTTTTTTAAAGACTAGATCTAGCGCATTCAAGTAATTCTGACACACTGTTGTCGCAGAGGTGTTTTGTAGATTTTTTTCACGAAGTATGATTAAAAAATCAAAATCTAGTTTTTTTTACTAGCCATCGATGCCAACTTTTGAGGATTTCATCGTCACTGCGATTGAGCACGTAACTTTTTATTTACATATATCAAAAAAAAAAAGTTGGTAAAATAGCAGATAGATAATCTATGGGAATTTGATTTATTTACGTGTTCAAATCGATTAAAGGGAGACCTAGTTTTTCGGGAAGGGTAGTGTTTAAAGCAGGTTATGTAATGTATTTCTTTCTTTTTAAAAAGAGAGCTGATCAGTTGAGAATGGTCATTTTGTAGGCTCACTTGCAAATAAAGTGCTTCTTTCTTGGAGGGGATATCTTGGAACAAAATTAACGAAGAGACCGTTTTTGTGCTAAAAATTCAAAAAAAATATGAGAAGTGTAAAAATTTAGCACTTTTGTTGTTTTGGATGGAAAGATCTTGAGATGATAATTATCACCAATTATTATCACGCTTTATGATGAAGGGGTAAAACAGCGTTCAGAGAATATAGGTGATGATGAAGTCATAAAACAAGTATCATCGATGGTTTGTTCACATATTACTTGTCCATTGTTGCGCATTAGCTCCTTAGTGATTAATGTGTTGTCAGTTGAAGGGTTTTCTATGATGCCATGCATGTTCGGTGTCAATTGTGACGTCATAATCACATTCAATCAGTGATAATGTACTGCTTTTGATGTCATAATCACTTTTCTCATAGCATAATTCGAGCATAGCTCTGTGAATATGTAGTCGTGTGACCTCTGTGATTCCCAACATAATTCTGCTCATTAGTACATGTTTAGGATTGCATCCCAGTGCTTTGCATATCGTTTGTTGATTTGTTCGTTCTTGTGTGTACGTATATGATATATGATCCAGATATTTAGTCAATAAATTTGTGAAAACCCAACGGTGGTGTATTTAATGGTAGCGCATACGTACATTGTTCACAGGGAAGTTGCTGTGATGTAGATGCGCATGCCAATGCCGGAGTGGGCTAGTTCTTGTTTGGATTCCCTCTGCGTCTTCGCTTTTAGTGGCTTAGTGAAGATTTTTTTGAAAAAAAAAGAAGAAAATAATGCAGATCCGGAAAGAACTAGTGAATTCTGACGAAGATTTACCCACACTGAATTGCCTAATTTTCCAACGCTTATTTTACAAGTTGTTTTCCCTGGAATTGTTTAGACGTTCGGTTGTGAATCATGTGAATATCAGTTGTAAATGTTGAAGGTTAATTGATTTGATATGAGAACTATATGCTTTTTTCCCTTTCTATGAATGAAATGTGGCTGAATTTCTCTCACTACTCACAAATTTTCGTATTGTATATGTTGTTCTGTTTGAAGTGCCTCCCGACCTCCAACACCTCTAATTAAGGCTATATCGTAACCGGCGCTTTCAAAGCTATCCTATGTAAATGGTTAAGTTAGCACCTAAGAAGCTTATGGAAATAACAAAATTCTGGGAAACAATTACAGAGAAATTTTCAGCGCTGCAGAAGGCTTATCAAAGTTTTAACTAGAATTGCAAGCTTCAGTCAGGGTTGAGGCATGTATAGCAATAAAAAGAAGCTTTCTTTGTTGCGGATAATTTCATGCTACCTGAACTCTAACTTTCTTCCCCATACTAAGAGTGCAGTGTGTTTTAGTCTTCACCTTGCAGGAACTAGAAGAAGGTGCGGAGAAGCTGACTATCCAGACTAAAGAGTGGAAAGAAGCTATCAAGCATCGCGAATCGGCTAAAGCAGACTTCGAAGAGGTTTGTTCCGTTTTTTTTTTTCGGCTGTTGCTATGGAACGTTTCCTACTTCTCTTACAATTGTGTTTACATGTTAAAAGTGCAAGAATAGGTTTGGTTGTTGCAGCTCAATAATGAACTGCTTGATGAGAGAAGCAAAGCTCGTCGACTGGAGAAAGAAGCAGCTGAGACAGAGACGAAGTTAGCTCAACTTCAATCCAGAGTCGATAGTCTCAAGGCGGACTTGAGGAAAGCAGAGAGCAGTATGTTCGATTTTTGGAAACAATCGATTCCCCATTTACTCCGCCCATTAATTTACTATTGTCTTCAAACCATTTATTGCGTGCTCATTCTTCTTTTCGTAGGTAGAACATCTGCTTTACTTGAGGTCATGCGCAGTAAGTAGTTGAATATGCAACAGAAAAAATTGTTTTTTTTTTGGTATAATTTCCATTATTTTACTCATCCACAGTACAACACTAATGCAGAGAGTTTTTGTTCAACTCTTTGCTGAAAGCAATGTTGCACCGTCATCTTATTAAGCCTAGATTATCTTTATGTTTTTGAAGTCTTTCATCACTGTTATCGAAGAATTTTGTTTTTTTAGAAGTTTTTAGTATCTGATAAAGCTCTCATATTAAGCTCGTCACGACATCGACATGGAGCTTGCGAAGGCAAAACAAGCAGCAGAGTCTGAGCGTCTGCTTAAAGAAGGATTGCAGGCCAAGGTATTGAATCTGCTATAACCTTTAACTAATAATTTTTTTAAAATTCTATTTTCAAGTCCAATTGTATTCTTTCATTTAGTTCGTTTACATGAATTAGTACGCTAATTTTTTTTTAAGTTGGCAGCATTTGGCGACGAAAAGCCTGGTGAGGAGGCACGTCGACTTGGGGAAGAGCTAGAGAGGTTGAACGAACGTCACGCTGAGATTGTTGCACAAGAGGACAAGAAGAGGAAACAACTAGTAGAGCATTACCAGGTATACTGTTATCTGTTTACTGTTATACTATCAGTTTTCCAACGTGGCATTATAAACTTTTTATTCCTTTTTAGGGCCAATTAGCCGAACTGCAGTCCCAATTCGATGAAAAGGATGTTGAGTTAAGAACTGCTCGCGCTAAACTAGAAGAAGAAAGGGCACAGTTTGCGCTCCAGCAAGAACAAAATTCGAAGAATGTGGAAGTGAGTGATGAGCATTCTTTTGAGAAAGATGTTCCCTACCCAATACTCTTACCCTTACTTCTATTCCGGCATAGACTCATCCAATCCGACATTGATCTCAAAGACACGGTTTTAGGTGCAATATGATCGTCTACAGAAAGCGTTCGAAGAGAATACGGCTCAGTTGAAGTTAGAGAATGATACACTACGAGCAGAGCTTGCGAGGCTACACGCTGAGATGTAGGAATTTTTACTTTTCTTAGTTTGCCTCGTTTTTCTCTACCTTTTGACTTTTGCTGTGTAAAACTGTATTACATTCCGTTGAGGAATGTTTTCTATTCCTTTTTATTTATTTTACTCTTCATTTTATCTTTTTAAGTGAAATGACTCGACCTGGCATCAACGAGCAACAACTTCATGAGATTCTTAACTGGGTTAATGAGGAGAAAGCAACAAGGGAGGAGATGGAGGTGAGATTTTCTTCTCTCGGCTAAGAAAATGTTTCTTTGAATTGCTGTTTCTTTTTTTATACTTTTTTTTCATTGCAGTTAATTCACTACATATTTTCAAATGATGAGGACACTATTTTAGTTGCTGACTCGACGAATAACTGGTGATATTGAGACGTTGAAGCTTCAGAATGGCACTAATGGCGGTACGCCAAATGGTTTGTTTAGTGGCGGCCATGTCTGCTGTGTTTTTGTGTCAACAAAAGATGCCGTCAATTACGGATGTCATGTGCAGAATCGAAATGGATAGATGAATGATTCAGGTCAATACAGCAATATCACGACACCTGCATCTGGATGGGGATCAAGGCGTATGAACAAAGCGGCAAAGATGGAGGTGAGTGAAGAATTTTACAGTCAGAGAGACTTTTAGAAGGCCTTGGGTTTTTTATCTTCACGAAATCTTTGTTCTGAAGAAGAACTTTTTCAGATCTTGGATGCCAAGAAAGCCCTGAATGCAGAGATCCGAGCGAAATGTGAGCTCCAAGAAGAGTTGAGCAAAACAAGATCTGCATTGTTTGCCTCCAAAGCTCGTTTGGATGAGTGCGAGGAGCGGGTATGTAGTAATTTTCAGTTTTTGTTTATGAACTTTAGCTTTTTTTTTCTAGCCATGTGTGGAAATTGTTCCTTGATTTGTTCGACTAGATCTCAGACATCCTGAGATGAATTAGTTTGAATTTGTGTCAGAAAAGAAACGAAGTTTGAGAATGATTTTGATGAATGAATGAGAATTTGAGAAAAGCTGCATGTTTTTTCGGGGGTTGAGGGGCTCGCAATTTACCAAAAAAAATCCATATTTTTAAGCTTGTTATTTACTCCTAATTATCTTAGAGGGAATAAGTTACCTCCTTGTTACCGGAAGCCTAAGACTTACTTCGTCTGTACCTCTATATACAACATTTTTCGTTACAGTTAGCTGCATCGAGAAGAGAGAACGAGTCATTGAAAGCTGAACTTCGTGCTGGGAGCCGCGATAGTGTTGAAGATGGACGAGCATTCTTTAATATGGTGCCAGAGGGTTTGTCGATTTTGTTCTACTCGATGTTTGTTTCCACTCCTATCGGTGTAGTTCTTTGTTCTCCAGGACGTACTTCAACTCCACGTGATTCTGTGCATAACTCATTCAGTACTGACTATGAAATATCAAATAGCAGAAGATACGGTGGTACAGCGTAAGCGATATTGTCTCCGTTACCGGATGTTTATTAGAATCAGTCATTCAACGGTAATGTTTTGATTCAAAAACGAAAAGTGCAGATTCAGGTTATCATCACCAGCTCCACCACCACCGGCCTACGAGAACACCGTTAGACACAGCCAAACTCCTTCAACAGCTTCCACAATGTTGGTTGGTAACAGAGGAGCGAGTCCGAAGGTTAGTCGTTTTCGACATTTCAACATTGACATCCTTTTTCTTTGCCGCTTCTCCTTATTGACCCAAGTAGAGCCGGTAATAATTTCTTCTGATATTTTCCAGGTGATACAATCACTTAACAATGCGTTGAGCGGACGAGGTCATCAGTTCCAACATGTTCATTTAAATGCGCCAACAAAATGTGGACATTGTACCTCAATACTGGTTGGATTAGATCGGCAAGGTAATCATTGATTTACTGCATCATGAACAATTTCATTCTACTTGTGTGAACCCCTACTTTTGTATTATCCTCCTTATATTTGCTAAGTTGGGATGGAAAATCTCTGAGAGAAGAGAAGACCTCGCATTTCTGTTTATAACAGCCAAGAATTGCATTGTAGGTCTCTATTGCCAAACGTGTCACTACGCGTGCCATGTTCACTGTTCCTCCCGAGTTGTACCACAATGTCCTGTACCACCTGACGCGCGGAGACCACTTGGTATTGATCCCCTGAAAGGTGTTGGAACCGCATACGAAGGGTTAGTGAGAACGCCGAGAGCTGGTGGAGTGAAAAAGGTTAGAATTTCTTTATTTTCGTTCTTCTTAGAAACCCCGAGGAGTAGAGTGTGAATGGAAAATTTCAGGGTTGGCAACATACCTATGTTGTTGTGTGCGATTTCAAGCTGTATCTGTATGATTGTGTAACCGATCGTCAAAATAAGGCTAACGAAATCCAGCCAGTAATTCGACAGGTTAGTTCGCGACCACATTTTCTGATAACTTTCTAACGGTAACATTTCTTTTTTTTTTTTGCGGTAGAAGTGCATTTTTGAATTTCATTGGACTACGCGCACTTTTTCTTGGTTCTATAATTCTTGATACGTGAGGGTCGTATATTTCTCGTCTGATCTCGCGTTTGTCTGATTCTGTAAACGCACCAAAAAGCTTAGATATTCTGCGCGACTAAACTATCTTCAGACGCAGTGCTGCTACAAATATCTCATGTTTCAGGTGCTAGACATGAGAGACCCGGATTTTGGAGTGACTGGAGTTAGCGAGCAGGATGTGATCCATGCCAATAAGTGTGTTAATGTCTTTCAAACTTTTCTTGTACAGATTGTTTAGCATTAAAAAGAGCGAAAACTGATTGCCCAAAAGTTCTCATTTCCAACATTGTAACGCAAATTCACTGGAGTATTTTTTCCTAGGAACGATCTGGCGAAGATTTTCCGGATAACAACCAGCCAAATCCAAGGAGCTTCCGTTACCGACGACGGAACAGCAAATAGACAATATACTTTGCTGATGGCGGATAGTCAAGAGGTAAATAATATCAATTCTTCTGCTTTGTAGAAACACAGAAAATATGAAGTTAAGGAATAAGAAACAGCTAGTGAAGTTCCGTCCGTTCGTACTTTGTTTTGATTTGTTTGTTTTTAAATTTATTTTTCATAACCGCGTGCTTCCTTGACCAATTATGGGTTTTTGAGCTCTATTTGCATTTGCTCACATTTTAGGAACGGAAGAAATGGGTCATAGCACTCAATGAGTTAAAAACCCTCCTCAAGAGGTCACGGTTGGCAGATCGAAGCGCGTTCAGCGTAAAGGTGAATAATCGTACAAATTCGTGTTCTTTAAAGGGTTGGATAAAATTCTGTATTTCTAAATTATCTTTGCATTCAGGAAGTTTTCGATGTTGCCAGCTTACCCTCAATCCGAGTAGCTCAATGTGCCACTGTAATTGATCGAACTAAAGTGGTCATTGGTTTTGCAGATGTAGGACTGTACTGTGTGGAATTGGATAGAGAGGTAGAGTAGCGAGTTTGCTCCTTTATCTTCTGTTGTATGCTTTTCTTGCTTAGAAAGGTTACTAATACAAGAAAAAATAATGTAAGCAAAGACGTATTTTTTCAGACATTGGTGGCAGTTGGTGGTGAGAAAGAGAACAAGGGAAGATTTGTAGAGAAAGTCGAGTACAATCCTTCGGAACAGGTATTTTCAAACTTAAATGAATGTCGTCATCATCTGAACCTTCTAACTCATCAGATATCGTAATGACATTCAGCTTCTACTCGTTATGGTTGGACCTCCGAAAGATCGACATGTTCGGCTCATTCCCTCAGCTGCTCTCGATGGTCGCGATTTGAAATGGATTAAGGTGAGGGTTAGTGATACAAGGAACAGTCTTTCCGATTGAGACGCATCCAAGAGCTCCTCCTACTGCCAAAAAGTCTATTCCTTTTTTCGATATGGAACAGTTTTTAAAGTTTTGAAACAAATTTCTGAAGGTTGCCGACACAAAAGGTTGTCATTTGATGGCAATGGGTGCTGGTTCGGTTGCCGGTACGGCGTCCGTAAGTCCTGCAGGAAACGTGCACTATATTGCTGTGGCAATTAAGAAGAGCGTTATCGTGTACCAAATCGATCGCAGTGAAAAGAGGCACAGAAAGTGGAAGGTAATTGATTTCAATTTTTCTTAGAAAACAGCTGTTTCTGATTGTACTTCTGAACTTCATTGTAATTGACTTAACTTCTTGTATTTAACTTATAAAAATTGCTTAGTGCTAACGGTGTGGAAGATTAGATACCCCTATTGGATATTAGTTGTGCTTCAAATCATAACAGTTTACTCTTTTTATCTGTAAGGCAATCCTGCTACCTGTCAGCACGTAGAATTCTTAGAGAAGTGCATGTTGTTATATCATATTCGCAAGCCTCATATGTTCTTCCAGAATTTGTTCAAATAGCAATATTGCAGGAACTAGCGATGCCAGGATTGCCTCAGTCGTTGGCGATTGAAGGTGGTAGACTTGTTGTTGGATTCACACACTCGTTCCGAGCATGGGCGCTCGGTGATCAGAACAACACGAAGCACATCTGTGAGTGTGTCTTGTGTTCGACTTTATTTGCTTTCTGTTAGATCTCGTTTGAATGTTATATAGTTCAATAACCATTTCTTCTTAAGCTCTCGTGAATATGGAAGACCAGTCGTTGCAATTCCTTAGCCAGTCGAACTACGAGGCTCAACTAATGGTTGAAGTAGCGGGAGAGTCTACGGAGCCGTCGTCGAGAGAATATCTACTCGTATTCGATAAGCTAGGCCTATACGTGGATGCGCAAGGTAGATTTTCCTTTTCGCGGATGCGTTTTATTCATATCTAAAGTTGTGCACGTCGTGTTTGCACTCAGATATCAGATATTAATGTAGACTATAACTGAATTCCTCACCTTCGACCTTGTTAAATACTGAACTTCCACGTAAATTATCACTCAGAGAAATGCAATAATTATCAGGCCGAAGGAGTCGCTCACAAGAGTTGATGTTTCCGTCTGCGCCTCGTCCTGGCGGCTTTGCACATCTCAGCCCTCATCTGTGCGTGTATTCTGAAAACGAAATCGATGTGTTCAACGTGATGTCCGCAGAGTGGATTCAAACCATCAATTTAAGGTGTGTAGCGCGAAGAAAATATTTTTATCTTTCATTTATGGCTTCCATTCCAAGTATCCTCTTCTTAATATTCTGTTTTAGAACCGCTATTCCCTTAACACCTAATGGACTTTTATCTCTATGTGTGGTGAACGATGCACCGTTTGTGGTAATGCTCTGCGACGTGCTTTCAGGTAATAGCTTAAAAATTGTTTTTTTTTGTTTGTTGAAACGTGGTCCAAAGGTATCTGATAGGGTATTCCTCAATTATTCTGGAAGTGTTGTTTCACTCAGAAATGAAACTCCCAATTGTCAAGTTTTTTTTTTGTGGAAACATTGGTATCATTTTTCACCGCTTCTATATTCTGTGGTCTTTTTACTTCTTTTTTTTGCGCCATTTCCAAACAAATTTCTCTAGCTCTTCTCTGTTCTCTTTTCAAAAACTCTTACTCGAGTGACTCGTAGTTGGCATTTCCTAACAAGCCAGCCTCTTCCTTCAATTTTTTTTTCTGATACCGCTGGCTGGCGCTGGCGTATTGGCCTTTTCTTCAAAGCATACTTTATTCACTTCAGACGAAGACTTATTGTACGTGCCGCAAACTTCATCCAACACATCAACATCTTCAATAGGAAAGCGAAGTAAAGGGAAACGAAAGTTTTCCGTAAGAGTGCCTGGAAAAGACGAACCTCGGTTGGTTTCGTGTTAATTTTCCTCATAATGAAATAGTTTTTCATAATTTACTTAATCGAAACTAATTGGTTGGTTGAATCACG
The DNA here is from genome assembly GCF_031761385.1 of Necator americanus. Classification (NCBI taxonomy): domain Eukaryota; kingdom Metazoa; phylum Nematoda; class Chromadorea; order Rhabditida; family Ancylostomatidae; genus Necator; species Necator americanus. The sequence continues at coordinate 6,460,491 of NC_087375.1, read as the reverse complement.
TATTCGGTTATAATTTCGGATGGTTCTCTTAGGAGGGAGGAATTAATTCCTTCCAAGTTTTCTTTCTTTTTTTCTTGACTAAATGCGGTATTGCGCAGTTAGCATTTCAACTAAAAACTTTTGTCATCGTTATCTATTCCTTGGTGGTTCATCCAAACTAATCGGAATATACCTATTTTAACGAAAATTAGCTCAAATGGAAATGTGTCGTTCATCAATCCACCGTAGATGGTTCCGCCCTTATTTCTTTATTTGGCACTGAAGAAAATTTCTTTCAGTCCTGGTGATCGTCGAAGTAATTTGCCTATATCTGGTCCAAGTGATTTTATGCACATTGTTCACATGGGTCCTGGTTCTGTGCACGAGTTGCAGAGTTTCATCGATCTGCAACCTCAAGGAGGGCATAACCAATCAGCTGGCGATCGAGTTTGTATTAAATTTTCCTTGGTTTTGTTTTTTTATTTGTTATTTGGTGATTTTGAGGTACGTGGACTGATTCCAATAATGAGAAGCACTAGCTCGTCATCTACTTCGACACATCCAGTGAAACAGCTGGGTGGATCGAAGCAAGACATTGAACAGATGCATCGTACGAGACCTTTAAGTACGACCAGTAAAAGCTCTGAGGGTAGGTGTTTGTTCAGCGTTATATCCGGATTAAAAGGGTTTACTGGCTTGTAGCTACCGTGGAGGATTGTTTCTCGGCCTTCTGTTTTTGTTACCATGGAAATGAAATTGATGAACATTTTATAATAATTTATTTTATAATTTTAGGTTCATCGTTGGGTCGAGATGGCAACACCACGACGTCATCAACTAGTTGTGAGAACCCTTATTTGGCAAGTCTTTGACTCCGCATATTTTTCGTTCTCTCAGTTTTTTTTCAAAACTGTAGCTTTCTGTGAGTTAGCGGATGGGGCGCTTCTCATAGGCGGTGTCGCTTCTCACAGGCGTCGTAGCGTTTGTTAAAGCTCGGATATTTTTTGTATCCTTCATATTATGGTGGTATTTCACAGAATAATAATAATAATAACACGTTGACCGCCTCAATGTGTGTTATGGCTCTTCATTTACTTGTTTTTTTTGTGTAGGTAATTAACCCTCAGGTTGATATAGGAGAACTATTTCATTAGGGCTAGATTATCCTCTTCTTCATATTAACATCTCAATATCGTTTGCTGCAACAAATGCAAGCGCTAGAAAATTTTCATTTCTGATAAACGGAGTTGCCTCGAAGCGCGTGTAGCAATGGACATGTTGAGGACTTTGGGGGTTTCAAGAAATTTCTTACCAACTGTTCTCTAATCAATTTAGAGGAAGATTTTTTTGAGTTTGTTTCTGATAGCGATGACTGTTTTTATAGTCATTAACTTCTTTATACGACATTATTTCTCTTCAAATTTCAGGAACCTATATCAAAGCAGCAAGCCAACATCTCAGCACTCCCACAGTCTCCTTCTTCTCCTTTATCCAGGACGAATCAACAATAGTTTACTGGCTAAACTATGCGCCATTAGCGGTAGCGTGTGATTGACGGGCCTTATCTTCTTCATAATTCCGGGATTCGTTTGTCTCCTGCGTGGAAAAAGTTATTTTTATTTATTTTTGCCAGTTCCAATAAGGAAATCCTGAAACGCAGACACGATACATGATACCGATTAATGGCGCACTTCTTGTTGTGGATAATGCTCTTCCGAATTTCATATGCTCACCGATTCTCTTACCTGAACATGTTGTTATCGTTATAGTCACGTTGTTTGTGATAATCGATTTTGTTGTATAGTTTCTATTGTTTCTTTCAATACTTGCGCACGCGTAATATGTAGCGCGAGCGGGTTTCGTAGCCCCATTTTGTCTAACCCACCAGTCACACACATTTATTCAATTCTATTTGCTTATATCGGCTTTATGATAGCATCCCAACGCGTCCAGGTGCCTCTATTAACGTTTCATTGATCCGGTAGAACCAGCCTATCAGTGGTGTTCTTTAAATTTCATTCTCATCTATCAGTCTGTCCTGCTTTTAGTGCGTGTGAGTGCATGGTGCAACCTTCTAAGTGTATTGTTTCTTTACAGTATATTACTGTACCTTCTATAAAAGTGGGAATGCGGTCACATTCTTGATGACCGTGGTGTGTAATTAAGTAAGTTTTCACCGAATTATTTAATTTCTAACTTATATATGTGTATGACTCACCCCGTCGCCACCGCTCATGACGTATCATATATGCTTTGTTTCTGGAGGTATCGATCGGTTTTGATTAGTGTAAACATCCACCATCCATCAATCATGTATGATATGTGATATCTGCTTCTAAGCTACACCTGATTGCGTATGTGGATGTCCTCCCTTTCGTTTAACAGGTCGTATTTTTGTTACCATATAGCTAGCACTCGTAAGGTGTTATAAGGTCTATATGTTGACGCAAAGAGATGCGCTGCACATGGAGTAAATTCTAGGCTGCTGTATGTTGTTTCGAAAATGCATAAATGTTTATATAGTTGTTGTACACACATCTACTGTGAATCGATAAATGTAGGGCAGAAATATGACGACTGATTTCAGATTGGAGTGTAAGAGAAGATGAATGATGAAGATGAAGTGAAGAACGGGAGACATTCTAATCACTAATCAATATTAACTACATTCAGTGCAATACGAGATAGCAGCAGATAGATTGTATCATATTCAGTTATTTATCTGTTGAAAGCGATCTAAAATCTCTCAGTTTGGGTATTTTCACATGCTGATTACAATTAAGACATCTTTTTTTCAACAAGACGTTTGTACAGTTACAGTATCCTACATAGGTGTAGTCGGGTGAAAAAGACATCAAGCACGGTACAGTTGCATAAAAAGCAGCGTCTGAACCGGCGCGATGAAACTAACCGCGGTTCTGATCGAGGTGGGATCCTCACTGACTCCATTCATCTCCACTTAATCAAACAGTCCTACTGGTTCGTAACCGCCACCTCAAAAAATCTTGACCAGGCTCTACGGCATGTCGCATACAGAAAGAACAACAAACGACATTGGTTCCAGCATTTCAATCGATTCCGCATGCGAACCATTTTTGTAATTCGGAGAAAATGGAGTTATTAATTTCTGAGTGTGTCGCGTCATTGTTTTCTGTGATATCCTCAAAACAGTACATTGATCTGAGAGCATCCAGGAAAACTTCGAAGGAACAGCTCATCCACGTCCTGCTTATCTGTAGTTGAAGCAAGCTCAAAAATATCCTAATGAATTTTTTCGGAAGGAAAAAAAAAACTAGTGTAGAGTAATAGAGAAAGTAGTAAAAGTATAAACTCAATAAAAAAAAAACTCCGTCGACTATAGCAGAATATAGTCGACGGAGTGAGGTTAACGGATAAGTAGTTTTCGTTCTACACTTGTGATCAACTTTGAACTTCAACTCCACTCAACCACACTGCCTATGTACCTTTCTGGCCTTCTGGTCCTTTTGCCATGATCTTCCTACGACACCAGATCCACTGAAGACGAATGTGAACCGTTTTCCTGCACGCGTTATTCATCTATGTGTCCTCAGTGCTTGTTTGTGGTCCTAAAGTATAGTCGAGTCGTAAGCGACTGTGCTCGAAGCACTGCGAAGGAGCGTAGAGGTTAGGATCTAGCGGAGACCCTTGCTAGGGTCTAGGCGAACCACTTATGGCTGCGGTTCACGATGGTCCCACCCCGATTTCAACCGCTACTTCAACCGCGCAGTCGTTCCATACATCGGAGCTGCTGATTCGAACCTCTTCACTTTTGGATGGTTGGCGAAAGGATCCTCATCATTTGAGTTGCACTACATGAGCTAGACCCCTTCACCTGAACCAGAAGGTCTGGCTCCTCCCTATCGCACTTATGAGCCGCTTACGCAACTACACCGAGGTTCATGTCGTTCCGACTCGAATGTACTTAATGCAGATAATGAAATAGTTATTTCAGTTAAACCACCCCTTTTCATGCTCATAAGCGCATCGGTTGAAATTTTTCTTGACTGCACTCCAATAATTTTCAACCAGTTCAAAATTGATAGATGTGGGTGGGGCAGCTCTGTGCTGTGTTTCATCCAAGCATAAATCAGAGAATGAGTGATGACCATAAGCCTAATATACAAAAAAAGTGTTCTTTTAAAATCTCATAGATCATATGTAAGAATATGGGATTACTTTGGACGTAGTTGATCCGCATACATCAAAATGACAAAAAGCTATGGCTCACCGAGACTTATGTCGAAGAAATGATGGACAGGATAGGACAATGATCTCCAGCGTCATAATTATTCCTTGACAGTAGTTTGATTTTTGAAAACAACAAAAAACCACGCTATTTCAAAATTTAGCTGATCAGATAAGTTGGAAAGGAATTCGACGAGGAGAAAAGAGTTGCTCTCTTAGAGCGAGAATTTTAGTGAGACTTTTTTATCCGAGCAATAATGTTAATACTGAAAAAAAACTCCAGAGATTCAGCCTTAAATTATACGTTAAATAACCCATGAGATTTGCAAGTATTGGAATTTGACAAATACTCATCTCGATCTCTTCTGGGTTAGTGACGTCTTGATATTGAGTTGTGAAATGTAAACGCTTCCCTTCAGGAAGCCACCACCCGAGCAGCATTCTCTTGAGAGGTCTAAGAAGAAGGATTTACTATAATTCCCCATGTATAAGAAATAAGATACTGAAGGATTACTGCTTAAAAACTTCTCTTAGCATTCATGTACCACTATTTTTCATCCATGAGATAAATGTCATAGCTCTGGGCATTTCTGTTTTGTTTGAGAAAGTTGGAAAAAGGAAGAAAGATGGAGAGAAAACAGTACGGGTACAGAAATAATTAGTTGTGAAGATAAGCGCATACACACAGAAGGAGAAGATGGACAAGTGAGGATCTGGGAATATCAAAAAGAAAAAAAAAAACGAAAGAAAGAAAAGATAAGTGAAAAGACAAAGGAAACAGTAGGGAATGAGAATACTCTGAACTAATGCTAAAATCACATGTTCCACAGTCGTGTTTGGATTGAAGTCAAAAAAATCAACAAAATACTACTATATTACTTACCTATTACATACTGACATTATTATATTAATATATTATTACATCAAGATATAAGATATTGGATTATATTACTTTTATTTTCGTGTTCGTTGCTTAGCGCAACCACCAAGCCGACAGAGCCCTACCCTAATTTCCCGTATGGAAGACTGGCCATATGCACGGGAGCCTTATAAGCAGGAAAAAATTATGTTTATTTTATAAGTTGCTCGCAAAGATAAACATAACCAAGGACAATCAGGGTAACCTTATAATAAAAATAAAAAAGACTAAATCCACAAGAAATCTCATATTCATATCAAAAGCTTCGAAGATTTTCCTGTTGGGACCAGTGGTCTTATAACACAGGATATTAGGGCAGTTGTATAGTTTTTACGGAACTTAACGTACCGTACTGTCTGACACGTTGACTTACAACGTATGTACTAGAGGAATTTTGGATCACAGCCAAAAGTCCAAGAATGAAGAGGAAGGATAAGTGCATTGTGATCACAAGCGACTTAGGCCCATACCAAGATCTCTGCGGGTTTTGATTTACGGGGCAGGCAGCCAAGTCCCTATAAAACTCTTGTGACTCGTAGTTATGGTACGTGGTGGTCTGTTGCGTTACCAAATCCAGCAAATGAGGTAAGCCTTAGCCAGTGTGTAGTTGTTTGAGTTCACCTACCGTTTGGATTCTTTCTGTAAGATGATAAGGTGCTTGAGGGTATAAATCACTAATGGCTTTGATTTTTTTCAGGCTCTGAGATGAAAGCGAAAATCCTGAAACGTTAGCTGTTAATCAATATGAATACCAATCTTGGCCACAGCTCAAGCAAATCAATAAACAGCTACGTGACAACGTATGGGTTTGCAAAAATTAAGAAAAAAGAATGTCAAAAATAGAGCCAAAATGGTGCTAAGAATCTGTCTTAACAGATCGATAAACCATGGATAACAAAAAGAGTGTTATAAGTGATATTTTGGATGCCATTGTGATCGTGGAGAACGCAAGAGACCTATTTCCCACGTAATTCTCTACGAATCTCCTTTATTGAGTAGATCAAAAATATGCGACAGGATGCCTCGTTCCACCATCTTTGGGCGGTCGCAATTTCCGTTTAGTTTGTCATGTTCCTTTACCTTAAGAAAACAGAAGACTCTTTTGATTGAAAACAAATTTTTGAGTGATTTGCGACTCATCTTCTTGATTGTCGATCTCCATCCTTGTTTTTTTGAAACTAACCTTCACGACTGGTTTTCTTACAGTTATTGCTGTATGTTCGCCTAATTTCCCAGAACTCTCTTTTCCTAGTGAAACGTCCCACACCCATCAGTAAATAATATCTCATGAACAAATAAAAATAAACAACATTTTACGGATCAACTGATGCGCTAAAGTAAGTCTATAGTCCAGTTAGAACGACCTGAAGCTCGGTGCATCCGCGTATGCAGCGCGATGGTAGTAGCGGGTACGATCGTGGTAGAACCCTTGCTAGCTCCGCTCATCGCTGCAGTCCCAGAGAAGCTATCGAGGGTCCCACCCCGATCCCAACCGCTGTCTCTACCGCGCCGCTTCGAGCGCAAGCGATTTCGTGACTGCACCTGACTTTATGTTTTTTTCACCCGACTATACCTACTGGTACTGAGCTACTGCTGGTAACTTGATTTCCTTAGTATCGATTATTCTCTTTGTCATCTTGTCGTCTGTCACCTTAACCAAGTAGGGAGTTTTCGTCTGAACTAAGCTAAAGCCGGGTGAAGTGTAATTGGAAGGAAGGGATTACGGGGAAGGGGGGGGGGGTTCTGAAAATAAATAACTAAATCATTGGGGACCCTAAAACTTAAGTATTAGTCTTAGAGGATCTATGAGTTGTAAGCGCTAAAGTTACTAAGAGAAAAAAAAAGAAAGAGAGAACTTCCAGAAATAAGAACACGATTGAGTGCCATTCCCTCTCCCCCCTCCCCCTCCCCCCAACTATATTTTCCCCCTAAAGCCTTAGGTGCTAAACATTTTGTTTGTCCATTCTCCTATACCTCGTTTATTATTCGTTCTAGTAGCAATTTTACTTCCAATCTAAATGTCACTCTCCTTAAAAACTCGGCATTGTGAAATGGATTTGTGTTTTCTCGTTTTGTCAACGAAGTTGACGAAACTTTATTTATGGCCTGGTTTCGACGGTGTCGTCTTCATCGAAGACTTGAAGACTGTTGGAGGTTTTTGATGCGATGCATATCCCACCAAACCCCTGTCTCCCTGCCATGCCTCGAATATCATTCTAAGTACACCAGTAAGAACTCCAAAAAAAAAAAAAAAAAAAAAAACGAATAGATGAAATAAACACGACGTTTCATCGGCTTCTGTGGTCGATGGGACTGATCAGTTTCTTTTTTTTTCCTTTCTCAGGTTTCTAAAATGATATCGAGGCTTGGCAAAGAGCGAGGAGGATTTTGATAAGATATGCATATCGAAAAATCTTGAACCACTTTTGAGCATGCGACAAACTTTTATAAAAACGAGGTGCACGAAACGTCGGACCATGAATAAAGTTTCACTAATATCTCGCTGGCAAAACAAGAAAACACAAATCTCGTTCTTTTCATCATCAAATCAAATTAACACCAGGTTAGATGTTCGGATATTGTTCGCAATGAGCAACAGCCAGTCTGTCGTGCTTCGAATATCAACAACTCTACGATGAGGCTGATGAATGTTTCACACAACAAAAGTAGGTTAACGGATAAATGTATTATTCTGTGTTTTCCTATTTACTATTCTCTGATTTGTTCATCCGTACAGTCGGATCAAAACGAACTGAAGCTCGGTGCAATTGCGTACGCAGCCGCGCTCGAAGCGTGTGGTGGAGCCAGCGGTTCCGATCCAGCTGGGAGCCTACCTATACGAGTAGAGCCAGCAATGGTGTCACCTCGATTTCAAGCGTTAGCTCCGCTGCGCCGCATCGAACGCTACTGCTTACGCAACATCACTAGGCTTCAGGTCGTTTCGACCCCAATATACCAATTACCTTAATTTAATTTTTCATGAATTTCTGACAGCCGTACTCTCGTCCGTTTATCTCGCAGATTTGAACCGCTGCGCTCTGCCGCAACGCTTCGGGAACAGCCGTTTACCCAATTGGATGTGCTCTATATCGTTTTGACTCTTCTATACACCACCTATTTTCTTTCCTATGCTTTGATGCCTAAGCAAACATTCTAGTCGACCACGCTCTTTCACCGTCCAGAGTTAATTAAGCGGGACCCATTTCTTACTGTATTTACCTACCTAAGGTGCTTCTGTCTATATTTTAAAAACAAGGCGTTGCGTAGCCGTATTAAATAGATATATCGTAAACATATATGAATTCCTTCAAACATTTTCTCTCTTTAGAAGGTATCGAACGAAGGCTGCGAACTGAGGATGATGAAATTCTTCCTTCGCAAGTAAAAGCACTATGCGAATAGACCAATTCTGTGTAATGGCCTCCGATCCCGCTGTCTTCAACGCCGGACCGGTCGATGTCTATTACATTATAAGGTGATTCTGTCCGAGAGTTGCAAAGCTTTAAACTCTTGCAGGCACCGATTCTATTTATGAGGTTTTTATTCTTGCATCAATTTCAGACAGCACTAGCATATCTTTTCGGTCATCTGTGAACAATTCGCATTCTCATTTCCTACAAATTCCACGTCGATTCGTTGTACTGGGAGTTTTCAGAAGTGTTCGTATTGCTAGGGATGATAACCGATGACCATAGTAAGCTTTTCTTTTTTTTAGGTGAGATGACTAGAGTTTCTTGCCGCTTTCGCGCATAGGGCGAATTTGTTTGTTGCCGTATTGCATATTTCTCTCTGTTTTTGTTTTTTTGTTTATTTGATTTTTGCGCGGAGCATAACGAACGAATTTTTATCGCACTGGGTTGAGCCCTTAACACTTTTTATGAGCCATTCATTGTTTAATGTTTCCTCAATTTTGATGCCATTCAGTGGGAGTGGGGTTTGAAAATACTTGCTTTGACTGGTGCTGATCGGGGTTACTAATCAGTGGTAAAGGCCGACCAATCTCATTAATTCCTGAAGGGTAATTGATTTTGCTACCTTAAGCATCTGAGCGGTCGTTCCAGCAGTTGGAGCGACGGCCAGATGTGGCACAATGGTGTGATAAAAGGTGTCGATAAGCTCGGCGTATTTTTGTTTTCAGCTTATTTTCGTGTAGTTCCTGGACTCTATCCGTCATTGAGCGCGCTTATCCTAGGTTAGGGCGTCCGGCTGGAATTGTGGATCGAGCCGCGCGTAACTGCGAACTTTCTTCTCTTGTTTCTGTTTTAAACTACAAACAAAAATGTAGGCATCGAGATCAGGGGTTCTGAAATGAGATTATATATGTGAAGTGAAGTTAATTTGAGACGAGGGAGAATAATGATAAACAAACGTAACAAACACAAATTCGATGCACCTTTAATAGTCACTAATGTTGGCTATGACTATCGTTAACGTGTAAGGTTTTTGTGGCGGAAGCTCTGTTAACTACTGTTCCGCAGAAGAGCGTACAATATCCTGGAAATAACTCACGACATCCCGACTCCTAAATGGGACGACGTTATGGTTAAGGGAGTCATTACGCTGTTGGCGTGAAAAATTTTTAACACACTAGGTTTCTTCGATAAACTTCTTTACCAAAAGGTGGTGCTGTTGTAAAGAAGATGATAAATGAACGGCATTTATCGGAGGACAGAGCCAACACAAACAAACAACAAAGAAACACAAAACAGAGATGATAAAGGGGAAACTGTGGGAATTTGTTTAAAGGATAATTCCGCTCATAGAATTTATTTACAAAGTGCGATGTTCTTCGTACTCATTATTCTCTCCTAGTGCTCTGTTCTTTGCTACTTTTCTGTTACTGCTGTCTTTTCGGGGCTAGGAGAATGAAGTCGTAATAGCGCTGAAATATTGTTGCGACAGCTATCAACCCAAGAAACCTTCCTTCTCCATTGGAAGTCTGCCTGCTGTCGGGTTGGGTTGTGCGTGTTCCGGTTTCGTCCAACATAGTTACTTCTACCTTGATCTTCTGAAGATGTAGGTTTGAGTCGTCCTCACTGGTATATTTTTGAGGAGAGATGTGAGTATAGATCCGAAAATAGGCTGCGAACAGTTCTGTAGTTTACTGGAGACAACCGATCCATTACTACCGCTAACTAAGCTAACAATTTCCTTCCCCACTAGTTTTAGAAGCAGTTGCAATCTCTCTCTACTTTGCTGACTTTGCTGAACTGGATTTTGTAGCAGTCATCTTTGCGTCCATTCATTTTCCCCTGTTGTGCTCGTTTAGTGCAGAAATAATAATAATTAAAAATTAGATTTCTTCTGTCCTACGAGTGAAAGATAAGCCCGTAGCTGGATGTAGTGTGTGAAAGATAATTTTGATTTCTTTTTTTATGTTTTGATTCTGTTGATCACCGAAATAAACTAAAAGACGTCTGAAAAAGTATATATATATATATATATATATATATATATTGCATTAATTTTTTTTCCTAGAGTATTTGCTATCTTGGAAACGATTACTCTGTTTCCGGTAACATCCATTATTTTTACATTTTTTCAAATATTTCTTTACTTTTTTTTTTATTTCTTTACTTTCTCTTCTCGTTGAACTAAATATCGATATGAGTGTTTGGTTTCTTCTTATTCACGAATTATTATGATTATCTTGATTATTGGTTCCACACTAGGGTTGCTTCGCATAACTTTTCTTCCTTGATTGTAGAAATTGAGTTGCTGCATTTTGAAACTAAGCGTTCATTTTCCAATCGTTTTCTTATCGTTCTATTCATTGGAGATCATGTGATCTTCTATTAGGTACAGTTTTATTCCATTCTTAAGAATCTCTGGGAAAAAATCGGGTGGAAATTTTGCTCTGAGCAACACAGATGAGGATGTAATAGTATGAAACATACTGAATTTTCAGAAACACGTGCGCTTGATCAACTTCACTTGTCTTAAGCAACACAATGAACACAGAATGTTTTATCAGGGTAGTACAAAAGATTCTACGGATACTGACTACAATAGTTGTCTTCTTTTATGCGGTCTCCTTCACGGAGAGGAAGCACTGCCTCTTTTTTTTCTCTTTTTTCCACTACTGATCCACTTATATTCAAATATACAATAATTCTATCTCTGTGGAGCGGAGTTGCCGAAGGTTCTCAACAGCGTTCACAGCCGTGTGGCCTGGCGAGTGTGTGGTTTGTCGGTTATTGGACGTACAGTTTTGGATGTTCGATAACCACCAAGGCGCAGAGTCACCAAACTGCCAGATTGTACCATTTGTGCCGCCGCGAACACTGGTAGCAGCCGGCGGGATCGCTCAGCGAAGGTATGAGATGCCCAGCGAACCATAGCGGAACCGCTGTAGCTATTCCATGCCTGCTATATAGATGGACGGAGTCAGCAGAGAAATTTTAAACCCTGTAAATCGAACTGACTACAACATCATTCGAAAAATTCTGTCCACGATAAGAACTGGGTATGTCAAGTACGAAAACAACTCGTACACATTTTCGGCTTCAAAAATTCAAAACAATTCGGCTGGAAAAATAAAGTTTTCTTGGAAACAGTCAAAATTTTCCTCAAATTGGTCACTCGAGAACAACGACAAGGTGTTATCTTATGTATGTCCCTAAAAAAGATTTTATAAAGAAGGGAGAGGCCGAAACAGCTACCGAGTCACGAGACATAACCATTGATTGTAGGTGGTTGACAGCTGTTCAAAGATTCGACAAGTAACGAAATAGAGCAAGTTGTAAGTTCGGCATTAGGAAAACCAAGCAGATCCGACCAAAACCAGCAAATCTTTCCGTAATAGAAGGTTACACTTTGAACTGTTGTCAGGAACAAATAGTCCGATAAGTTTTCAGAGCTAGGAATGCGTGTCTTTTTATTTTCAGTCTGGATTTTTCACCAATTTTCGAAGACAATGGAAATCTCGAACCATCATGCTATATGGGGATCCAAAATGTTCTAGATGACCACCTAACTGTGGATATGTTCATAATTTTGCTTAATTCATGTGTACTTATGTGTGTAGATGTAACGAAGTCGGTAGGAAGTTCGCTGTGGCCGCAAAGTCGAAGGTTCGATATCGTCCCGGTCCCTACTAAGCCTTTTGGGGCCTAAGGGGTCGATGAATTGGTAGCGAACCTGAGAACAAAAACACTGACTTGAACATCGGCTGGCCCCCGCAAGCGATGCCAACACACGTTCCAAAATCTCAAAGATTACGAATTGCAGTAATAGGCGTTGGCGCATCCGAAGCGAATTGATACGTCAAATGCTCCATTTTATATGTACATATATCCGCGGGATATTCGAATGGCAGGATTTCTGAGATGTGAATGCAATTAACGAAGGTTGGCGAAACGTCGCCCACTTTCAGGCTACCCACACATTTGTCAAAGCTGAATTCTGTAAGTGTATTTGAATTCAGCAACTCATTTGCTTTCGATTGATAATCCCAAAATGTTACCCACTCCCAGTGCTTCCGACGGTTTGCGACGGATTTTCGTACACAAGTAAATATTAGATAAAGAAAGGATCTTCACTTTCTTGTACTTCACTGCTCAGCTTCAAGGAGGTCACCAGAATTCTGCATTTTTCTGATGAAGATCTGGATTTCCTTCATCTTTTGCTATATGTATTACCGCATTATGGAGAATTTTTCGTATCTAGAACTTTTTTTTCGATGACTGCTTACTATGAAGTGGACCTCACGAGTCGTTAATCTGATCGAAAAATGGCGCAGTTTTGCAGAGATTTGTTGTGAGGATACCGACTTGAAATGTCACTATGGAAATTATTAAGTTCATGATTTATAGTGGAGAGATCCATGCATCTACGTGTTACGTCACGTTTGTCGTTTCAGCAATTTTTCGTCTTGTATTCGTTTGAATCTGCCCTGCAAACTATACTCCGCAGTAATTTCTCATTCATCTACTACTTGGGAATTTGTTTTCATACCTAAGAGTGTTAATAAGTTCTTGCTGCTTACCTTTTTTCAGAATGAATTGTGGTCTCACTACATGGATCGCATGTATGACGACCTGCTTTATTAATGTCCATGTGGCCATGGAAGTTCTAAAAAAATTTATCAGGAATTATTTAGCTAAGCTCATTAAAAGTAAAGTAAAGTAAAGTCACTGGCGTATCAATCCACTCAGGATGCGCCAACGCGTTTTACTGGAATTCGTGATCGTTGAGGTTTTGGAACGCGTGTTGGCCTATACAATGACTTGCGGGGGCCAGCCGATGATCAAGTCAGTGTTTTTATCCTCCCAAACAAGTCTGGTAAATTTATCGACCCGGAGGATGAAGGTTGGGAGCACGGGGCGGATTCGAACCCTCGACCGTGTGGCTACAACGGACCTCTAACCGACTGCGCCACACCCGCCCAATAATAAGTAACAAGTAATTAAATAAGACAATACATTAAAATAGGAGTTTCAGGGATTCACATCGGAAATCCTTGAAGGGGTACAACAGATTTAGGCAGTATATTTGCAGTTACTACTCGAAATGCTTGTCAATACTGTACCCTTTCTCATCTTTTCATGAGGAGATAAGTTCTGTTTCTTCCTTGCATTTGGCAGCCGTTTCTGACACTCCCTCTCCGGAGTCGAACCCTTATTTTCTGTTACCCATAATAGCAATGGTAGATTAATAGACTACCCTCAAGTTGACAGAACAGAAGCTTTTTCGGAATATTGGCGGACCGGCTGCCATTAGGCAGCGTTATTTAAAATCAGCAAACTACACTCGAAGGTGATTGATTTGCTCTAATAGTTACACCTTTCCGAGAGAGGAGGCTTATTCGCGCTTCCATCTTTTGCGAAAGGATTTCGATAGAGATTTTAGCGTCTTTTTGAGAAATGTTCTCCAGTGGGAATTACGACTTCTCCAGCTTTTCTTTTCATTTGTGCACTTTCAAACACACCCAGCAATCCAGGGGTCAACCGCACTCTTGCCGTTCACTGGGCCTACTTCGAACACGAAGGTCGCGTTTCATGTAATCGGTTGTTGTTTCGATATCCTAGGACTAAAACATTCAAAAGAGCCGACCCTGTTTGATTCAGTTTTCTAATTAATGTCTTCATTAAGAGGTTTTTTGTTCACCGTAAAAGTAGTTTGGACCTCTTTGCTGTTTCCTACTTAGAACACTTGAATTCACAACATTTGGATCTATATGCTGGGATTTTAAGGTTTTTCGCTCATAGAAGATATTTTAGAAAAGAAATATGCGCTCTATTTTTCACAGCTGCAGCTGAAACAGGGACCACCGTTCGTTGGTGAAGCTAGAACGCCCCGCCCATCAGATTGAGTTGCTTCTTTACCACTTCGTCAACGCTTGACCCTTTGAAAGGTGAGTGCGTTCTGGCTTGACCGTAGACTGTCATAAAGTGATCAAAACTACCATAGTAAACGTAGAATTGAGCATTTCAGTAGTGTTGGTTTTTGCGCGTATTAACTCCCACCCCTCACTGAGTACAATTAATGTTGGGCAACTAAAAGTACTGGATTTCCTTGTATCATGCTTCTATCCTCGACAATCTTTATCCAGTCCGGTCTGTAATTTGGATAGTCTATCATATTTGCTAAATTATTCCCCATGTTTTTTGTTCTAACAAATTTGTAAGCTAAATTTATAAATAACTTTTGAATTTACTAGTCTTCAAATATATTTTTTAACGTATGGTCTTCAAAAGACATCCTATTTTGGGTTATCGATGATTTTTGTATGGCCAAACTTTTTCGTTCACATTCGTCCTTCTTGCTTTAATTGTTCCTTTATTTGTTTTTCTTGACACGCCATTGAGCGTGGTAGTTGATTAAATGAATAGATAGATAACTGGATGGATAGGTAAATAAACCAAAACAACACTAGGAATTGAGGAATGAGATTCACTACTTCCATTGGATCCACCGTAGTTTCTTTAGTTTTAATTTATTGTAGTTTTACTTTAGGTTAAAAGGAGATAACAGTTGAAGAAAAGCACCTACCACAAACATCACTTTCGCAGCTGAGTGCATCTGCAGTCATGCTTTGCTTCGTAAGATGTCAATACATTAGATGGTTTCTTTTCCTCATATAGAATTGGATGCATGCATTGCCAGACAGTTTCTATTGGACTACAGCTGATATCTTCTTTTTAGTACTTATTGCATTTCTTTGGCGTTATTTATGAGATCTAAGTATAGATAGAACCCGTGAATAGATTTTCGAAAAGGATGTCTGTGTTTGGTTGAGGAAAACAGTGAGATTTTGGTTCTGGCAGTTTTATTACTCCAAGATCTGGGCATCACTTATGCATTCGCAACAAACATTCTTCAACTGATGGCTCAAAAAATATGGTCTTCTATGGTGACGAGAGAGATTGGTGAAATGCTGGAATGGTGGAATGACTAGAAGAGTTTGTATGTTTTAGATCTTAAAGGCAAAATAATAAGAAAATGAGGAGTGCGAACGCCATCGCGCCGAATCAGTTGGCGTGGGAGAAACTTTACTGATGGAACTTTCCTACAACATAACACGTATGCGAGTACAAACACAACCGCGGCGTTTGGCATAGAGCGGTAGAGAGCGGCAGCATCAGTAGCCCATTGGTTGTCCGCTCGCGCGATGTATCCATGCTCTTGCACACGAGACACGTAAAAAAATTAGGTAGGCAAAGCCGTTTTCGGCGCAGTTTTTCATTGTAGTCAGCGAGAATTAAGCATGATCGCGTGCATATGCGTGCACGCACAACCTTATTTTGCAGCGTTATCTCCTCATGACATGGGCAACAGTAAATTTAAAGGTAGAAATAAGTAACCTGTCAACTATGTGTTTTAACTGTTTGTAAAAAAAATGTCCTTCTATGTACATTTCACACAGCTAAAAGGTGTCAAGCTTATTCTGCTACTCTTTAAATTCTTCCCTAATTACATGAGTTCTCCACTGTTATATGGCGGTACTGTTGTATAGCGAAAGATTCTCATTACATTGCGAAAAGGTGCTGTCGCCCAGCACATCGCTTAAGCTGAAAGGTCAACTGCCTGAGGGGAGCTTGCAGTCTTTGGCAACAATCGTCACGCTGAACTGCCGAACCCTATCGAGTGAACTCCAAGAAAGGACCCTTTCTAGACTTATGTACCTCTGTCTGCCCGTTGCTGCACTGCAGGAAACACACATGATAGGTCGGCCCGTCATCAGCACCATATATTGTGGCGATGCTGATGGGAAGAAAGTAGGTAGCTGCGCGTAGTAGTAGTTGTGAGTTGTGAGGAACGATTACAACAACCTAGTGGAGGAATTTGGGTCAACGTCGTCTATATGCGCCTTTGTAAGACTGAGGGACCGCAGAGGACGTAAACTCTGGACCGTGAGTGCCCACGAACCTGCGGAAACCGCTGAGGACAACAGTAAGGACGCCTTCTATGATGAACTCAATGCGTTGTTGTCTAAAATAGCCAGCCAGGAGGTGGTCATTGGTGGAGTCGACGCAAATGCGAAGATAGGACGAACAACAATCCGATGTGACTCGAAGAACAATCCGATGTGCCAGGAAAATGGTATTTTCGGTATTAGTGGTAATGTTATGGAGCGCACGTCGGACAGCGGTGACCGTCTAGTCAACTTCCGTGAAGGTCTTTCGTGAACGAACGTATTATTCCTCTTGGACGTCATCGCTTTCACGTTTAAGAGGAATAATCGACACCATCAGCTCACCTGAGAGAGGTCAACCTTTCTAAAGCCTGAAGAGCAGAGCAAGCGGAAGACGAGGACTCTCAAACTTCAGTTCGACCACGTTCTGACGGCGAACATTCCACAATCAGATACCCAAAAATTTAGAGCTGTTTGGGACGTCACGTTCGACTCTGACCACCATTCAGTTGGTTTCAGCTTCATGATACAGTCCCACAAGAAGCCCAGGAGTCCTTCTTCAACCGAAAGTCGAAATGGCAGATCTGAAAGACGAAGAATGCAGAACGAAATTTCGGCTACGTGTCTGCTCATGACGGAGTACGTACCAGGAAGAAGCTTAGCGACGCGGATTCCTTCACAGATTGCGTCCAGGACGCTGCACGGGAACGCTTCCGGTTTTATTGCCGCGGAAAAAGTTTGCCTTTGCATCTGCGGAAACAAAATCCAATTATAATCTTTTATGAGCTGTTTGCAGCGCTGTCGATTTTAGTCAGGAAAAGCGACTGAGAAGGAAGTTGCGTTACGAACTGCAAAAAGACCGCGAAAACGAATGGATGTTAGGAGCGAAGGAGTTTGAAAATGCGTGGGAGGACGAGAACCCGCGGAAAGGCTATCTTTTACTAAAACAGCATAGCGGCTAAATGAAAAGATGTTCTCCGGTCTTCAACACTCCCAATGGAAAGGTTGTCGGTGATGCAACTCTTCCAATTTAGAGGGATCATTTCAAGTCGTCGCTGAAGCGGCAAGCGCAGCCGGTTCCTGAACTCGAGCACGTTGATAGACCGACATATGCGATTAACTATGAACCACCGACTGAGTCGGAGGTTGTGTTCTGTATTCAAGAGATGGAAAATAGAAAATCTGGTGAAGGCGAAGTGATTAGCGCAGAATTGCTGAGATATCTTCTTCCGTCTGGGATTCGTGAGATGACAAAGATCATCCGTTAAATATGGATAGACGAAAGGATACCTGACTCGTGGAGACACACTATCATAATTCCCCTCCAAGAGGAGTTATCCGTCACGGGCTGTGGAATTATCGAGGGATCTCTTTGCTGCAAGTTATGTGCAAAGGTTTTGTGGCGGGTTATCGTGGGCCGACTAATCATTAACATCGCGAAAAAACAACACGCTACGAACAAGCTGGTTTTCGTCCTAGCCGATCCACGATTGACCAGGTGTTCATCGTCAATTTAGTGATCGAAATCTAGCAGCGGTATTCGTACCCAATGGAATTAGCGTTTCTGGACTTTAAATCCGCTTTTGACACTCCTCATCGAGGCCGTTTTTTTTAACGCGCTCCGCACCGACGGCGTACCAAGAGCGTTCGTTCGCTTGCTTGATGACATGAATCAACGAATAACCGCTGCAGTTCGAACAACAACCGGATGTAGAACACCTTTTGAGATGGTAACTGGAGTAACACAAGGTGCAGTGACAGGACCCTTAATGTTCAGTTTTGCCATCGACGACAATATGCGAAGATCAGTAGATTAGTGTCTGGCCGATATTATCCTAGCACCATCAGGATGCCTCTTGAGAGATCACGCTGACGATGTTGTTATACTTGCAGAAATCAGTACAAAACTTCAACATGTTGTCAACCGCGTATCGAGGCTGGCTGCAGCCTATGGACTGCGTCTACGCCCGGATAAATGCAAATAGATGTGGGCATCTTTGAGACCTCGAATGGAAATCAGGGTGGACGGACAACCGATCGATCTTGTCGATGAGTTCTGTTACTTGTGCTGTATGCCGAAGAAGAATGGTAGTTACAAGAAAGATATTCAGCAAAGATGCACCAAGGCCATTTCTGCATTTAACTCCTCAACGAGATCCCTGTGGAGGACCTTCATCACCAACGTAGTCAAGCCACGAGTCTGCCTATCCGCAATTCCCCCCATCATGGTGTACGGATCAGAGACTTGGGCAGCATCATCTACGATGATGAAGAGGCTTGATCGCACGGAGAGGAGGCTGCTTGGATGGTTGCTCGGGTACATTTGGCCTCGGGTATCCCACAGTAAAAATCTTTGCGCGGAAGTTGTGGTATGCAGCGGGCGACACATGCAAGAGCGAGCAGAGTTATTTTCAAAGACGGGGCACTACGGCGAAGATGAGGGTAGTCGCGTCAGCCGATGAAGTCAGGTAAGTCAAGTTACCCTGATCTGGCCTTGAAACCGTAATATTTCACCTTGGAGCTGCTCGAGCTGCAGGCAAAAACGAACTTATCCCCAAGCTAGCGAAGTCCCTGCAGAGAAGCGATGAAAGTGGACCCCAAAGAGAGAAGAGGACCAGTTTTGGCTGAAGCAGCAGAGGAGGTAACAGCATGGGTCGGGAAACTGACGTGAAGAACGACATGATCTCCGAGTCTGGAGGAGGCAAGCAGTTGGAGAGCATTAAAGAGCAGTTGAGAGGACTAGGAACTGTGCGCTTACTTATTCGACACCACCGTTCTTTCTGCTCTGACTTACGCTCTGGAAAACCGTACGCCTTGCAGTCAGGAGGAAAATGCGATTAGCGCTCACAGAAGGGCGATGCTTAGAGTATTGCGCAAGAGAAGAGGGTGTTCGAAGTCCAGTCCTACGTGAACGTCAAAGGTCAGAGATATGCCAGAGAAAGTAAAATGAGGTGAATCAGACATGATGCGTTGGGTAAAATGTAGGTGGGGCGACGCTCAGTGGCGCCTTTATTTCTCAAAGTAAATAATTATATCAGTCGGGGTCTGAGACCTAAGCATTAGTCTTGGAGGATCTCTGTCATGTAAGCTAAAGTTACTAAGAGAAAAAAGTAAGTTGGAGCGTCGAGAAAAAGGGCGCCATTAAGTGCACCCTCCCCCCAACTACATTTCCCTCGATGCGTTTCAACGGGATGCGCTGGACAGAATCTGTGAGTATAGATGCGATAGTCGGAACCGGTGCTCTGATCTCCTTCACCTTTGTACGGTTGGCAGAAAAACTCCTTGCACTTGTTAACGATTGACAAAAAGACCCTCTTCACGGTTTTCGGAGGGATCCTGCTCACTTGAGCAGCACTCCTTGAGTTCGATCTCCCTTCACTTGACAAGGGTCGTACTCATGCCTATCGCACCCATGTCTGCGAGCGACTAGATACCCGGGGTGTGGAATGCATTGTAGAAAAACCGCCGACCCCACTACCAGGTCTTTTCACAGAGTTTTTCAAAGAAGGATATGATGCTTTTTGAGTCCCACGAGAAAAGAAGCCTGTGGACAACACTTACGCGCGATCGAGACAAATGCATGTGTTAGTGGCGCTTGCTCGTGCAAATCCAGGAACAACGGGATATCAGACGACAGCGGTGATACATGTGTTCTTGAGAGCAGCTGGTTATTTTTGCAAGTGGATGTCAGGGTGGATTGGTGTATGATTTGTCAAGTCCGACTACTCTTAGCTATAATCTTACGATTCTCATTTTCTTAACGGCATCACCACACGAATCTGAGGTGGTACGGATTTCAGGTGGAGTATTCGTATACGGAATCGTAGATTAAGAAGAGAGGGTGACTCCGTTCATTTCTTCCTAATTGGCCCTGAAGATATGGCTTTGAGCGTTCTAGCGCGCTATTTTCTACAACGAGTTCGATTAGAGCGCGCCAGCCTTGTGCACGCGCCGTCCAGTGACCTCAATCGATTGTCATCAATTTCTGTAATGCGCTCGGAATCTGGTTTATCTTGAGCAGTTTTTGGAACCAGTGAATGCTGTCCAATACTTGGGTTTTTTTTTGTGGGTCTCCACCGCCTTGCGATCGAAATCTGTCAAGCAAAATTATACGGGATTTTTTTTTTGACCACGATGACAGATTACAACTTGGTTATCATGCATTTACATAACAAAAACATTAAAGGAGAGAAGTAGAAAATCATTAAATAAACTTTCGTACAATCTCTAACAGTCTAACGTGCAGAAGTTCCTGATACGGTCACATTTGGTTGATGTTGTAGAAGTGGAAAAACTCAGTTTGTTTCAAAACTACTCATATAATCGGCGGCCGCCAACCGGGTGGCAGCAAAGTATTTATTCGGGGCAGAGAAACTCTGTATGAGGCAGAGAGAGGGAGACGGTGATGGACTGAAGTCGTTTACAAACGTGAATGTTCAGTCTGGAGTTTCTTAGTGATTCGCCATGCTTTGCACCATTGTTTTTTTTTGTTGGTTTTTGACTGCTGTCTGACGCTTCTTTTGTAGATTTCAGAGAACTACTGCTCAAAGTCTCTCAATCTAAGACGTTTAATAAAACCTAAAATTCACCACTATTTTTTAAACTTTTGAAAGATAGCGGAAACTGCGAGCAGATTCAGCTGCACTGTCTAGAAAAGAAAGTGGCGTATCATGAATACCACTTTATTTATTTACTTTTGGCGAAAGCTTAATAAGTGCGTCCAGATTAACTCAAATGCAGAATTTGAAAAGAGGTTTTAAAATAAAAAAAATATTTAGAACATTAGCAACTACTAGTAAACAAAACAAAAAAAGAGCAACACTACTAGTGCAGTCACATCAGAGAGGACCATGACTTTTTTTTAGTAAGCTAACACTTACTTTTTAAAAGACAAAGTACTTGAAAGAGAAATATTTTTGACAAGTCACGCTCACCATAAGAACTCCAAATCCATGTAATTCACGACCCAATAGAGCATACCGAAAGTGTACTCGTGACCCGAAGTGGATTAAAGGCATCACTCCACGAATCTGAGGTGGTACGGATTTCAGGTGGAGTATTCGTATACGGGATGGGAGACTACGGAGAAGGTGGTGATTCCGCCCATTTCTTCCTAATTGTCATAAAAAACGGCCCGGAAGATACGACTTCGGGCATTCTGACGCACTTTTTTCTACAAGGAGTTCGACTGGAGCGCGCCAGCCTTGTGCGGCGCCGCATCTTCCGGGCCGTTTTTTACGACATTTAGGAAGAAATGGACGGAATCACCCTCCTCTCTATAATCTACTATCCCTTATGAGAATACTCCACCTGAAATCTGCACCACCAACAGATGCATCAGATTCGTGGGGTGATGCCGCTAAGGTAGAATTTTTATCACTCTTTGTCACTTCTTAACCTGTCGTCTGTAATCAATGTGTTGCTAATTTTGCATCTTGTGAATCTCACAAGGTAAGATAATTATTGCTAAGCTAAACGGTGGGCCAAAGATCAACATTTCCGCGCAACATTGACACAAATTGCGATCGGATGCTGTCAACATGACAAGTGCGTCCATTTTATTCCCTTTTTAGCTTGTTGACATCAGAGAGGTTGCCCTTCTTGTATGAGTGCTCTCCTAGAGTTTTGATGAGAACTACTTCTGTTCATGGAGTCATTCAAGAGTTAAAGACTGGGCTTTGAACTTCTTTTTTCTATAGCCGTTTGCCGCCTTGTACTTTATTCTGCGAGAAATATGCACCTACACTTCTCAGAAAAGAGTTGTTGATAGTCGGTTATGTCGTCCGTGCGCTCAAATCTCTGCTTCTTTCCTTAAAGGCATCAGAATGAGGGGAGATTTCAGGTGGAGATCGATACGGGTGGAAGACACGGAGAGGAAGGGATTCCATCCATTTCTGCTAATTGCCGTAAAAAACGCCCGAAGATCCCACAAGACTGGCGCGCTCCAATCGAACCTCTTGTACAAAATGGTGCGCCAAAACGAATGAAGCCGTATCTTCTGGGCCGTTTTTTACGGCAACTAGGAAGAAATGGACGGAATCACCACCTTCTCCGTAGTCTACCATCCTGTATACGAATACTCCACCTGAAATCTGCTCCACCTCAGATTCGTGAGGTGATGCCTTTAAGTCGTCTGTTAAAATCGTTGTAAAATTGCAGGATATATGAGCAAGACGAAGGTTCCTGAAGGATCTGTATATTTGGAAGCTAATATTTCCTTTGACACTGTGCTTACTTCACTGTTTTGGCTGAAATGTAGGAGTATGTAGACTTTGTTTATAAGTCTCCTCTAGCCTTCGAAAAGACTTGTTCAGTTAATTAGAGGGCATAACATTTCCTCAAGCACTACTTGAGGACGAGTTTCTTTTTCTGCACTTCCTGTTCCTCATGATAGCTCAGGCATTGAGAAACTCTTGATGCCTGCCTAATCTGTATCAGAAAGGAACAACAGGGCAGTTCAGAGGTGTTTGTCAAAAACGATCAAAAATTTTCTTTGTCTTTCATTCTGCTCTGTGTTACGAATTACCGGGCTGTTCTTTTTTTTTTTTTTTTTTTTTTTTTTTTTTTGAAAAAAGACTGCATGGAAACGTAGAAACTATCGATAAATATTGATAATCCAAAACAAACGTAACGATGTTATCACGTTTTTACGTTTTTCGGCTGACAACTCATTTGAAAATCCGATGGGAATAAAAGATTGATTTTGATGTGTATTTAATGTTGGATCTTAATGTACATCGCGAATTTAATTTTGAATCTTTTCAATCGTTGCACGCTTTGTTACTCAAACGCTCCATGAACATGGCACTTCAAGAGCGACACCTTTTCTCACTCAAATGTCATGAAAAGGGAGTTTTTATCTTCTACCGATAGACAGTTGTGTAACATTTTCCATACATTCCTAATTCCCAGCAGCAGGTATCGCAGAAGCTGCATTGGTCGTTCTCGGGTGAAGGGAGTTCTTCTCAAAGCTCTTGACTTCATCCCTAATTCCGCCTACTTTTTTTTTAAACAGAAACTCTTGTTCTCCATTTTTGCCGTATTCAGTAGAATCATTTGTAGTTTTCACTCTTATACTGCGTTATTTCCCACCATATGTGTTACCTTCACGATCATGCGAACACCTCGGTTTTTCGGGTTTAGTTCTGAAGCTTTTATATGAGTAGTGTTAAGAAATGTCAGTGGCGAAGTTTAGGATTGATCAGAAACATTTTCGATGGCAGAAAATTCTTATTGGTGCTCAGTTTGGAACGTATCTGAAAACAAGTATATATATATATATATATATATATACTTGTATATGGCGGGTGTGGCGCAGTCGTCGTTAGAGGTCCGTCGTAGCCACACGGTCGAAGATTCGAAACCGCCCTAGCGCAAACCAAGCCTTTCATCTCTCCGGGGTCGATAAATTGGTACCAGACTTGTCTGGGAGGATAAAAACACTGACTTGACACATCGGCTAGCCCCCACAAGCCATTGTAAAAGCCAGTCACACGTTCATTAATCTCAAGCGATTTTGAATGAATTGGAGGGAACGTGGTGGCGCATCCCAAGCGGATTGATTGACGTCAGACGCTATCCTTTATCCTTTATATATATATATATATATATATATATATATATATATATATATATATATATATATATATATATATATATATATATATATATATATATATATATAATGGATGTTGGGAGTGACCACTATTGACTGATTTGGACGTATAAGCCTTGTGATTCAAAGAATGATTGAGAATAGTTGTCGCCATTCGAACAACCTGCTGCCGACTACATAGACAAGTGAAACCATTCGTTGGTTCCTAATAATGGTGGCATTTTAATGGAGACCTTCAACGCCTTCCTTAGCCTATTTCTTTTTTTCCAAGAATACATAGTACAAACGCTGTACCATTCGCAAAAATCGAGAACTAATAAGCAACATATAACAAACAATAATACATACAACATATAATAAAAACATATATAACTACAACAACATAAACAAAATTAATTTTTAATTTCCTTGAGAAAAGAGTTTTTCTGAACTAGGAACGTAACTATAGTATGTAGTGTCAAAACAAAATTAAGCTTGGTGCAATTGCGAAGGCGGCTGTGCTCGAAGCGCAGCGGGGGAGCGTAGCAGTTAGGACCAAGAAAGAACCATTGTTAGCACCAATCATTGTTGCGGTTTGCGATGGTCCCACTTCGATTCCGACTGATATATCCACCGAGTCTCTTCAAGCGCAGGCGCTTAGATCACGCTTACGGTGAGAGGTTCATCTGCGGTTCCGCGATCGATGGCTTGGAACCGCTCTGAGGTCAGCTACGGCTTTTATTCTTCTTAGGTCGATTAAATTAAATTAGTACCTGACTTGTATGTTAGGATAAAAACACTAATTTGATATATCGGCTAGCCTCCGCACGTCATTGTATAAGCAAGACGTTTTCTGAATTTAAGTGGATGGCTGACGCATACCATGCCGATATCGAACACCTTGTCCTCAGTGTATGCGGCTAGTGGAGAGTTGCATTTTTCGATGAACTTCGGATATTGTGAAACGAGGGCAGTTTTTCCTAAACACCAAATGCGCGAAAGAGAATCAAACCGTGAAAAGTTGTTAAAATCACTAAGCAAAACCTACTTTTGCAGAAACTTTTTTTTAAAATGCTGGCTTCCTCCGGCTAAATAAAAATGAAGGTCATAAAAGACGGAGAGATTACCCTGGAAGTGATTTGAAACGTTTTGCTTCTTTTTCGTACATTTTGCGCTTTTTCTGTTTCTTTTCTTTTATGAAGTTTGATGTGCGGGTGTCTCCACATCGTTTCTAGGATGTTAGAGAAGACCATGTAACGTCATCGAGGCTGTCGGCCCATCTACATTGTTTCTAAGATAGAAGTGAACGTCATATTTTTCGATCTCCTGGCTTGGATGGGGTGAATGGAAGAGCAGAAATAGTGCTGGCTGTAGGAGAAATCCATCCCTATTCGTGTTGTACAAAAAGCGGTTGTCTTGAGTTCTCACATCATTTTTCCCTCTAGAGAATCCAAAACAAGTACTATTTTTGATACGTTTTAAGGGTAATCATTGTTTCTCTAACATTATTGTACATAGTAGCGAGCCTACTCTGTCACGTGTGTATTTGGATGTGTATGTAAAGAAATTCCGGAAGGCAGTGATACGGTCCACCAGCGGAAATCGCTGAAATGGGGAGAACCGGATTCATAATGTCGAATTGTGGCACCCGCGCAAAAAGCGTAAAAATGGGATGAGGAGGATTGTGCGGCGTCGAGTTCGTGCAGCGTTGCAGGAAACAGCAGAAATGGGGTCAGTCGGGTCCGATTGCTTTGTGCTGGTGTAGTGGCCCTAAGATGGGGTAAAACAGATCTTACGGGGTCGAAAAACACTGAGAAGATACCAAAATATGAAGTTGTTGCGACGGCTCATTGGCTGGGATCAGCGTAATATCAGTAGCTGAACACAGTGCAATTAATGATGAGGTATTACCGCACAGTAATTCCAAACTGATTTGCCAAGCAGTAAATGAGACGCTAGGAACCGTTTCATGGTGGTGACAATTGCTTTGTTGCGTTTCATCCCTATGTTCTCCCCATCTCGATTTTCCTGCACGTTTGGCTCCTCACGTTCGTATCATCCTTCCTCAGAAATCGGAAACACACGTGCAAACGGCTGCCTACGGGATAGCTAACAGTTCACGTGATCTGACGTAAAACCCGTGAACGTTTGCAAAAGATGATGATGATGTGCATTCACATCATTTCATTTTATCGCGTCATTTTGTGCTTACTGTTGGGAAAAGAAAGTATTTCGCATGTGTTTGAATCGTGGCGTTATAGAAGATGTATAGGTGTAAAATCAACTTCGACTCTTCCCCAAGGTAGTACTGTGGCCTTCAAGAAAGAATATTACGGAATCTTTCGTCACTTCTTAAATTTCTCAAAGGATCGAAGATAGTGTTGTTAGCGAAGATAAAGTAGAGGATGAAGTGTCTGAGCTTGATCAATCCCCTCCGGATGCGCCATCACGTTCACTCCAATTCAGAATCGTTTGGGGTTCACGAACGTTAAAGTAGCCTATACAGTGACTTGCGGAAGCTATTCGACGAATCAAGTCAATGTCCTCCCAAATATGTCTGGTACCAATTTATCGACGCCGGGGGATGAAAGGCTTATGGCGGATTCGAACCTCCGGTGGATAGTGCAGACACAGCGAAACCTCTTACGGACTGTACTACATCCGCCCTCAGGTAGTGAAGATGAAGATCTAATTTCACAGGAAGCGCTGCTCCTTTTAATTTTTAACGCTCAGTGAATGCGAGCGAAGCAAGCATATCAAGAGGTTTGAAGCCCGGCGTTGGCCGGACGTTCAAGCTGGTTATACAATTTGTGGCCGTTTTAGCGATGTGTCAGAAGCGTTAACCAGGTTGAAAGAAATCATTCTCTGTAGCTTCTTCATGAAATTGAAAGATTCTTCAGCACTTCTTTTACCACCTTTTATTTTATCTTCGAATGTCGACTATTTCTTAGAGTTAGAAGACTGTTTGAGACTTTTATGATATACTTTTTGACTTCTCTGCTGTTATTTCGACGTGATAGCCTTGCTACGTTAATCGAGCCTGTGTAGTATGATGATGGTTCTCCATTTCGACCCGTATACTAAACGCATTTAGCGGAATCAATGAGATTTTTTGATTGTTGAGACACTAGGTGTTTTGACGCGGCTTTTTGATGTCTTCACTTCGTAAGGTACGCTAATTCCCCTTGACAATTGTAGAACGTTTGTTTTCACCGATGTCATCACATTTCTAGTGTTCTGTTCACATAAGCTGAAGATGTTTACCTTTTTCTGCTGTTGCATAGCCAATGGGCAGTGTATAGTGTCTGGTTTTTTCTTGAAGATGTCGAGTTCTGCCAGATGTTATGCGGTAAAAACAAACTTTCTCATGGTCGTGCGTCCCCTCTAACCGTGCTCTGAGGTCTCTCATCGAAATGCGACTTATTCCTCTCGGCCTTATTCCAAGTGGTCGCTAGCTCTCTCCTTTTCAGATCTGCAAAAGCGTTACCGGTAAGCTACTGATCCAGTGATCTATTATCTTCTCTCAAACTCCCAGCTTAAAATAAATGATGGTTTTCCTTGGAAGTTTGCACCAAAAATTGTTGAGAAATTTTCAATTTAAAATTTTGACATAGATCATAAGTTGTTTAATCTTTTCATCTTCTATCCAACCTTTTCCCTTGCTTTCAAGTTGACGTTTCGACCTCTGTTCAGGAAACGAAAATCTTATTTTCTTATTTAACCAAATTTTCAACGGGAAAATTGAAGAAAGGTTATTCTGTTTTCAAATATCTTCACAATTACCACCAAGTCCGGAACAATTTTTCTGGACTATAATTTGAATCAAACGGTAGAGGTTAGACATAGAGGTTCCTTGGTGTAGACGCACATACTTTTTGGTGTGTTAAATTAGGTTATCCATTTTTATTCTATCCCATTTTCCAAGCTCCTGAGTGAGTGGGTTTCTTCAGCTTACGGGAAAAAGTAAAAAAAATGTTGGAATTAGATTTCTGCTGTGTCGGTTCAAGAGGAGGAAATTCGGGGGAAACTGTTGCATTGTCGCTGACTGCTTTCTGCGTTAGCATAGCTATTTTCGCTACAATATGCGCTCATACATCGCCTTTTTCTTTAATACTTGCCGTCAGGCACATATATTTGAGAGCTGAAATACCCTACTTCACTTTAATATTCATTAGCCCTCTTAATGTTTTTCGTGAAGGGATATAACTCGTTTCCAACGTTTACCTTGTCAGGAGAGGATAATTGAGGATAAAATTTCCTGTGTCCGTTTGTACAAATATCCAATGTCTGTTCGAAAAACCGAACGTTACCTTTTTTCTATCTAGGAGAATGTCCTCAAATTTCTGCATATTGCAGCGTTTTGTGAACTTAATGGACGCTTTACGATTCTAAACGAGTAATCAGCTAGAGGCTAGTGCAATTTTTGCGTGGTTGTTCCACAAAAACGATTAGCATACATGTTTTTTGATCCCGTTCTTCCTTTTTCTCATTCTATTTGCAAAACATTGATTAGTTCGTGGTTGTTTGCTATTTGCATGGTCGAAAAATTTGCAGAGAAAGGACAGGACTTTGTAGGAATGTGATCAGCACCGGTTTTAAATGCGCGTGCGTGATTCTTCTCATCCACCGCCGGGGGAGCTACTGGGTAGTTACCACTTGCAAAGATGGTACTTGGAAAGGTTGTTGAAAGTTGTAAATGGAAAGAAGAGCATCAACTTGACCTTGAGATTTAGGAAACATATAGTTGAAACTACTAACTTTCGAATGGCTGTGGATTGTTGATCCACAGTAATTCGAGAGTTAGTAGTTTCAACTCAAACTCTCAACTTTCAACTCTCAACTTTCTCAAATCGTTACAGATCACATTATTTCGTGGTGAGATTTGTGTTTGAATGTCTGCTCATTTCCTACCTGACATCTCACCATTGTCAAACAGTTCTGTTGAAATTTTGTATAGGAAGCTGATTTTCACAACTGCACATGAAACCTCTACACTCTTCGATTACGATCACGCCCAGTCCCGCCCACCTAGAAATGTGTCACGTATGCGAGCGCAGGCGTATGAGCTTCGTCTTGCAGTGGGCGGAAGAGATAGCATCAGTGAGCAGTCTCTTGATTGTCTGCTCGGCCGCAGCCCTGGCGACTATTTCTTCGTTCTCATACATGATTCGTTGCCAGGTACCTCGCAGAAAAATTTGATCGTGAAGTGGATTTCCAGCGTCGAGAAGTTGAGCGTGATAGCGGTCGTACTCGTTATCTACATCTCTAGCCATATCTTTTCGTGTAGCGATCCCAACATTTTCGATTTTGTAGTATGCTGAATAGTGGTCATTTTTTTTTGTTTCCGAGAACACTTGTTCTTTTCTCCTCTAGTGAAAAGACTGGTTACGCAAACCCACTGTTGGTGTCAAGGAGTGCTTTACTATCTCTTCTGTTAACAATACCCGGTTACTGTGCATTGTTTTCGGATCCACACCAATAACTCCACATTCAAAAGACGTCATATCTTTGGTCCTTTGAAGATGTCAACAATTTCATTGCTACTTTCTCAAAATTTCCCAGTTCACGGATTGTTGACATCTTCAAAGGACCAAAGATATGACGTCTTTTGAATGTGGAGTTATTAGTGGTCCGCTGTTTCGATCAATCCATAAAAAGTTTCTTCTTGTTCTTTACGCGACTTCCAGTTGGAACCGTGTAGAATCGACAAAGCAATGTTTATTGCTGAAGCTGTCTGAAGCTGTCTGACTAGATGTAAGCAAGTGAACGGTAGCCACGGTAAAACAAGGTAAAGCATATCTCAGGACCAGAACAGCATATATTGACGAAAAAGTACGAAAACATAGAAAACGGTATTTTAGTGGTTGGAAGTAACTAACTAATCACTGATGTTTACGGGAAAATCAAAAACTTGAAGCGAAAGTTACCTCAGGGCTGCCACTGAGCGCACAACTTGGTTTCACCGCATTTGATTCGTCCTTACCTTAACAAGAGAGAAAGTCCCACGTTCGTCTCTTCAAATTTTGCAAAGACTGGATGTTGTTCTTTCTCCATGGTGATTTTGGTAGTCGTTTTCTTGTGAATGCCTCGATGGTCATCTAACTGATGCTGATGGTGGCATGAACTTATATTATATTTTCCTTTCCAACGGTTCACTCTCTCTTCTAAAATTTTGATGGATGGCGCTGTCTAGTGGTTAAAAAACCATAACTAACCTTGCTAAACAACATTAATATTTCCTAAAGTTCCCGATTTTCTCATTGTTTCCCATCCGTTTATCAATGCTCACCTTTCTCGAATTCAGTCCTCTTTGTTGTTTTTCTATCAGTTGCACCGAATCTGAAGTTAGTGAAGTGGAAAGGAATACAGGCTCTGTTCTATCTGGTTGTTGTTTGTGCACGTACCTTCAGAAATTGAAGTGTAACTCTCTTTGAACTCTTTGAATGTCACTTTGTTTCCCGAATAGTGCCGTTTTTCGTGCTTATTTTGATTTTTCCAAGTGAAATACTATATATTGCCCACATTTGTATAACTCACCACATCTCAGCACTTCGCGAATTGATACAAAAAAAGAAGGAAAAATCTTGGTAGAAAATCTATATGGGTTTACCTAATAGTATGCGTTTTCTGTTCATAAATTGAGCAAGCAAGTTCAATCCATTAGCTCTTTTGCGTAATTCTGTAGGAAACAGCTGATCTGGAGTACCCCCTCCCCCCACCTCTCTCTCTATCGTACTACTCACAATACTTAGTAAGTATTGTGAGTAGTACGATAGTAGTAGTAGTCTCTGTCGCACTACTCACAATAGGTAAAGAAACCTTGGTATTGGATAGGAAATCCATCAAATTTCTGAATTGGCCAGAATATAAGCACCTCTGTTTTCATTATATTAGAATTTCCATGGCAATGAGATTAGTACAAGGAGCAATTGTTTAAGAACTCGTGCATCTATCGTAGAGTGGTAGTCTCCTAATCTTTTGTTATATTCTAGAGTTACAGGAGCTTGTTGTAAGGAAAGAGAGTTTCACGCTTACATGACTGAAAAGTGCTTAGGAGAAGAGTATTCATTTGTGTGTTTGGCGATAGTATCACTGTTCATCGAACGACCGCAATGTATGTTCGATTCAGGCGAGGAAGGGCATGGGAGAATGTGTTAAGTCTGGAAGTGCTGTGAATTGTTGCGAAGGCATAGCGATCGCCGAGGTAAACATCAACATCGGTTACTGCTTACAAGTGGAGTGCATCTGAACGCAATGAAAGAAGTGATTAAAGCCATTACTCCACGAATATGAGGTGCTACGGATTTCAGGTGGAGTATTCGTATACGGGATCGTACATTATGAAGAGAATGGTGATTCTGTCCATTTCTTCCTAATTGCCGTAAAAAACGACCCGAAAAATACGGCTTCGGACATTCCGGCGCGCTATTTTCTACAAGGAGTTCGATTGGAGCGCGCCAGCCTTGCGCACTGTTGCTGTATGTGATGGTGGTGGTTGTGGTGGTTGTTTTGCACTGCTTGCACATACACAATATGAATAAATATAAACGTATAAGTATAAAAATAAAAGTAGGTGTAAATAGGTAGCAAAAATATTAGAACAGATAACAGATATTAGAACAAAATGAACGATAGAAAATATTTGAGATCAATGAAGAAAATTCTCGTGATCAGCACTTTTTATTGGATTTTTTTTTCGATTTGGTACGTCTCAAATATTCTCGCGAAAAAGTGTTATCACATTCGTTTCGTCGAATCCAGTGTGAGAAATGTAAAGCTCTACCTTTTTTTCACTAAAAATACTGTATCGTATTGCAGTTGAGATACACTTATAATGCTAATACGACTATTTTGCAAATTTGCAGCTCTTATGCCCGGAGTACCTTACAGCGTGCAGAATTGCTATTCATTTGCAGCCTAACACATAGAACTAATGCTATTTTTACGGGATTTTTTGACTTAGAGTGAGCTGATAAGCGTTCATATCATCTGCGATTTTTTTTTAAAGATTTTTGTTTCCTTTCTTTTCTGGGGAATTTTGCGTGGAGTGCTCTTTTCAAACAGTTTTTGATCTCTCGAAACAACTTCAGGAATAATATTTAGGAAACAGCGGGATCATTTCCTTGTTGTTCGAATTTTTTAAATGGAATCTTCTCATTTTCAATGTTGTAGTAACTAGATTTCATTCAGTATTTATATGAAAATGTATACGTATGTATAATAATTATAAATAATTACCTATTGGACAACAGTGTTTTTTTAATATCCTGAGTTGAATACTTGAGGCTTGATTAAGCGGAAAACCATTATTCCGTTTGTTCTAATTTGTTCTGCTAAACGCATCTGCATCTGCATATCGCTCGGTATTCTTCTAATGAACTTTTTTCACTTGAAAAGTTCTTTTGTCTTGTACTCTATTTGCATGCCGTTCTATTTTTTTACTCGTCAAGTAGAAATATAAGTGGATAACGGATGTTGCGAATGCAGCTTTTTCTTTCAAGCAACCATTTCTCGATTTAAATGCCGCTGTTCAATTTTCTCTCTTTGATTCTTCCTGAATTGTCACCAATCTGTTGAGGTTAATTGCAGATTTTTCTCGGCTTAAAGGATGCAGCTATCCGCCATGTATGTGTTTGCAAAAGCTCAAATTCACATCATTAATAGTGCTTAGCACATAGCAGCTGCTATTCAGTTCCTTATCCTACTCATATTCAATACGTATATTT
Organism: Necator americanus; assembly: GCF_031761385.1. Classification (NCBI taxonomy): domain Eukaryota; kingdom Metazoa; phylum Nematoda; class Chromadorea; order Rhabditida; family Ancylostomatidae; genus Necator; species Necator americanus. The sequence goes on along the minus strand of NC_087375.1, from coordinate 6,427,711 downwards.
TCGTTCATTTTCACATTCGATTATGATATATGCTACTAGACCTACTTATACTGCGAACAGCGAAATACCTTTACGCGTGTAAGCGTATTTTTTGTTGTCTGTTGAAAACTCCGTTCGTTTCATTCCATCTTCCTGTCTCCGTTTCTCTCGAAAACACCTGGGAAATAAGAGTTTCAAAGCATAAATATACGAAATTCTTGGGGAAAAAAAATGTATGATAGAGAATTTTGTATACTTATGTATAATATGGGAGCCAGTGATACTTCCATCTGTCCCGATCGCGTGCGAGAGTCGCTCCAAGGTTTCTCCTCTCGTGTGTGACGCGAAGGGCATCAAATTTTTCTCCGAAAGACTTTTATATTCCATATACATTTCCATCGAACTTATTTTTTTTTATCCTGGATAGTATCAAAAAGGATGTTTTCAATGTTTTTATGTTTTCAATCGTAATGTTTTCATCTTGGCTCTAAAGGTGGTTCAGACGGTCCTGTCTAGTCTGCTTCGATCTGTTCAAGTTGGCTTTATCTAGCTTTGTCTAGAGAGAAGCGAACGAGAGATGGAATGAAATGGATAGAAATGTGCAGATATTCCAAGGCGCAAAACTACAAACAGGTCAATAAAACAATAATAAATAATGAAATATCAACTACAATTCTTTTTGTTAGGTTGCTGAAATTTTCGAAAATTAAAAGGTGGTTACTGTTCGGTTGTCCGCTTATTCCACATATTTCTATCCAAAACCAGTAGAATTTATCTTAGGCATTTATGGCTCCCCGTTTCACGAAACATGTAATCATAGGTGCGATAAGGAGGAACCGGACCCTCCTCAGGTGAAGGATGTATGGGGTGGTGTTCAAGTGATGAGGATCTCATCCGAAAGTGAAGGGGGTCCTTTTAGCCGACTGTCTGAAGGAAAGAGGTCTCATCGCCAGCCGTCCAAAAGTGAAAGGTGTCCCTTCGATAACCGTCTAAGAGTGAAAGGGGTCGGAACATCGGCTCCGATATCGCATCTATGCTTCTAATCCCTTCGAGCATGAACGTGTAGTGTGATGAACTTAGCCGAGGAACGACAATGGACATGTTTTCTCAAAAATCTTATGAAGTTATTTTCTGCGCGAAATCACCCTTTCCATGAAGGCTCTTTACGTGGTTTTTGGGCGTATTCTCTGAAATATGCTTGGTCAAGTGACTAGTGATTTAGTTTCCTTGGTCTCACGTCTGTTCATTAGGTTAAAGAGTTCTCCGTCATTTGATCATCTATTTATTTGTTCACATATACCAGTGGTACAATGAAAAGAGAATATAGAATCCTGGTTCCAAATTAAATCTAAAGATCCCGCGTCTAATTTTTTTGGCAATATAAACGCAGCTCTTCTCTAGTGCCGAACAAACAAGTTGCCTTCTGCAGAAGTTGAGAGATCCGCATCTGTATTATATCACAGTGCACTGTACAAAGAATTGTTTGAATGAAGAAAGTTATTGGAAAAACATGATGTAAGCTAAGATCTGTGTGGACGAATAAATTTTAGTCAGAGCGTTGACGTTATCCTAGTCTCCAGTTACTTACAAAGTCGTAACTCAACATGTTATGTAGTTCTCTATTGGTTTTCCATGCCAACAGTAAACTACTTGCACCATCATGTCGTCATGCGTCATGTTGAAGATGTATCATATGTATATTGTGTGGGAGCTCTGTTGCCCCTCTTCTTTTTCTTTTTCTCCTTTGTTTCGTGGCGGTGTTCACCATTATGATTTATTGATGAAAAGTTTGGTCAGTCTTTCTTCTCGAAATCTTTAACTACTTTCTGACATGTTCCTAATTATTAGAGCACTACTCTTTTCCCAGCCCGCACTCTCTCTCCTTTCTATCGTCGCCTACACTCATTTCCATTTCCACACTCCACTGCTGTTTATACACATGGGAATTTCCTCCTTTTTTTGGTGGGATTACATCGGCTGTTAGCTGTTTTTAGACGTGCGACCATTTTTCGTTTTATTTGAGATTTTATTGTGTCTGGGTAATGCGCTCTGAAGAGGACCCATATATGACGAAGAGATTGTGGCTATCTTTATAAGAAGGATGATCAAATTCTTAAACCGTGATCAAATTTGAAAAAAGGAACGTCAAAACCAGTATTTACTTTTGGCTGCGTATACACGTCCGATGGTTGTCTGCGCATCGTTGCCCCGCTCTCACTGAACGCAATGAGTCATTTAAGTATGCGCCTCGGGAACGTACGAGCTATGTAACACACACTGTTATATGGCAGAAGCTTCTTATATGTCGCAAAAAGGTGCTTTCTTTTAGCATCGTCCCAGAACCAATACCCTGATATCTCAAATGCCTGAGGGGAACATGGAATCTTTGGCAATAAACAATCGTCTCGTAAATTTGAACTGCCGAAGAACGCGATCGGCGACCAGACTACAGCAATATCTGCATGCACCGCTTGCTGTATTGCAGGAAACACGTATCATAGATCGCCCCATCATCAATGTCGATAATTACATCACTTATCGGAGCGATGTTGATAAAAGGAAAGCAATAGCTGTGAGGGATTCCTACAATAATCTGGTGGAGGAAATTGGATCATAGTTGCCAAAATGCCTCTTTTGAGGTTTTGTGATTGCAGAGGACCCAAACTGCGGATCGCAAATGCTCACGTACCTGTAGGAATGGGTGAAAACTATAATATGGACGTTTTTCTTGTGATGGACTCAATACGCTGACGTCCAAGACACCAAACCAACAGATGGTAATGGTCGGAATTGATCCGAATGCAAAAATAGGACCTGTAAAATAATCCGATGTGCTTGGAAAATGGTATTATCTTAGAAATCAAGAATTGTAGAGCGGAAGTGGTCTAATAGACATTTGCAAGCAGATGTACCTCATCGATGCATCCACGTTTAAGAGAATCATCGACACGGCGATTTCACGTACCAAAAAACAATCCCTTTAGTCCAAAAGAGCAGGGTAAGCGGAAGATGCAGAGTCTTGAGTTTGAGCTCGATTGCGTTCAGACAAGGAACATCCCTTTGTCGAACATCCGAAAATGTCGAATCGTGTGGGACGTCGCATCCGACCGCTCCCCAGTTCTTGTCATTTCTTCTTCGAATGCTGCGGTCCCAGAAAAAGAGTCGTAGAGTTCTACAACAATCGAAGTTCGACTTGGCAGGTCTGTACGCGGATGAATGCAGAAGAAAGTTCTAATTAATACTGAGATAAAAACCAGAAAGAGATCATTTCACTAGATGTATACAGGATGCTGCAAAACAAAAAAAAACGCTTCCAGTTCTAACTCCGAGGAAGTTCGTCTTTTGCATTTGCGGAGGCAAAATCCGCGTACAATTTTGTGTGCGTTGTCCCCACTGCTGGTGACTCCAGCCAGGAGAAGCGTCTGAGAAGTTCCGTAGTCAACTGAAATGTAATTGTGAGAACGAATGGACTTCAAGAGCGAGTTTAAAAAGATGTACGAGGACAACAGCCCGAGAGTTGTTAAGCTTGCATCGAAATTAGCTGCAGCCTCCGCCCCGATAGATGCAAGCAGATGTGGAAATCCTCGAGACCCTCAACGGGAATCGGGGTGGACAGACAAACTATCGAACTCGTGGATAAGGTTATTTGGACTGTATGCTGAAAAACTATGGCAACTACCAGGGAGATTCAACCGATGCGCTGAAGCCATTTCTTTATTCATCTGCTTGACCGAGTGCCTGTGGTCGACCTCTTCGCCAACGAAGTCAAACTGAAAGTCTACCTATTCGCATTTAACTCTACCGTGATGTAGGGATCGGAGACTTGGACAGCTCCATCTACAGTGATGACGAAAAATTTACTGAATGGGAAGGAAGCTGTTTAGACGAGTGCTCGACTCGCTATGGCCTAGGGTGTGCTACAATGGCGATTTTTATGTGCAAGTCGGCGTTCGGTGTTGTTTGCGCTGCGAAAAGTATCCACATCTCACACCGCTATCAAAAGTGGTGAAGAAAATCGTCTCCGTTTCTTGGATCTTATTACAAGGAAACCAACAGACCGCATTGTCCAAGTTGTCGTAAGGATGCTCTGAGACAGACGGGAAAAGTCCTCGAGGCCTTTCAAGAAAGTTTTGGAGGAGGTGGTAAAGAAGATATCAGGGGAGTATCTGAGGAGACTTGACGTTGACAGGCAGTTCAATCGAGACATAGAGCATTGCAAGCTATGGAATAGCGACGGATAGTTAGATTCTAGGCGAACTCTAACTGAAGATCGAACAGAATGGACTTGGATATATTTAGGGACGACACACTCGGGCAAAGATGCAAATAGTCGCGTTAGGCCGTAACATTTGCTAGCCGTTTATGTCGAGCTGAGTCAGTAAGACATGTGCATCATTCCATCGACATGTGCATGCTCTTCTAAACATACCCTATAGTCAAAAAGAGTATTAATCTGTGATCATGCTCGATAATCTAAAAAAAGATTCTCAAGATTTCAGCCATAATTAAGTTTGGGTTTATTCACCGAGGACGGTCTCTGAGCTTGCTACTGTTTCTTTTCCCACAAGGAAACTCCTAGTTCTTGTAGGATACGTAGCCTCGCATTCGTAGATTCTAAGGTTGCAGAAAAATAGTTCTGATTTTTGATTACACAAGGGTTTTCTTTTCTCATGTGGGTGTTAATCTTCTCTGAAACGATTAAGATGACGGTATTCATATCCACAAATATTGATCAGGGCTTCACATGTAGCCATTTGCTTGACGCTTCTGCTCACCGGAAGCCTAACTTCTCGCGAACACCGTCTCTTGAAATCTCACTATATTTGATATGATACATCTCACTTTAATCAGAATACTCCCCTCTTTAAACCTTCTGAGTAAATTTTAGGCAGGGATGACATCTATTTCACATTTAGTGTTAAACAAAAAAACCTTGTGTTCTTCCAAAAAAGGAATGGGTCTCTCATAAATCGATCGTTATGGAGAGAAAAGGAACCACTTAGGCATTGAACTGATTCATAGTCCATTATATTTTTCGAATATAGTTCATGCGATTTTTTCTGTTCCTAAATTAGCGAACGTTACTGGAGCGGAAGAATAATGGTTAAATATCATGCGGTCATGAGAATCATGATCAAAAATGAAGTGTCCAAAACATCTAAATCCTGTGAGGAAAAGTGAAGAATGCTTTTCGCTCTTTTTGAAGCCAGTGTTATTCAACATCTCTGTGTATGCGGATCAAAAATTCTCCACTAATAATATTACTATTTTCTGAAGTTTCGAAATCTACGTGTGTGTGACTTGCCAGATTTGATATGTATATCACGCTTAAGCACATGCGATACAAAATAATATGATAATGTATGTAATGATATAATTCATACGAGCTATATCCTATATCCTATGTTACATCCAATTAAAAACCTAGTAGAAAACTTTTTGATGCTCTAGTTATTTAGAGGCTTTCATATGTTTTAAGGCAGTCTTGCTTTTTTTCTGTTATTTTAGTCCAAAGGACAAATGCACCTAAGTGATTCGATACATTACTGTATACTATATGTCTGATACTTGAGATTATTTCCAGAGCACCCCAACCATAATATTTAACATCTTATTGAGCACTGTGCAGACACGTTATACCGAGAACGATAAACTCCAATTCGATTTTCGTTTCCCTCTGCAAAGAAATGCGTGGTGATTTATTATGGCGTGATTGGTTCGCGCAGGTTTTCTGCTGATTAAACATGCATCTCACAGAGGATGAAGTGAGCAATTTCGTTACAGTAATTTCCACAAAAATATCATCGTGACCACTTCACATTAAAAACTGTTCATTGAACTTGCACTTTAGCCTATACTGTACTCCTCAAGCTGCCCTAAATTAGCGAGTAATTTGATACTGTCCTTAAACGTATAGTACTTCACGTCTATAGAATACTTCTGAGAGATTACTTAAAGGTGAAGTTTGCTCTCTTTTAAGCTATACTCCACATTTTATTCTCGTCTAATTTTTTTAATCCCGCTAGTCTATTTACTTCAAAACCCAACTGATATAATATGAAAAAATCTCAATTTCCTTTGCTTTGGCCTCGGTTTGCGGAAATTACGTACAAATCTAGCTTTCCTTAGAACTAATTGATAGCAAACGTTGTTTGTGTGTCTGTCAATTGTTATGAGTTGTTTTTTTAGCTCCTACAGTAACCATAAAATGAAATGAGAGTTTATAAAAAATAGTAGAAGAATAGAATGGAACAGAATAGGATAGAACAGCAAGACTAAAGGAATGGAGAATAGTCTAGGATTCTGTTTCGCCTCCTTCCTATTGTTCCCTTTCTCGTCTTTCTCTCTCTCTCTCTCTCTCTCTCTCTCTCTCTCTCTCTCTCTCTCTCTCTCTCTCTCTCTCTCTCACTTCAGTTAATTCAATTACCAGACTTTTGAACTGTTTCTCATATTTCCCATATTTTCTGTCGTTCAGAATTCTCGAAAGACGCTTATCGAAATAATAATCCTCTCAAGCAGGAAACAGATCCGATTCTTGACGTTTTTATATTACTTGGAAGATACCACTGGGAGAATGTCGTCATCTTTAGCTTATCCGTTAAAGCTTCTCACAGACAGAGCTTCGAATCACTTTAAACAATGTTTTCGCCATTTAAAAGATTAAAATCCCTGATGGTCTAGCCATGTTCGTAAATCTGACCTGATTCAAACAGATCATAAGCGGAATTCTCGTAAACGGACGAGGAAGTCAAATTCATTTGCTGCCTATTTGAAAGTGGATTCATATATCTCAGTACGGCTACTCAAGCGAGAACGGATGAGGTGGAAACTTCTTGGACCAAAGATTTGTTTTTATCCGATGATTGTTGCTACGTAATACCTTAAATCTCAGAACTAACTATAATTTCTTGATTTTTCTTCTTCATATTGGAAGACTAAGCTTTTTTTTTGCTGCTCACCACTTTTGATAGCAGTTTTTATCTATTCGATCTACTAATGACGAGTGCCTGTTTAGTGCCTTGAAATGATGAAATTGGCATGACAGTTATATGTCTGTAACTACCTGTCTATCTGCGTTTATATTTACCGTTCCATTCTCCTGGATCGTTCACGAATCTTCTTTAGTGTCCCGTGTTTGTTTACACTCCTATTCTTCGGCTCTTCTCGTATTCATTTTTGTTAATTATGGTTCAATCATTAGAAAAAATAACAGACAAAAATGCTAATTAACACAATTTCATTAATATTAACGGCAGAATCTCGATCCGTGACTGTGCGATTTTAGAACAGTGAATGTCTGACTTCCCTTCTCAAGGCATGAACTATAATAGATGGTTTTAGTTTCATAAAGACTGTGTAAATATTGAACTAAGTATAAGATTTCTTTCAGAAAAAGAAGTGCAGCACTAGGAAAGAAAGTTATTTATATTTAACTGTTGGTATATCAAATTCATTTGTCTAGCCAATGGTAGCCAATGGTTCGAAACCGTCCTAGTGCAAACCAAGCGTTTCATCCCTTCGTGTCGATAAATTGGTACTAAGCTTGTCTGGGAGGATAAAAACACTGACTTGAAACGTCGGTTGGCTCTCGCAGGTCGTCGTATTTGCAAGCATTCCGAAATCCTCAACGGTCACGAATTGCGGGAAAATACGTTGGCCTATCCCAAGTGGATTGATACGCCAGTGACATTGTCCTTTTTACTTACGCTAATGCTTGTGTTGCACCAATGACGGGCAACGCTCACAATGGATCCACTCCAATTTCTTCCGTATAAGGCTGCCTGGTCCCGACAGGAAGATCGAGAAGACAGGAAGATGATGTTTTAGAGAAGAAAATGAGAGATTTCGTGGATTTCGTTGTCTTTCTTGACGATAGAGTTCCTCTCATTCTCCTCATGTTCATCTGTGGGAACTTATAATTTTTCTTGCGTTTAAGGTGGCCCTGTAAACGGTCGTTCTTATACAAGGGAAATTAGGGTAAGCCTCTCGAACACGCAACAGAACCCCATATTAAAGGCATCACGCCACGAATCTAGTGTGGTGCGGGTTTAAGGTGGGTTATGCCTACACGGGATCGTAAATTATGGGAAGAAGGGTGATCCCGTCCTTTTTTCTTAATTGCCGTAAAAAATGGCTAGAAGATGCGGCTCCGAGCGTCCCGGGGCGCAACTTTCTACAACGAGTTCGATTGGAGCGCACCAGACTGTGCACGCGCCGCATCTTCCGGGGCGTTTTTTACGGCAATTAGGAAGAAATAGACGGAATCACACTCCTCTCCATAATCTACGACCCCATATAGGCATAACCCACCTGAAAACCGCACCAGCCCAGATTCGTGGGGTGATGCCTTTAAATAAATGAACATAAAATCAAAAGAAAGTAGTATAATTACAATCAATATGATCTGAATAATACAGTTATAACTAACAGAACAATAATATAATCATAGTAATTGTTTCAACAGACACTTCTCACCCAATTCTTTTTCTTAAACTATCTTTTTGCTAGTTTTGTGTCTTCCATCTAAACACAACTCTGGAAGATGTGATTTTAGCATAAATTCAGAGTAATCTCCTTCCCTACTGTTTTTTTCCTCTCAATTTGTGTTTTCTTTCGTTTTTTCTTTATCACATTCCCAGATCCTCATTTATCCACCTTCCTGTTCCGTGTATATGCTCTTGTCCTCATAAATCATTCCTGCACTTGTACTGCTTTATCTCTGTCTTTCTTTTTCCAGTTTTATCAAACAACACGGAAGTGCCCCGAGGTATTATATTTATTCCATGAATGAAAAATCTTCTTTGAGAAGATGCACTAATCTCTCAGTATCCTATTTCTCACCGACTTCTCCCAGATTTTTGTTGTGGATCCGATGACAGCCACAGCGATGGGAAGAAATCTTTGATCCTCCCATTTGTTACCTTTTTGGCTGTTTTGGACTTGCGAGAATCCGCGACTAGACAATTTTGGAATCGTGAAAGTCTGACCTTTCTCGAAAACGGATGATTTAGATGATTCCTATTTCGTGTTAATGTGTGAATCTTGATTTTTGCCCCGAAAATCCATTTGCCGGCAGCGAACTTCCGTACGTAGGGTAGAAGAGCACTTCAACTCGCCCTCTACACTCTTCGCGGCTATTTTTCATCTTACGCTACTACTACTTAACGCTTCACGCACGCACCATTTGTGGAAGAAAATTTGATTATTGCGCGAGATTTATAGTATTTTTCAAACTTTCATGACTATTATCGAAACCGGTCAAAAAAAGTGTCTCATCAATAGGATTTTAATTGAAATATCGAAATAAAAAAGAGAAGCTCAAGAATTTAGAGGTGTTCTAATTCATGGAATTTCTTTAATGGCACTTTTTCTATATAACTTCCCTTCGAAAGTTCACTTACGTTTTTGTTTATGGAGTTCAGAAAATGCATAAAGTTTCGTTAAATCGTTTTTTATTGTGCTTCTGAGATCTGCAATTTGTATCTTTTTTTTTTGGAGCAGTAACTGTCAGACGTTTCGTCTTTTTTTTCTAAACGAAAAAAGACATACATAGTTTACTCTGTTATTTGATCTGATGGAGTCTAAATTATTCTGCATCAGAAAAGTAGCATTTTCTTTCGAGGTTTGTTTTTCTCACCTTGAAAAATTTCCCTTCATGTCTGAAGCGATATAACCATCCTTTTTCCGGAAGATTTCTTGTTGAATGTATTAGCAACGGCTCTCCACGATTACCAAAATGGCATGTCCCCTATGCACTTTTTTTTCTCATTCTGACAGAATAATTTCGAACGAAAACCATGAGTAGCTAATTGAAAAAGCGTGTGTGTGTTGGCCATTAATTTGATGGTCGTAGTTTCGGAGGCGGATCCAATTCTGACGGACGCTAAGCCCAACATCTACAGCTGTGGCCTCGGTTCACTTCCTGCTGAATTCCTTGGCGGTCGCCGCCTGGATTAAGGGATTAGAACCAAATAACGAGTAACTATTACTCTTCTGCCAACTCTAACTCTTTTCTCGGTAGGCGCAAAATGAGATTGTTGTTGGAGTTGCAGGTATGTGCTCATAAAGTGACGATTTTATATTTCGAAGAAAATGACAGTTAGTCTCACTGAGGAAACTTTAATTTATTTTGGTTTATGAAATAGCAATAGTCTCCTTACGACTAGCTTGAACTGATTAGTTTTTGTACCTGGAATTTAGTAGACTTTTCTGTATTTGGCGGCTCAGTAGTACTTGAATCAAAAACCAATAGGTATCTTGTTAAAGAAGAATGGTGATTGGTCAATCATTGATGATAAATTCTTTCTCTCGAAAAAAAAGAGTGCTACAAGGCAGCTAGAGGATGATCTCTAATTATCCTTGGAGATCGTATTTCTTGATTTATTCCTCAGCTGCACTCAGAACATACGAGATTTAATAACCGCTGCCTATGCTTGACGACAGAGGTTAATGATGCAGAAAAGTGCGTGGATTGACAGATCGCGACGAGTACGAAACAATTCAAACACTTTCCTGCATCATTAATTTCTGACCTCTCTCACCTACGTATAGTACGGTGGCGAAGACCAATGTAAGAACAAGGCCTTTTCTGTGTTATCGGTCGCTACTTTGGATTTTTTCAACCTTACCGCTCTGACAAACGTTAACAAAAAAAAGAAGATTTTGCCGACCAGGTTCGAGTTGAACAGTTTCATGAGTGGGCGCAAATTTTTGAGGCTTCCGAGCGTGAATCGAATAAAATTGACTATAGCCTTTTATGCTGCAAGTAAAGTTTACGGACATGATCGCGCAGCTTGTGCGCCTGTCTACTGCGTCTAATTGGTGATTATCGAATACTGCCACGTCATAGGATCGTCATCCATCGATAATTACCTGTATGGTCGTTACGCGCGCATAAGCTACGCGTCTGTGAACTCCACTGATGATAGCCTTAGGTGCCACAAGTACAGCGTTGGCGAGTTTATGATCTTGATAATCTTCAACGTCGTCATGATTCTCCTCCTCTTCTCAATGGTTACCGTAAACTGTTTATGAATGTTGAGTTAGTATCACGTACGCATTGCTCTCAGACATCTTATGAGGTTTTGGCAATTATTATGATGGGCTATTTTGAGTGGTCTCCATGAAAATTACTTTCTTCGTTCAGTTGCTGTAATATCCCGCTACACACATACACAGCGTTTACCTCATTTTTTGCTTTCGATTTTTTAAGAAGCTTAGTCGCTTGCATTTCAGCTTCTGTTTATGCCCTCTTTTTCACAACAGTCTTCACTCTAGCATTTTCTTGTGAAGTATAAAGTATTTTTGCACAGAATATCGTTATACAGCGTTCCTTGATATCATCCATCCGGATCGTTGACAGCAGTAATGTCTCACATCCCTTTGTTCTACTAAAAGGGATGTGAAAGGAGTTTTCGCAAAACACTCTGACGAGCTTTTTCCCAAAAAAAAGTGTGCCAGAGGTTGAATAACTTCAAGTTCAAGAGAGGGAAAAAAAGATTTTAAAAAAAGAGGAATAAGAACTAATGAGCTTTCCGCACAAGATTTTGATTTTCAGATCTTCTCGAAATTCTATCAAATTAATTTTATATTAATTAATTAATTCTACCAATCCTATCAAATTGAATTAACAATTATCAATTTTTGTGAAATTTAAACATTTGGTGTAAGCAGAATAATCAGGTCTCTCGAAGTTTAAATTCTGAGGAGTAAGTTCTCTAAACCACATGGCGTTAATGACCCGATCTACTAACAATTCCTGGCTAATAGTTGTTGATTAGAAGGCAACATTGCATTAGCTGTAGTATTTCTAAAGAGTTTGTGAACACACCTCCTGAGGAGTGCTCTAATTCAGTCCACGAGTCAAATGAGTTGCGCTATGGAGCATAGCCGAGTCCTGAACCTAAAGTGAATAGATCCTTTCGTACTAGGTTGAGTGCTCTATTGTCCAGCATTTTACTCGCCTTGCGCTGCTTCATTGTCACTTACCACAAATTAGTTGGAGTAGCCAATTTTTATGAAGTTTATACATATGCACCTAAGAATTCGAATAATTTGGCTTCTCATTCCTACAACAATGCTGATAGGGTGTACAGTAGCCAAAAAGACAGGTTTTTGATGCTATAAGAGATCGATGTGGTGACATCGATACGATATTCTCACTACCAAAACATTCAAATACCGTATTAGTGCTCATAGTAAACGAGATTACTTTGCCTGTTCGTGTCTTCACATACAGTTCCTGTAAAAGAAAAGGGGTTCCTGTAGAATTTGTTTAAGGAATTTTCAGAGAAAAAAAACGCACGTTACTCTCCGCAACTGATTCCAGAACTTGGTCAAATTTGCATAAGATTGATTGAAAATTGATTATGAGAACTACTGAACTTCTGTGCAACTATTGTGGGTTTATATTGTTTTAAATTTTATCACTACGGAGATGACATGCTCCAGCAATGATTTGTGAGGGTGAAGTCAGCACACGAAAATTGATTTCAACCATCAGAAATTGTTTCACTTGAAGCATTCACGGAATACATGCCACTCAAAAGTGGATTCCTCCGTACTTCCTTTGTAAGTCAATCACTTCGTGACGGCGAAGATACATCCTGAACACTTCTAAGAAAGGATTGAAATCTGTCAACAATTCGCAGTTTCTGTGAATTGTTGCTAGATTTTGGCACGCTGACATGCGTGTGTTGTTCGTAAATTAAATTCTTTTCGATCGTCTGATAACAGCAATAGAATATTGTGTCTGAAAGAGCAGTGAGATTACTCTGATTTATGTGGTGGTGGGATGTTTCTTTTTCTTTGTTCTAAGGAAGCGTGCGGAATTATTTGTGGAAACATGTACATCCTCATATACATACTGCACGAAAAATATGATTTGCAATGAACGACTTCTCAATTTATTTTGCTTGTTTTTTCTTTGCAAACGTCTAGTAATCTACTCCCACGGGTTTCCCATTTTTTCGCGTCCTATTCCTCTAATAATGCCTGTAAGAATGTTCACAGCAGTACCTTCCGCTATTTTAATTTTGTTACTTGCCTTCCCACTAGTTTCCTTCCCGATCCTTCATAATCCTAGTAATTTAGCACTAATACCACCAGTCTGCGAACCGCTCGAACATTGAAACTCTTTGAACAGTGGGAAAAACATTATTGGTGCGCCATATTTGCTCAGAATTGCTGCGTTCTTGCCTGCAAAGGAGTATATACATAGAGCGCCGCCCTCGTACACTGACTTTATGTTTCTGTTTTCCACATTTTGTAACAATATAGAGCAATGATACCGTATCCAGAGACATTGATTAAAAGGAAAATAATCCTGATTTTTGCATTGTTTGACTATAAGTGTATAATTTATTCAGCACCTCTGACTACGTTCTCGCTCTGTGTTTACCCACGGTCGATTTCAACCGACTCCTATTGAAGGTTCGATAGGAGGTGCTACCAGTATTGTCTGGGAAGGTTTTTATGAGACACAGACTTGACATATCGGCCCACACCGCATGTCATTATAAGGCTCTACGTGTGTTCATTAACCTCAAACGATTCAGAGTTGAAGTGGAACGCGTAGGCAGATCCACATAGGGATTGACTAACGCCGTGCACTTTATCAGACTTTATCTTATTGTGGATTTGAATTTCCTCCTGATTTTAGTTAGATGCATTCTCTTTGTTTGTTTTCGTTTTTTTTTTGTTTTTTTGTCTTCTATACAGGTCATTGTTTGTGGTAAAACCGTGCATATCATGCCGCGAATACGACGGACATTACCTCATTCCCTAGGACTGTGAAATATTTCTCTAAGAATATCCTTTTTTAAATATAATATCAAATAAAAATACATAGTTATTGGGAATAACGCTTAGGCAAATAATTTTAAACTTTATTTATTACTAAATACATTTTTATTACTATATAACTATCTCTGTGAATGGTGTTTAATACGCTTTTGAATAGCTTACGATAAAATTTACATACATAATTTAATTAAAATAACATAACAACATATTTACATAATTTAATTTAAATTTTAATCTATAATTTTATAATTTACATAGTTCTCCAAGCGGATAGTTTGAGCACTTATGGGATGAACGGATATGATCATATGAAAGCAATGTAATTTTGTAATTGAGTAGATAAGGAGCCCTCGGGCGTTGATTTTACACCTAAATAGTGAAGATAGAAATGAAACAGGCTTGATGTTTACCCTGAAGTCCGTAATGTGTCATTTTTAAATCTCAAATCAAAAATGATAAGGCGGTACGATTAAGATCACCCCAAACACTTGGGTTCTTCCGTTTATCCTCTTCATTCGAATGTATATTTTCCTAACTGCTTGCGACGGTGTCGCAAAAGGTCCCGAAACACCATTCTGCTCACTTCGCTTTCAATTAACCGAATGCAGTTGTCGAAAAAAATGCCCCGAAAAACTCTCCAGGTGCTGGAAAAGCTCTTATGTTGCCTTCATTATCTCAAATGACCCGCCTTTTCGTAAATTGGTTTTGCATCTAAGGGATTTCACATGCAAGGAAGATGGGGTTATCTTAGTTTACCACGTCTTCTTTGCATAATTTAAAACCTAAGGCTAGAAAGGATTCTCCCTCCCCCACAGCTGCGTCTTGTGCCCTCTTCGACAGTTCGAAGGTGAGCGGTGAAGGCATTGGTTCAGGTCGATTTGGCCATGACAATCTTGATATTTTTGCCTGAAGAAGGATTTTTTTTCTTTTTTCGTTTTATAGGTAAAACCAGATCGAAAACGTTTAAATGTTGGATGAATATTGGAATATTTATTTATTTATTTATTCTTTTTATGGCGAGATACAAAGAAGAAAGAATTAAGAACTATTTCATTAAAGGATATGGCTAAGTGGCTGCATATAAAGGTTTTTTTCGGAAGTTTTTTCGGTGCTTACTCGAACAAAGATGGGCTTTGACCGATAGAAGAACGAGTTTTTAACCGAGGAGGTTTCGGCCGGCCACCCACACGTCTACGGCATGGATTCGTCTAATGTGCGAACACGCATCAATGAAACATGGCCTCTGTACCGTAATTAGGAATAATAATGGGAATTCATTAATACATTTCGATGTTATTTCTGACCAAAATCACCAGAAAAAGCTCCTGACTGTAGTTTGATTTGAGCGCATTAGTCTTTTTTTTTGAATGGTTCTTTTATTAGCGTGTCGGGATCAACCGCCTATTTAAAAGTCTGAGTGGTTTGCAAGAGTTGCTTCTTCTCTCGCAACTTTTCTCCGGACTCGTTACGAACTGCGTGATAATTTTTAAAACTTTTCGAAATGTTTTCTAATAGTAGGCCTGCGAGGTTTTTAGAGGGACCCTTTATTTGCCTGACGTTTCTTTGTCTTTGTCGCCGTCTTCCGAGGAATATTACTCTGAACGCTGAACTGTTACTCCAAATCCGTATAAAATAAATAATACTTATATTTTCATCGATATCCTCCCTATGTAAATTATCTACCATGCATTCTATATCCACGTGTATATTGCGGCTAAAGTTAGTAGCCTAAACTACTAGTAGTAACCATGGATATGGAGAAATTTCCAAAATATTGATGTTGGTAACTAAAAAGATGCTTCCGGAGCAAACCATAGTAATATTCCTGGTGAACATTGTTCAGCCACGGCTTAATTCCTGCTGAACCGGTTTTCAGCGGTGTCATAGTCTTTAATCAGGAATTAAATTCGTTTGACGTCCATCATCCGTCTAAAACTTAAAAAAAACTAGAATAAAAAATCTGTGATTCGCGTTAAAAGCGGTTTTTTTTTCGCATGTAATTTGGATTACCCTCTCATAAAGTTAACATTTTAAATGATGCTATTATTAAGATAATCCATGACAACGTCTCTAATCTAGCTTAGAAGCATTTATAGAATTTGTTGGTTTTTTTTTTTACTAGGAGTAAGGTAATTTCGTGAAAGCTATTACTAAATATCCACTTGTTCCGAAGCTATTGTAAATAAAAAAAAAAATAAAGCTATTGTAAAATTGGAGAAACTGAATTTAACCGCAAATGCAGCGAATCGAGGCCTATCCTAGTGAATTTACTAAATGATGAAAAATGCTTTGCACGCTTGTTCTTGAATGCAAAATTTCCAAAGTCATCGCTGAAGCGTTGCAGTTTTTTTCTCATAAATAAAGAAATAAGTAGAGATGTGAGCGCAAAGCGACAATGAAATGTAAATCCCTCGAGCCATCAATAATAAGGCGAAAAAATCCAAATCCAAGTCATGGTTGCTTCACTTTTGAATCCTTTTGAATCCTGAAAATAAGAACACGGGGACGGCAAAATAGCATTCTTTCAGAATCAAAGATTTATCCTATTGAAGGTTTTTACCTTCGTTTCGTCCATTTTTTATGAGGTTACCGATTTCGGTACCTGCCCGTGCTAGTAAACGACTTCTTATTTGTTTCCTCTACCTATTTATTATTTATTTTATCCTTTATATTATTTATTTCCTATCGACTGTTTCTTAACATGGAATTGTACTCTGGAAAACCCAATAAAAACTTATAGGAAAGCAATTCGGATTTTGGAAAACCTTATTCTAGAAAAATCTCACAAAACTTTCTACCTTTGTAATTCGTAGCTTTTTCCAAAATATAAAAAAACTGATTGCACTATTTTGTATCCAATATTTTTTCCTTTGAGCTGATTTTAAGCTCGTTGATCTTGCTTTAAGTTACATACTAATGTTGTTTGCATCCGAGAAGTATTCCTCTCGAACTCCGCCCCTTCTGGTCGACTTCATGACCGTTCTTTGACGTTGGAAATGACTTCAACCTAGTGAGAATAAATCATTCAACTATTTACTTATCCCACTCATAAATAAAACGGTAGTCATGGAAATCTTATTGTTTTCAAAGGAATAAAAAAAAGGCCTAACAATGGGCTCAGAAAACTAGGTACATCCGAGTAACGTACCATAGATAATTGAGCTCATTATTTGCCGTTAATTTCCCTTGATTCTTGTCAGGTCCGACTTTTTTTTACCACAAACACAGCAATATTTCTATTTCATTCTGTTTTCTATGTCTAAATATCCTATCCTAACGTCCTAATTAAAAATCGATTCTCTTCTCTGTGTTACCTCTCTTTTAAGCTACCATACTTTTATACCGCACTGAAATAAGGAAGGGAATTTAAGTTTTCCTGTTATGCCAACGAGGTTTAGGTGAAACTTTGAAAGGAAGTAAATATATTCTTCGGGCAGTTACTCTTTGCTACAACCTTGCTTTCCCTATATTTTTGGTGATTTGTTGATTCCTGATTCGTTATATGTAAATATGTTCCTCCATAATCTATCCTCTATTTTAACGTCTTATCTTAATATCTTAATCTGGCTCTTCTCTAGCTATTTATCTTCTGTATTTTTTCATAAAACCCCTTATTAAGGGCTATGATGGCAATACACCTACTTTGTCCTCTTACTTATATAACATTCGATTAAATCGCTGTTGTCCTAAAGATTATAAAAGACTAAAAAGATTATTTTTTATTTGTTTTTCTAGGAAATGATCAAAAATGACACGATCCTTGATGGAGATGATCCGCTATGTGCATTGGTAAGCTCTTCTACGCTAATAAACTTATAATAAATCTCTGCTTCGCCTGAAAATGAATCCTCAAGAGTTTGTTAGTATAGTCTATATTTACATATACTCTACTATAGTACTATCTTTTATAACTAATCAACGTTCCTTCAAACCTTCTTCGCATTCGTTTTTATTATCTTTAAGGACAATGAGATATACGAAGATATAAGAACGAAGAGATAGACAAAGTTATTTCTATTTTCTGCAATAAAGATAAATTTTCTCATAAATTTTCTATCCTAGCAAAAAAAAAAGAGATTTTTTTTAGTATGAAACCTACACAACTGTACGTTTCATATTCATCACATTAGCCACTGTTATTGCTTGTTTGGGAACAGGAGCGAATCTAATCCTTATCCATGTGTTTGCGTTAAAGAAGGTAAGATGTTGGTTTGCTGTGCTTGAAACAGGATAACAATGCCTCACGTATGGCGTCTGCTCCACTTACCACCGTAGCGATCTTCTATTCGAAGGGATATAGTCTGTATTAACGCTGAAACTTTCATCGCCGCTTTTTTTTTCATTGGATATAGCTTTTCCACTCTCTCGTACAATGACTACATTACCATGCCGCAGATACTGCTCTAATTCCGCCCACCAAAGTTTGGCGCAGCTTTTCAGAGCATTCATTTGTTTACCAATCGTGCTCCCAAGGTGTATAAAAATTGAGCCATCTACAGGGTGGTCCGCATGAATTTTGACGCAAGAAACTACCCACAATTTTGCACCAATTAATCCAAATAAGACAGATTTCTTTCTAATTCAACCGAAAATTCCACTTAAGTTTTCACACATCACATACAGAATGACCGCCTTTAGCTTCTACACAAGCGTCCAATCTCTTCCGGAAATTTTTTGAGGATGCGCGCCATCAGTTCCCATGCCCCATGCTTCATCCAGGGCTCCTTCCAGCGAATCCAGTGACTTAAGCCTAAAAGAGCAGACTTTTTGCTCTGGAATCGACCAGACAGAAAAAATCCAAAAGATTGAGATCGGGTGAGTTTGGCGGCCAACCACGTTCGTGCAGATCTCCGGAAAATTAGTCTCACACCACTGCAGTGTTTTTTTTTTTGCACCGTGGATCTGCGCCCAATTTCGCTGGGAGGTCCAATCCGTGTCCATATCGCTTGCTTTATGTCAATGATTCTCCACATCTCTGGATTTTCCATAGCCCGTCACACTTCATGTAGACTACCCATACATTATGCAGTAATTATAAGCAAAATAAAAAATATCACTTTGTTTTTATACCGCTAGGAAAAGTTTGAAATCGAGAATGATTCAGAAAATCCCTATTACACTCTGAAATGTCGTGTGAAATTTGCATATCAAGAAGGTATTACATCAGCTGTAACTTCATCGGATAGTTTCAGTCCGCAACTACACCAGCTACACTTTATCCAACAATATTAGCTTTTCTTGATTTCGCCATATGTCTAGAATATTTACTATTATTTGGTGTGGATGCTGTTGTGAGTTTTGTAAAAGTTGAGGTGAGTGCTAATAATTTAGTGGTGTTCGTGCGGAAAAAGTTGAGTTTTCCGGAAAAAAGACCAAAAAGTAGCTATGTTTTCAAAATTCTCCCCCACCCCCCGAAAAAAAAAGAAAAGAATTGTGTATTCTGTTCGTTAGTCTGTGTAAGGTCTGTTTTTACGGAAAAAAAGGCAATTTGTGATATCTACATATAATAGGATGGTAGAAAGTACACGAAACTAAGACTAAGAATAGACAAGTACACAAAACTGAGTAGATTCCACTATCTACTCAATTTTGTGTACTTGTCTTATTCTTTCGCTTTTTAACGCAATTATCTTGCGATCAACAATCAAAAGAAAAAAATTTGTTGCTTAATAGCGACAATTCTCTCCGGGAAATGAACTCATCTCGTTGATTCACTAGATGAGCGACTCCTCCCAGGCGAGCGCACCTTACCTCGTTAGTGCTCCTTTTTATCGCATTTTCTTTGATTTTGTGAACTCGACATCGTTAGCGTCGTTTCAAAGTATGGAAAGAGTGAAGTACTGGACCTGGAAATGGCCCCAACACACCTACCGTAACCCCGTAACTGGCTGATTTTGCAGAGTTTATTCTTGTTGTACTACACCTACATTATACCAGCATATGTGGCCAGTCGAATTACTCAACTCGCTATACCGTATATGCTGATATTCGCTACTCTGGAGAGACTTGTGTGGATATCGGAAAATATGTGAGATCTAGAACTAATTCTTAAAAAAATGGATTATTTCAGGCGTAAATATGCTCTCTGTAAATAAAATGACAAGAGGGTGTTTATGTTCCCACGAAATTCGTTTGGTCTCTAATCATCGCGGTATATTTTGGGATATTTCAGCTTTTTATAAGCGAAGAAGAATCCATCTCTTAATGCGTTTTGAATCCTTAGGATAAGTTCTCTGTATAAAATCTGTCTATCTGTTCTAGTCCAAAAATAGCCTACGTATTGAGAAAAGGTCCCAAGAGGCAGTGGAGAAAGATCGCAAAGTCCAACAAAGATGATTAATTGATTTTTTCTGTAGAAGCTGTGACTTACAGTGACTGAAGAATATTATACGGTCAAATTTTGATTTAAAAAAAAGCTGTCGATAAGTCCACTGGGCCTAAAAATAATATTTGAGTTTAAAATCACCTGAAAAATAATTCACTTAGGCTCTTGAATCTTTGAAGGCCTGAACGTATAAAATGGAATTCTGATTCCGCTCACCGTCCTTCATTAGGACAACCTGGGATCATTTTTTGCTTAGGACTATGTACTGAAAATGGTGTTTTTCTGGTCGCTCCAAATTTTTGCTGCTTTTCACTTTAGGAAATTCTGATTTCTAAGAGCCTTTTCTGTTTCAGAATCTGATGCGGAAATCTGGGGCATTGAAGCTGGGAAGTTTTTTTTTTCTCCTGTGGTTAACAGTGCACAATTGAAGGTGTTAAATTATAATTATAATTATTATTATGTATTAGGATATTAAGGAGCGAAATGAATTGGAATTTGTTTGCTCCGTTTTTTCTCGACCATAAAACGGAGAAGGAAATGTTAAGCCAAACAAAAAAACTAGTGAATATTGATATTCTAGGATCTGAAGGCATTATTTTGTTCTAACGTTGAGAAATACCTAAATCGGTTTCTTTTAGTACGTAAGTTCAGCAGAAGCGCTGTTTATACTCTCTTCAGTTAAGATTTTTAACTTTGGATTATATATATATATATAAATGGTTTTGATGTCAGAAGCAGGGTATCTATATGCTTGCGTTGACGTTAATGACGTTGACGCTTCTGGGAAAAAATGGTCGTTAAGTAGTGTGATCGCCACTTTCAACTGCTAATGTTGACAAATAAATGTGCAATTCCACAAATATATTGCTCAGGAAAAGGTTGTGGAAATCGGTAGTAATTGGGCTGTGTAGAAACGCTTACCTAGTCTTACTACGGAATTAATTTATGAAAATAACGACATATTCTTCTCGCCACATATATTTCACGTGTTTCCCCGTTACTTCGTTTATACTTCAGACGTAGTCGCTTTCTGTTGATAATGTATTCAACGTCTGGACGATATTTCACTGCTATCGTATCACTTCTTGTTTGCGTTGCACTACGCCTTCCTACCGCTTTTGCGATGGAGGTGGCCGTATATCCGCATTGTGAGGACTTCTTTCGTACTATGACTACACAACCGAGGTAGAGATTTTTCCATTGATATTTACGGCTAAATGATATGCAACGTGGAAAGTTTCTTTCAAAAAAATCAAGAGCAAGCTCTTCAGTGCTGAAGAACATTGTTATAATATTAGTTTATCTTTTTACATATTATTTACTTTTACTTGATTGCGTTTATACTTCAGATGCAGATTTATATTGAGATATTTATCCTTGTTAAAGAGGTCAAGACTCACACATCAAAGATTTAAATCACTAATATAGAAGGGCTTGGGCTTGTAGCAGTTTCTGACCAGTCTTTAATTTTTTCTTAGCATGCTCTTAAATACTCTGTTGCTTATAACATATTCATCAAATAAATCAATAAATCATGGATCGTGAACGATATGATATCGTTACAGAGAGTGATTATGTTGCAACTGCTTTAGCATCGGTACTTATGTTAATCTCCGTTGGCCGCGCTGCAAATCGAAGATACGCAACAGTTACTTTCTTCTATATGCTTAAAGTCGAGTATTACAATTTGAATGAATGTTTGAAATTCCTCACCCATTTGAGCATTCGAAATATATGTAGAATATTCGAGAAAATCCACTCATTCGATTGAATTTGCAGTTGAGTTCCTTAAGGTTGCATTATATCAATATTAAACCTTGTATACACTTGAATCCTGCGAGTCGAGCATCACTTATTCGGTCAAGTATCCTCAAAACGTGATTGTTCGAATATTCAAAAGCATTCATTGAGTGCTGCAAAATAAGCATCACCACATACAAATGTAAAAATCCCCGGACGTGGGAGGACAAGACAAACTAGAGAAGCTAGATAACTAGAGAAGACGAAATATTTTCCATATCTTTATATTTTCATGCTAATATGAGAAAAATTCTAGAATTAAATTTATCGGATAATTCGGATAAATTTGTTTAGATCTGACTTGTCAACATTTTCAGAGAGTGGACACATCATTCTAAAATCTATTATTTCTTTGATTTTCATCTGATGACGATCACGCAAACATTGGTACCGTTCGTCATACTCTTCGCTCTGAACATCGTATGTGTTCTGATTAATATTCGTTGTTCGTCGTGTATACACAAAGTTCATTCAAATTTTTTTAAGCTATGGGCGGAACTTAGGTCGACTTATTCTTACTTTTAGATCTTGTAATGAACATTGAGCGTATCGCCGAACACAGGGGAATGAATATTTTTTTTTACCCGAATTATAGCTCCACACTTCAAACGGTTAACGAGAGACCATTTCAAACAATCAACAAGAGCGATTCTAATTTTTCTTTTGACATTAGTCTTTTGAAAATAAAACTGTAGATTTATCCGCTTAAAAATTGTAGGCCATCTTATTAATCCAATTTTTTAAGCAGCGCTTTACAAAAATTGGATTAAATAAATAAGATGGCCTACAATTAATGTTCTAATGACTTATGTCAATCCTATAGCACTACTACCATAAAATACTTGACTACTCTAGCAGTTAGTAGAGTAGTAAATTAGATGTGAAGCTTAATTATTAACAGCGTGAAATTTTTCTGTTTCGTCCTAGGACGTTTCATGAATTTTCTACGGATTGTATAATCGTAGAGGTAAACGACTCCGCCCAAAGCCGAAACCCTGAAATGAACTCAAAGAATTGTGTACATCCCAAGCCAGAGATCTTTTGAATTTTAACATTTTAGATAATTATTCGAAAGATCACCAATACAACACAGAAGAAGGAAAGTCTTTGCAGTCCAAGTCAACTTCAAGTGGACTCGTTAAATTGTGGTAATAATGAAGGTTTATAGTTAAAAAGAATTGCGATGTAGCTGAGATTAGATTACTGCTTGAAGTACTTGTTCGTGTCATTATCGTGAAAATGCTCATTTACAGTGATATCACGGTCGATTCGACCGGTGAAAAGCGTATCAGCGTCGGTGCGAAGCGCCATCATGACCATGGTCGCTATCGTTGCCAGTTATTTGATTTCAAACACTCTTCATCTCATATTGACAGTGATGGAGAGGTTAGTACTATTTTTTGGTGCGAGAACTTGTCCACAAATGGGTGGTTCAAAAAAACCAATTTCAAGGACGACAGAGTAGTTACCGCTGCGAAAATTTCCGGAAAAGCATTTAATAGTATTGGTTTCTAAAGATTTGACCTCATTTTCTTACGAGTTATGCTCTTTCGAATTTTAAAATGCATACTCAAACTATAGCATAACTATAACTATGATCAAATACTTAAATTTGTCTCTGTGCACCAATTTTTTTAATTTTTTTCACAGGAATAATTTTCTACACCTCAAAATGTCAATAAACTTTTCGTTCGAACAAAAATTCTAAGCGCACCTCTTCAAAACATGCAGTATTTTGCCTTATTTCTAAATTTTCACCTTTTTCAATCATTTGTTTGGAATATTTGACTTCTCTTTTGAGCTGTTATTCCTTAATAATTAAGTGACGAACATTAATAATTAAATGACGAACATCGGAATTTCACGATTTTCAAATTTAAAGAAGAATTGTGAAATTGAATTTCTGGAAATTTTTGGGGATAAAAATTAGGAAAAATTGAATTTTGCTGCAAAAGACCTGTAGTTACACAGCTTACTTCTCATAGCATGAAGAATCACTGGGGAAAATCTTCAAATGATTTTATTAGCTTTATGTACATACTTAAGATCGGATCATCCGCTCTTACGAGATCCTCACGACCCATTGCTCTCTTCAACTTTTCATACATTTTTTTCGGATGCTGTGTCGTTCGTTTACATGTTTACGTCGGCAATACGCATTCTGATCTACTTCGGTTGTAATCCAGTTATCCGGGCGGATATTCGCAATTTCTTTAGGAGGAATTCTGCTGTTTATTTGTGATCAGACGTACATTCGTTTCACCGCTAATCATGATTATTGCTCGAAATTTATGCTTGTAAAAATGTCTTTGTCAAATAATTTGATGCTTGATATTGTATTAAACAAAAATTAGTGAGCTTTTTTTTTTTTTAAAGTGTTATGCCTGTTTTAGAAATGTCTTAGGAATAAGAGCTACCTGGTGCTAAGCGTTGATCGTCTCCTAGTCATTCTACGGGTTCTCATGTCTGTATTTGCTTTTGCGTTGTGAATCCTTGAATGTATTGTTATAAGTTTTCTATTGAAGATTGGTTTTTTTTTTCTCACCATAATCACTGAAAAAACAACTTATGTTTGGCTTCTAATTGATTTGAAGGACTTCACATACATACATATTTGTTTCCTTATTATGCATCGAATCAGTAGTGTTTTATGAGGGAACTCGACGGATTGATTCGAGCACTCAAATTTCGAATGGTGGACTTGAATATTCGGATGTGTTCGTAGTCTAAGACAGGTTCGAAGTCCTAAATCCGTGTCCAATATGATTTTTCCAGTTGGATAGATGTGCTCTAGCGGGAAAATGTGCCTTGGTTGGAAACATTGCTAAATTCGATAAATATTCGTCAGCGGACCATCACATCGCTTGGCGTAAATATGTTTCCACTCGTCTTAGAACTGGAAATGTTACTGCTACAAACGGCTGGGGTCTGCAGCTAAGTGCTGTAGCAGATTGCGCTGGATACGGTAAAGAGACACTCATCGTATTCTCACCGAATGCCTCCGAGACACTATGTGTTCAGTTGATATGTCCGAGGAGACTCCAACATGAATCGACCCAGTCGCTCTTCAGTCGTTCACGGGGGACACAGAAAAACGTCTTGCATGCTTTTCTGATTCTGATTCTTGAGACTTCTTAATCCTCTTCTGATTCTTGAGATGCAGAGAACCACACAGTTGCAGGGATATATGAAACGAATATTGGTGGGAGCTGCCGAATGAAAAAACAACGTACTCAATAAGACATGGTATTTTGTGTGATGGTACTAAGAGAGAGGAGCGAATTTCGTGTAGATGTTATTTTCGGGTACTACAGAAATCTTATCGAATGATTTCGGTTTCTATTTCTCTTGTGGGGTGGAAGATACACAAAGTCCTCTTAAGCACTTATTTACTATCCATACTACCAGCTTTTTATTATTTTCTTCCGTTCCTATTCCTTCCCTGTTTTGCAACTACCAGGATTTTTCGAAAATTTCACATGGGAACAATTAATTAAAATTAGAAATTAAATTTAAAAAAATTAGGGGCAAAAAGCTTTGAACCTAGTGGATATCGATAATCCTCAACCCCTTTATTTCTGAAGGCTGGGTTGTTCTGTATCCATCGAAACTTTTAGTATGCGTGATTTCAAGCTATTGGATGCATCGTTCCCTCATGTATCACGGTTGAAAATTTAAGATCATTCTACATCACAATACAATTTCTCTTGAAGCTTCTCATCTGAAAATCCTAGTGGGTGTGTCTGATTTTCAACTCAGCTTAGTAGTTCGTGAATTATACGCAAGCCGGTAATACGGCGTACAATCAGCAGCAGGTAGACAGAGTCAGCTATTTATGCAGCAAAGGCTGGGAATCTCCACAGGATACGTTCCATCGGTAATTGCTTTGCCGAGGCAAGATCGAAGGAAGCTCGAAAATCTGATGAGAACCTTTTTACATACGCCCAGTTTGCGTCAATAAATTGAACAGATAAAAGTGGACACCACTATTGGGAAAAAAAGTCGCTGTTGGTTTTGTTCTCATCATATTTATCCTCCCGAGGACAAATATATTGGGTACAGGCTATGAAAAACAGATACTGCTCGGTCTCGAATATCCGAATGACGGAATTTTCAGCTATCCGACAATGCGAATAGGCGAACTTTCTGAGCATTCATTTGAATGTCGTTTAAATGTTCGAGATTAAAGATGCTCGTGTTCGGAAATATATAAATATATGGAATATAAATAAAATGCATGAGTTCACTAGCTTTTGATACACCATGTAGACCTACATAAGCTTTTAGAGATTGATTCTACGAGTATATTTTATCGATTGTCAAATTGAAGCAAGAACCAAGATTGTTAACAAACTTTGTTACGGCCCAGGCTGCTCGCAGAGTTCAGAGTCGCACGGGCGCACGGTTTGGCAGCTCTGCGGTTTTGGTGGTTATTGAGCGCACTGTTGTGAATAGTAATAACCACCAAAACCGCAGAGCCGCCAAACCGAACGCCAGGGGGCTCTGAACTCTGCGTGCAGCTAAGGTCCCGGCGTCATCGCCTTCGTCAGAGCTTGGAAGGTCAGATCATTTGTAAAATGAAATGAAAGGTTAGTCGTAATAACATTTGTTAACAATCTTGGCACTTGCGTCCATTTGACCATCGACAAGTTGCAATCTTTATGCCAAGAATCAAGGAAGGTCGAACTTTCGCGCTTCTACAAGCGTATTCGAAGCAAAAAGAAAAGTCGGGGAAATGAGCAAGGTTGAAAGGGAAAAAAAAACTGGGGAAGTGGGAAAAAATGTTTCTATGAAGGAGATGAAAAGATGATCTCAGGAAGATTTATGCTTTATGACAAAATGATGAAACAATGACAAAAAAAAACACATAAAATAAGATGTCTTATGCCCATTTATTTATTTATACGTAGAAAGTTGTCATTCGGCTATGTACACATTCGAAATTGCATCATGCTATTATATTCTATTTTCTCTTCTTGCTTCAAAATACGAAATATCCATTAAATTCCGAAAAAATGCCGCTACAACCGTATCACAGAATCTAGAAAAGATTAAAAAAACGTACTAAGTTACTTTTATTCTCTTAAGTGCAAAAGACTTACAGTTTGCGTTCTTTGAAATTGTGTAACAAGCTCAACTTTATAGGATGCATCATGATGAGATTATCATTGTAGTTTTTGTGCCATGCATTGCGTCCACCTTTGCCATACAAGTAATCGTAGCGACTTGTTTCAAATCTGAAAATTACTGAGGGATTACAGGGATTTTACCAGCTACTTGCAGTTCATAATTATTAATTTTTTTATGCTGAATGGCTCGCCAAAAGGACAAAAAACACATAAGGAGAGAGTAAAGAAGCAGAAAGAAAAACAGAAAAGAACCAGACAAGGTGTGAGTTCAGTGTGCTATTCCACCCTCATTAACTCGGCATTATGGTAAGAGAAATTTGTGAAAGAAGGCCGAAAGACTGTTCAATATAATGTTGAGCCAACTAAGGTCGCAAATTTCGCAAGGGAAATGATGTTGATGCTATTTATTTTTAAAGAAAAACCATTAGGTATTTAGTAAAGATAGAGAACGATGAGAAAGCCAGGATGGAAAACGCCGAAACGTTAGCTGTTAATAAGTATCAATACAAATCTTGGACACAGCTCAAGCAAATCAATAAAAAAGAGCCAGGATGATTCTAACGTGTGGTTGAAACAGGGCTATAGAAGCGATAACAGCCTAAAACATGGCAGCACTTCCACTTTTTATGGTGTGGTTTGAAAATGCGAAGATCTAAAAATTATGGTTATGTAGCAAGTTGCTGTCCTGGATTGCTGCACAGATTCGAGAACCAATACTTTCGAATAAGTGGTTACTTCATCACTGCAGTCAGTAGACAAAGGCGATAGTTTGGCAGAAAAACAGATTCAAGTAGGTCCGGTTCCTTAAAAATCCCTAACAGAATGAGATTCTCGAAATTTTGGTTATATGTGTACTAATTCGTCCATGATATGACACCGCGTGAGTGACAGGCGATGTCTCCCCGAAGCTAGTTGCGAACGTGTCAGATGATTGAGATGATTTTCTCCTGCTCAGTGATCTGATCGTCACACATAAATTCTAAACTTCAAACCTTTAGTGTTCGCTTCACTTGCCTTCACTTATCAATACAAGTTTAAAACAGGAGCGCTTCCGCTAAATTTCTGCCCCTGAATTAATATTGCTTTCTCCAAACGAAGTTTATTTTGCTCTTTTCTTGAACTATGCGCATTGGTGGATGACTTCCTTGCAGTCATTCCGCTATAAATGTCCGAATATTCTACATTTAAAATATATTCAAACTTGATTTTACATCCATATCCTTCTATGCCTCTGCAGTTTGAAAACATGAATCAGGGTATTAGACGTTCTTGCCTTCCTGCTTAGAATTTCCCATACAATGCACATGTGAAGTGACATGAACGCCATCATTATACTGATAAAGATAAGGGTGCTACGTTATATCAAACACGGTGAGAGTAGCAACATGCGAGTACGAGTACATTAGGGTGTCTCATTCACATTACAGTAACACCGCTTTGAATTATTCCGCTTCTGCTGCACAATAATGTTGCCGATTCTAATTTCTGGCGTGGTCGCATCAGGAATTTCAGAGCTTTTTGGCGCCGCCGCACCGAACCGGCATTGTGGAATCCGTCTGAATACATTCTGTCGCCTTTCGGTCTTGGCCCGCCAATTCGACGCAGTGGGGCCCGTTGCAACGGCTAACAGTGTTTCACTCACTTTTCGACATATCGGTTTAGAATTACTGCGCAGCTCTGTTGCACAATAATCCCGCTGATACAAATTTCTAACCCCAATCCAATGCTGCTGGAGCTGCTCCTCTGAAATTCCGTGACCTACATGTGATTTAGAATAGTTATTTTATAGCGTTATTATAAAAACCAACTACTATATTTCTGCGAGCAAAAGGTGGGAACCCAGTGCTTCTGAAAGGTAGCTCTAAAAAATTAGAATTCTGCTTAATTTTTATTCGGCTAAAAACGGTCAGTTATTAATTATATTTCGTTGATCACTTAGTTTACAAAGCTTTTGTGGTAGGTCCACGATATTGTCGATAATATACAAAAGGAACATACGTGCACACAACTGGACTAAATAAAATCCGCGTACAATAAAAGTTGCTGCTTTAAATTCTACATCCGAGTACAACACTGGCCATTTTCCCCCAACTTTTGCGATTTTGTAAACCTTGTGTCACCCACCTTAGATACGGGACTGAGTGCAAGTATTTTGCGATGGCAATTTCATGGAATAATCCTGCCTCGAAGAAAATTTCCATTAAACCCGCATGATAACTCAGTCCTGTCGATGGTATATAATACCTGAATGATAACTTTTCCTATGAATTTTCAAGGTATTATTTTTTTCTACTGTTGAACCTATTAGCTGATGCTTTTCGACGCTGCTTGCTTTGTTTGGTCATATAAGCGGTGTAACCTAAAAAATACTCACAAGTCGCTAACACTCCATCCATCAACTGTAGTCAATATGCATGATGCATTTCCTTCTGTTTGATTCTTCTCTTTTAACTGAATACAAGGATTAGTAAAGTAATATCTTTTGTTTTCGTGAACCCACTGCACATTTTTAATTCGTGACACGTTTCTTCTCATTTCTTAAGCAGTCTGAACATCTGGGCAATGCCGGATATCAGACTTCATGCGGTGCTCACCTCGCTCACCTTCACTGACCAGTAGAAATTAAAAGTAGTGGCGTTTTCTGTGAAATCAAATTTGAGTTTTTTTTTGATGACACCTTCTTCGTTCTTTTTTCAAAAGTTTAAGCCAACTTCAGGAGTTTTTATTAAATGAAATGATGATTTCATAGTTTTCTTTCTAAGTGCGTCAGTACTAAATTTGGTGGGAGTTCAAACTTGGTTTTACACCTGTATGCCTTTGATTCTGCCGCAATTTCTGAACATTACTTGAAGTATGAGTTTTTCTTCTTTTCTTTAACAATTAGCACAGATCGATGTGTTGACGTGAAATGACTTTAACCTCATCATCGTACTGACATGGGTAAGGTCATACGTCAGATCACGTAAACTGTTAGCAACTTCTTGAGCAACCGTTCGCATGAGTTTTTCCAATTTCTGAAAGGAGAATGTTACCAACCCAATGAGGCGAACATGCTAGGAATAGATATGGTGTACATAGAGCAACTGAAAGGCAATAAGTAGGATCGCTGTGAAACGGTTCACAACGTCTCGTTTATTTCTTGACAAATTCGGTATGAGTTATTGCACGGTGCTACTGCACCACCAGCGATGCGTAGGAACCGTACCATTTTATTTTGCCACTTTCTGGCATCCACCGGTACATCAATCCGATGCCGAGTTGTGTGGCGGATAGTGGGCTAATCGCGTACCAAAAGCGACCTTGTGCTTGCTCAGAAACAGGGGTGGATTCAGCGGATGGGGTCCCTGTTTCTACTGAGGCAGGTCTGACTCATGACATCCTTGTATCCCGCACGCCAGCCCGGCCAAATGCCTGCAATTAAGTGACAGGGAGGTGCAAGGGAGGCGGTTTGGAGTCACCTCCAACAAATAAGCTTCACATGTCCACTCCCGGAGAATGGAAGTTCTCCCAAAAACTCATGGGACTAGAAGCTTGCAACTTGCCCATGGGTTTTAACATTTTACGCATGTCACAGTAATAGAAAAGAGTCTCCTGATTCCGAAGGAAAGCCGGGTAAGGTAGCGCCAGGAAAGACGGGGATGATGATCTGTACTTATAACGCACGTACCCTTGCATTGGATGCGGCCATCGAAGATCTGATGATCCAAGCCAAGAAGATTAAGTACGAGGTCATCGGACTGACCGAGACGAGACGACGTCACCCTCTCAACGGCGTATATGAAACGAGTATGGCAAAGAACATAGACTCTTTCGAACAACTTACGACCCGAATCAGACGTCTGCGGATGAGAAGATGTGGTCCAACCCTAGTTTCGACTATCTTCGCCGCTTATGCTCTAACATCAAGCTACGAGGAAGAAGAAGTCGAAGCTTTCTATATAGACCTGGAGAAGTTTTACAGAGATCATACCTTCTACAAGGTCATAATTGGCGATTTCAACGGCAAAGTTGGCCAAAGAATAACGTTTGAGGAACTTCATATCGTGACCCATGGCTTACAATGGAATGAACAGGAGAGAGGCCCTCCGAATTCATTATGACGACTAGATGGCAACTCGCAATTCTTAAACCCCTCCTCTCTACGCTGGACGTGGGAGTCACCCGGTAGAATGTACCGTAATGAATTAGACCACATCATCATCAATAAAAGGTTCTGCCTGACGGACGTCGCTGTTCTCCCAAAGTTCTACACGGGATCGGACCATCGCCTCCTCCGAGGAAAATTTTCCTTCACAAGGAGAGCAGAGAAAGCCGCCAAGTTCAGAGAGAGAAATCCCAGGACTACCATCAACTGGGATCTCTTCGCTACGCTAGCCGGCTTTTGGGAAGATTCCGCAATGGACAACATCGACGAGGAATATGACCGGATCGTTGAACACCTTCGCGACTCCACGAAGAACGAAGGCTTAGAGTTTTAAAATCACCAAGAGATGCCTGTCTCTTGAAACTCCTTAGCTGATGCGCCAGCGTGGAGCAGCAAAGCCGGAGGGAATCAAGAACTCACGTCCGGACTCGCAAGGTTTGCAGAGGCGATAAAGGAAGACCTTAAAGAGAGAAAAGCAGAAGTCCTGGCTGAAGCTGCAGAGGCGTTGAAAAGCATCCGATATGCCCACCGAGACTTCGCCAATCGCAAGACGAGCATGACTGCTCTTCGGAACCTGAAGGGAACAACCATTGTATCGAGTAGAGAAATGGAGAAAATCATCTACGACTCCTACTCTCTGATCTCTTCGACAACCATGTTCACTTGCCTCCTCACCATCACGAAGATGGACATTTCATTCCAGAGGTTTTCCCATCCGATGTACGACATGCTATCATGTGGATAAGAAATCGTACGGCACACGGTCCCGACAATAAAACCAGAACACCTGATGAACCTTCCGCCAGTACTCATCAACACGCTGGCGAGACTCTTTACACGTTACCTGTCGGTATGCAAGGTTCCTAAACAGTGCAAGACCAGCAAGACCGTGTTGTTGTATAAAAAGGGAGATCCGCATGACATCGGCAACTATCGCCCAATATGCTTACTGTCGGTCTTCTACAAGCTATTTACAAGAGTGATCCTTAATAGGATTGAAGAAGTTTTGGATGACGGACAGCCATAGGTTTGGAAAAGGATTTAGCACGATTGACCACATTCACACTGTTTCGAAACTCATCGAGGCATCGTGAGAGTACAAGATGCCGCTCTGTCTCTCCTTCATCGACTTGAAGAAGGCCTTCGACTCAGTTGAGACGGAAGCGGTCATGGAAGCCTTGGACAACCAAGGCGTCCCTACTCAGTAAATAAAGGTACTTCGAGAGTTGTACAGCAACTTCACGGTCGGAATTTTCCATTCTATTATACAAGAATATGATCATGGACGTAAAGAGAGGGGTCCGACAGGGTGATACAATCTCACCCAAAATATTCACAGCCATTGGAATGGGACGACATGGGAGTGAAAATTGATGGTTAGCAGCTACACCATTTGCGCTTTGCTGATGAAATCGTACTGATAACACCTAGTGTCAGTCAAGCGGAACGAATGCTGACCGAATTCAACAAATGTGGATGCACAGGTATTCAGCTGAATCTGCAAAAGACGATGTTCATGCGTAACGGATGGGTCTCGGATGCCCCATTCACGCTCAACGGAACGAACATATCCGAATGCACCAGCTACATTTATTTAGGTCGGGATTTATCACGTTGAATGACCTGGCCCCGAGCTGGGCAGGAGGAGACGAGCGGCTTGGGGAGCGTATAAGAGCATCGAGGATGTAGTGAAGAAGATCAAGAACACCGTGGTTACCTCTTCAATACCGTACATCCTGCTTTGACCAATGCTTCGGAAACCTGGGCATTTCGCAAGCATGAATAAAACGCGGGGAGCGTCATTGAACGCACAATTGAGAAAGTGATGCTAGGAGTGCCGCTTCACGCAAGTGAGGGACGAGATTCAAAGTTCTCTCCTACGTCAACGATTGAAGATTAGAGACGCTGCCAAGGAAAGTAAAATAAGGTGGGCCGGACACGTGATGCGCTTTAACGACAACCTTTGGACCAGAGCCTTGAGCGACTGAGTTCTCTTTTCATTCCATTTTTCTTTTTTTTTTTTCAACACATCTTTGAAATATGGGAGTTATTTCTGCTGTACCCTGTATGTTCAGAAGTATTAATTATAATAACAAAATATGCATGAAGGAAGTGTTTTTGTGGCAATTCACAGTTACCTCTAACATTCACAGGTTTTCCACTCATGTTCCAAAAATTTTTACTGTAAAGCCTTGATTAGCTTTTTAGCCTAGAATTTGTTCTCTCTAAGGTCTACAGCTCCAATCGTAGATATTTGCTTACCCATTACTTCATTTGTACGATACATACAGAAGCTCAGATCTTATGGTTTTTCGCCGAAGTGCTTATCAAACCTTGTTCATAATGTGTTTTGTTAGCAAAAATAGATAGGTCAAAATATTCAGAGAATTTACACATTGATGGCTTTCTAGGAGTTTTTTACTGGACATTTTTTCGGAATTATTTTTTTGCTTTTCTTAGAAGTAGCGAAGAAAAGAGTTCCTAGGTACTATAACCTTGATACTCACCCCCATTTCGAACTGCTTCCATATGGCCTGCACTGAGGGATTCGACTTGTACTTTTCGTGAAACAATTTGTCTGCTGCTAATGCTGCTTCTTTCCCTAAAGAGAACTTTTTTCCTTAAAAATAACTTTTTTTCCTCTTGCTTCGGAAAAAATTCATCTGCTTATCTAGAAACTGTATTTAACATCTGTTTATTATTTTCTTACTTATTAACCCTTCAACATTTTGACAACGACAATGTTTGACGAAGTTGTCGAACTTTTCCTTGTTGCGTGGAGAAACTTCCGATGACATTGAGAGACGATATCATAGAAAATACTTTACGAGGAGTTAAAATGTTTCAATCAAATATTTCATTTGTCTTGCAACTGATTCTTTGAAGCACTGTCCGACGATGCTGTCGGACAAAAAAGTGCGTGGTCCATGCAGCGGATATGTGAAAAAACGCCTGAGAGTCAATGTTTTAAATTCTACAAATACAGCGCTTCCCGTACCTTCTGGCTTATCCCACCACCCTGCCTTGTCGCGATTAAAATCACCGTGAGGATGCATAACTAGTTGTGTATTTATAGCATTCCAAAAGTTGAAAGTAGTGTCGTCTGCCATAACAAAATATCCTGAAGACGGAGAAAATGTCGAATACAACGTTTGAGGTTTATTATGAATCAGAACCTTGGCGATTAATCCAAAATAGAAATTCTAAAGAGTAGAACGTTGATAACTGATGCTTGCCTTAGCAAACTATAATAATTGTCAGCTCTTCTACTACCTCTTCATGAACTCGATTACTTAATGTTTCTTTTTTTGTAATTTAACTGTAAATCTAATTTTAAGAAACATCACCAAGCACTTTTCGTAGTCGTAGTTCATTCACTTTCGACAAACAATAGTAGGCAGCATATCCTCCATTCATTTCAATCTCCGTCAAATGAATGTAGTGGAATGGACGCAATATTTCTGGAAATCGCCCTGGAACAAGTGTTATTAACCGATGAGTTTTACTTGCTTATTCACTAGGATGAGATTGTTCCAGTAGTATAGGACATTTGAGTATAAACCTATATTACTAACATCAAAAAGAAACGAGACAATATTTATTGATAGTCTCCCAGATGTTTGCCTTTAAAGTATACAACCATGTAGGGATCTCTCCTCAGAAAGGTAATGTTAGGGGTGTAGGCTTCGAGTATCACCCACAATTCTTTCTCACCACCCTAAGAACCGACGTGAGAAACGCACTAGTTCTCACGAGGTACATTAGAACACACCACCTTTGTTCAGGTTCTCTCACTGGCCTATCCACTGGTTTTAGCTGAATAGGCTGCTGATCTCGCTCGGGGGCATGGTACCTGTATAAGTGTGATTTTTTTCCGACGTATCTCATAGGAACTAAAAGTGTTACCCACGCCGATTTTCAAGAAGACTATGGGAAATCGAGAGGGGCCACATTCACATTATAATAAACATCTGGAACTCTGCAGTTCCACGAGAGATCCAAACCTCGAAAATTTCATGATACGCTGTCTTTAGCAACAAAAAAAAGGAGAAAAAGTAATTAATTAAAGTAATTAAGTAAATAATCTTATTTACCTCATACATGGTTTTATCAAAAAGTGCTATGTTGTTGTCATGACCGACATTGACATAAGAACGGTTTGAGAAGTTTTCCACTGGCCTGAGATCCTTTTTTTCTGAAGATAGCATGTCATGTGGTCTCATCTGCTAGAATAACATAAAGCGAATGGCCACTAGCACGAAGAACGTCTGCTGATATAAAATCAGGTTTGCAGGCTGTTCCAGCTTTCATGTTCTTGATGCCGATTCGTACTTGCGAGGCGAGCATTCGAGGAGGAACTTCACCAGTGGCTATGATCGAGGTTTAACGCAGGAGTTGACGAACGGAAAAGGTTCGATTAGAACCTCTCCGTGATGATTTCCATCTAACGATGAAAAGAGGTCAAGTATGCAATCGTTGTATACTTCTTTTCTCGTTTTTTGCCAATAGAGCAGATTTTTTTTCCCATCGTGTGACAAGGTCGTGTTTTTGCACGAAGGAGACGGTGAGCAGACTACTATAAAAGGACGGCACTACGGAGACGTCAAGTAGACACCATCCCTCCGGTTGGTGAGTGGTCGATCTCCGCAACGCGCCATTGAGCGATTCCAATGTCCACCGACAATAACCTTTCTTCACGAAAAAAAAAACTCCCTGAAAGAGGCGATCAGCGGACAACAGCCCGGTGAGACGATTGTCCCCTCGTCTAATTCATTCGATCCTCTGTTTCTCTTCTGTTTCCTTTCCTGGTTTTGCGTTGGGATCCCAAATAACGAATCTGTAGAAGGACTTCTCGTTGCGGATCACGTCTTTCAGCTCCATATGAAATTCATCGGATTCATCAGCGCTGATGTAGGCGAGTAGCAGTTATGGGTGATGGGTTTTGGCGGGTTGCTGCGATCAACCTAGCGAAACGCATCGCGAATTCTAACGGTTACACTGGTAATGTAGCACGTTGGCCAGATTTTGGTGCGCAGCGAGAATATGCCACATTGGTTGAGTCGAATAAGTTCAATTTCTGCCTGCCCTTCATAACCCACGACTTGAGTAAAGCTATACGGGCTAGTCTGGTGAAATGCGGTCTCGAGGACCAGGTGAGAATTGTGGAAATACCTCCAACAAACCTCAAAAAGCAACTAGTTCGAAATAGAAAGTACGATCGATTCTGTCTCACTCCAGACTGTGTAATATGCTCATTTGAGAAGGAAGGGGACTGCATGGTCTCTGGTGTAGTCTATCTAATTTCGTGCAAATTATCTGGGGACCAATACATTGACTAGACAGGGCGACCCCTTTGTGTTCGCATTAAAGAACATCTAAGGGGGATGAAACAATCGAATGCAGCAACTCCCCTCGGAGTTCACCGCAGACAATGTCATGAAAACGTTCCTTTCTGCATAGCTGTCACAATTCTATCGTACGAACCCGAAATTATAGCTCGCAGAACTTCAGAAGCGTTTTGGATAAATACAAAAGGTCCAAAAATAAATAGAAAGGAAGAGTGCTTAGCCGTGACCAACGAGATGGCTCTGTATACGGACCTTTGCGGGTTTGATCTACGGGGTCATATGCGGGTCGTCGTATCCTATAGTATCGTCGTATCAGCGGAGCGATTGCACCACGCGGATATCCGCTAACATCACGGCAACGCGGCTACTGAGGTGGGCACAACGATTTGGGCTTTTTTTGTTTTTGTTCCCGGGTGTAATATCCAAGGGGACGATGACTTGTTCTGGATGAGGCACTTGAGAGGATATATTGCAAATGTTCTTACTTTCCAGGCTCTGACGAAGGCGACAACGCCGAAACGTTAGCCGTAATAAAGTTTGTTAACAATCTTGGCTGTTGCTTAAATTCAACTATCAACAAGGTTGCTGATGGGTTTTGGCTAAAAGGACGAATGAATGGTAAGACGAGGTGACAGGATGTCGTGAGAATCAACAAGATGGACGACAGATGGGGGGCACAACAAAAAAACACCGTCTACATTTCCGGGCTAAACTTTCTCTTCGCCAATGACTGCCGTACCACCAACCACTTGTCGCGCGTCGCTCCTTCTGCTACTGCTCTCTTGCAGAGGAATCACGTGAAGTTTGATATCCTCTGTACCTTTAAGGAGGGCATGTAGGTCAACGTCTTTGGGCACTTTGTAAGTGCAAATCTGAGAAAGCCTCCATGGAGATTCGTGCACGTGTCGTCTTGGTCCAGAGTTGAAGACGTGCTGAGCAACCTGAGATTTGATTTGACTCTTACTGGTCGCCATACCGTCCGACGATTGGGACGGCAGGTCTTCCGGGGTACTGAGACAGTGTATCTGCTGTAGTGCCAAGCAGACATTTCGACAAACTATGCAGACCTGGTATGGCTAGATTAGCTTTCACCATAAGTCGCCCTCCAACCTACTTGAATCAAGGAGTCACCTTGCGACATTTTGCCAATACTGTGCTGAATCTTGGCAGTGGTTTACTCTTAGCTAGGTTTCCGATCCCAAAAACTGGGAATGTCGGAGGTGTTGAACTCAGCTTGGAAGACTGCCAGAGAACATACCTCCGCTCTGCATTCGACGCCCAGTGAAATTAAAGGTGTCACCTCAGAAATCTGAGGTGGTACCGATTTCAGGTGGAATCTTCGTGTGCGGGAGAGTAGATTATGGAGAGGGGGTGATTCCGTCGATTTCTTCCTAATTGGTGTAAAAACGGCCCGGAAGATGCGGCGCATGCACAAGGTTGGCGCGCTCCAATTGAACTATTCGTAGAAAATAGCTCGCCGGAACGCCCGAAGCCGTATCTTCCGGGTCATTTGTTATGGCAATTAGGAAGAAATGGACTTGATCAACCTTCCCTTCATAATCTATACGAATACTCCACCTGAAATCCGTACCACCTCAGATTCGTAGGGTGATGCCTTTAAGTTAAACAAACTAACCATTATGATATTTCTCAGGGAACCATGAACCGCAGAAAATTGTTAATGCAAAAAACGGCTGGTATAGTCTCTGAAGCAATCCAATTGTGTGATTCCATGGGTAATTGTTGGTGATGACGAGTACCTGCAAAAACTCGTTGCAGGGCTAATTTTAATCTTAGCATGTTTAAAATAGCACGGATTAAATAAACTGACACTCTTTCGTAGATTTCTAAGGACAACATTGTTAGCATGTAATAATGTGAGCTTCGATGGTGATGGAAATTTCTGTCGAAATTCTGGAATCACCTTCGGTTAGTCATATTTATTCATCACTACGAAGATTACGTGACTTAGGATAAAAGCGAAATTTTCGTGAAAATTATTCGTTCGCCTGATCCTAATTTCTACTCTTAGGATACATTTGATTAAAAATGGATTAATTACAATAATTTCTGATTCCTACAAACGCAATGTTGCCAAGCCAATTTTTATACATCATTAGAAATTCGAATCAAAATCGGTCAGTAATTTGAAATCATCCTAATACTGTACTATTTTTTTAATGCAGGACTAAATGCTAGTTTTGTTTCTCTTGATCTTTTCTGTGTTGTTTTGTCCTAAATATCCCGTAGAACGCACGGTTAAACATTCATCAAAGTTCTGCAAAAATTACCTGTGTAGTTTTCACCGGTTTTTGTGCACCAGTCATCGATATTTGCAAACATCCTAAGTTTATCTGCTGATTTTTGTTCATCCTGTAATACCGAGGTCAAAATAAACCATTGAATTCTACTTCTAGCTACTTACGAATCCGTCAGCTTCAAACTCCACATTTGCCCGTCGACAATTCGCTCCTCGTATATCTTCACGTGGAATATATTTTATGTGGTTAGATTTACGAGGGAACTGATATCTGTGAAGGCATGTCTAAGAAATTTCAAGAGAAAAGAAAAAAGAAAAGAATAGTGAGGTGTCAGTGGATTTTCGCCCGTAACCTTTACCCGATACTGCGAAGGTGATCGATCCATTTTCTTATCATTTCCGCATCTGCAGATCCCCAGAAACCTTTCTTGCTGAAATGATCTTTAGGTTGCAAAGATAATCATTACAAGTGGAAATTGTTTCGATCTCCAGCATATGTAGATTTAAGACCATTCGTGAAATACTACAATATTTTTGCACATCTTCATGTCTAGAAAACTTGATGAAGAGCCCATTTGGAATAAATTTTTCTGTCACACTGATATTTCCAACAAAAACCCTACATTGGTTAGAACTTTCAGAGATGTATATTTCTCAAGAAAAACGTACAGAACATTATTGCTTTTTTTTGCACTACATTTTTTCTAATTTTAAGAATCTTGTTGGAAAAAAATTCGAAAATTAGCACAAAGAAGATTCCAAAGTTGAATATCTTTTAGATTTATTTGAACTGCAGAAGTTTTGATTGCAAAAATTATTAAACGCCGAACATCTACCAAAAACAAAGATGCAAGCTTAACATCACTTGAATTTGTCCCATAAATTAGTATCTATTCTTCTTTCGTCACAAAATACACAAAATTTTGTATAGCTCAACCCAACAAATTCACATTAATTGAATTGACCTCGTTGTACTGTTATAATTATAATTATTTGTTATTATTATTATTATTATTATTATTATTATTATTATTGTCAGTATTTTCACAATTATTACACTTTCGAATTATTTTCATCAATCACAACTTACCTGAATTCTACGGCAAGAAGCACAGTGCACGTAGATATTTCTTTATGTATACATTCCCACGAATCAAGAAACTTGATTATTTCTTCAGACTTCAAAAAAGCATCTCTACAAAGATATACTTTAATTTTCCACTTGTGGCAAAAATTTGCGATCGCAGTACGAACATATATGTAAGAGCCGCAAAAAGTTTTATTTTCAGAGATATCAGAAGAATAATTTGTAACAATATGATCGATTACCTTTGACCTTCAAATTCAGCAAGAAGATCGTGCGATTTCGTGGTTCTCCTGACATTTGGAGGATAAAATGCGACATTCTCGTCGATCATGTGCAGTAACTTCTGAGCAAAATACGATCTAATCAAGTCGGCCACCCTGAATATAGAACTCGTTCGCAGTATTGCTCTACAAGCAACAACATGAGCATTTTTTGGGAAGTAAAGACATACCCTGAAATTGACAGTGTTTGGATTTCTCAACGAAACATAGGGTTAGAGGTGTAGGTCACGAGTTTGATTGGCAGCAACGCTCAATTCCCCCCTTCTGTGGTTCTCTTACAAGCATATTCAAGTGAATCCAATTGTCGTAACCCAGAAGCCAGTGTCTCGGATTCAGTACCAGACCCTTGATGTGTTCCGTGAGGAAGTGGTAACGGGATCCTCACAGCCCAGTGATACAGCAAAGTGGGTACAAGGTTAGAGTGACCCACACGAGAAAATGGTAGCCACTGGGTTATAGCCACTGGGTATCAATGGTTCACGCTGTAGCGCGAAAACACCCACTGGAGCCTCTAGGCTACCCCACACTGTAAAAGGGAAGGGACCCTATCAGTCTTTCGCTACGGATTAAACAGGTGTAAACCCCCGGACGTATGGACAAGATCCGGACGCGAGAGCGTGTGATCCACTCTGCCACTTACTTTCCGGGATCCCAGTTATCTTCAGCTCGCGGTAGCTCCTCCTGCTTCTCTTCTGGCTGATAGCCCTTTTCGAGAGCTGCGCTTGTTGTTGGCTCGGTCCACTTCCGCTCTTCCTTCCCCGTTCCGCTCTATGGTGGAACAATGGCATAAATGAATTTCAAAATGCGAAACTCCAGTTTTTATAGAGGCAGAAGTCGGCGGGGTGTAAGGCGCGCAATGTAGGAGCGCTGTAGGACCTTATCGTGCCCGTGCCGATGGATACTTTAGATGGATTGGAAAAAAGTGGCGTCCAACTCGCGACACCAATAGGCTGCTGAGGGAAACGGTGCGTATTCAGAACTGAATGTACAGACATCGTAGAAAAATTGGATCGACAACGCCGTTATTCGGTACAGTTAGGAAGAATTGAGCGTGATAGTGCTCATACCCGTGATCATGATCGTGACCCTTAATGTTTCGTGACGAGATTTCAACATAGTCCATTTCGTAGTATGCTGCCTCTAAGTTAAAGTGAACAATCATCACTGGCTCTCACCACGAAGATGGTGCTGTGATGGGAAGATATAGAGTGAAAAACGCTCGTCTACTAAACAGAGTATTCTGAGAATTCCATGGTGAATACGTGCCTGAATTAGATAAGTTGAAACCTTTACATTATTGCATAAATTTTCCATCCTGAATTGTTTGCTAACGGGTTGCAGATCATATAATCAAATTCCTCATTTTTACTGCAAAATTTATAATCTCCCTAGCACTAGCAATATCTATATGAAGCTCTATATGAAGCTATTGGCAGCGTAAATCCAAAATCCGGTCAGAAGCAACTTAGTTATTAATTTGAGCTATGCTAATGATTTCCTGACAAATTGTTAGAGTCACCTTTCCCTAGGACTACTGTTGGAGCCATGACGTTGAATTCTTCATCAGTACTGGTCTTCTTCTCCGCGTGAAGTAACCTGTATAAGAAGTGAACTTACTGTTACCATGTGCAAAAACCTTTAAAAAAAAACTTCTCTGCAACCATTTATAATCTACACGGTTATCTTTCGTACCTATTATGCAATGAGAAACAAAAGATTTCCTGACCTTATCTATAACTCCCGTCAACTCCTAGTAGTTATGATGAGCTTTTCTGTGTATAATATTGTTCCTCCTGCATAATATGGAGGAGCCTTACAGGAGAAATTTCATCTTATGCTTTAGAAAAGAGTGAGAGTGTATCTAGCATTAGGGTATTTCCTAATGGGATTCAATTACAAGTTATGCAGCTAACTCGTGTCAGGAGTCGTGAAATCGAGTGAAAGAAGAGATGAAATTGTTACTTTGAACAAATTCAGAAAATGCACAGATCACTGAAAGGACTCATTTCCGCAATGTATAGATTTTTTATCTACTGTCCTTACCTGAAGATGGGATCCACATCTGGATCGTTGTGAATGAGACCATGCTGAACAACTGCGGTACGCATTTTGCGGCATAGACAATACCGATCTTGACCATTAGTGTGGGTCTATATAGTAGTTTTTTTCTTCTCACTCTTAACAAACCAATTGAACAACAACAGCAAAGTACTAATAGTAGTTCTATGAACGATCACATTCGAAATAGTTCTTTAGATGCAACATACCATGGAAATGACTCTCTAATATTAGATAGGATAGATTAGATAGAGTTAGAAATATATCTCGCGATTATAAGGATGATCACGCACAATTCTTCCTAACTATTCAGAAAAAGGCATAAGAAACGGCTTTGTCGGTCGATTTTTTTTTGAAAGCGGGGATACGCGCTGCATCCGTCAGCGAGCGAGGGACATTGTTAACAACCTATTGGTTAGTGCCCATGTTCGACTGTCCATGAATATTGGACTGTTGAGTACGCAGCTTTTTTTTTTGATTTGCTTGAGTTGAGGCCAAAATTGGCATTGATCTTTCTTCAAGGAAGGGATAAATTCTCTGGCATGTCAATACACTAGGGATCCGCCATCCTGCAATTCGTAATCATTAAGGATTTAAACGCGTGCTGACCTAATCAATGACCTGCAGGGGGCAGCCAATGATTAAGTCGGTGTTTTTGTCCTCCCAGACAAGTGTAGTACTAATTTAGCGGCTCCGTAGGGATAATAGACTTTGTCGGCACTGGAGCGACCGTGCAACCACAACGGACCTCTTACCGACTGCGCTACATCTGTCCCATTTATCATTGTTTATATCC
The DNA here is from genome assembly GCF_031761385.1 of Necator americanus. Lineage (NCBI taxonomy): Eukaryota > Metazoa > Nematoda > Chromadorea > Rhabditida > Ancylostomatidae > Necator > Necator americanus. The sequence continues at coordinate 6,384,701 of NC_087375.1, read as the reverse complement.
AATTAACGTTTCAACGTTTTCGCCCTCATCAGAACCTGGTTGTTAGATAAGGTAACAGACCACTGCGCACCACAACTAAGCCACAAGTATGCCCACAGTGAATTCATGTAAAGGAGCATCTAAACGAGCCCGGTAAATCTACGCTCTTTGCCTCACTCGGAGCACACCACAGAATACGTCATCAGAACTCCCAAATAGAGGTATAAATTACTACGCTACATTGCTTCGAGATCATTGCACGCAGAAAACTAGAAGCTTTCTAGATAACTCTCAAATCTCAGAGGCCCAGAAATGAACGGAAAGGATGAACATTGCGATCACAAACAAACTAGCCCCATATCGAGATCTCTGCAAGTCTTCGAGGAGGATCTCTATAAAAGGCCTCCATAAAAGACTAGGTCCTTTATTCAAAGGCATCACCCCACGAATCTGAGGTTGTGCAGATTTCAGGTCGAGTATTCTTATAAGGGATAGTAGATTATGGAGGAGAATGACACCGTCCATTTCTTCCTAATTCCCTCTAAAAAAGTCCTGGAAGATACGGCGCCGCACAAGGCTGGAACTCTTTATAGGAAAAAGTCCCCGAAGCCTATCTTCCGGGCCGTTTTTTACGGCAATTAGGAAGAAATGAACGGAATCACCCTTCTATCCATAATCTACGATCCCGTATACTAATACTCTACCTGAAATCCGTACCACCTCAGATTCGTGGGGTGATGCCTTTAAAACCTTTGCGACTCAGAGTTGTGATACGTGATGGTCCTTTGCGTCAACAGATTTAGTAAATGAGGTGGACACTAGACACAACAATAGCGAAACTTGAAGAAGAATACACACTTTGTGTTTCTCTTCGAGTTTTTCTATTGTTTGAATGCTTTCTGTAGGGTGAAGAGGCGCTGGAGAGGACAAATCACTGGTGGCTTTGATTTCCGAGGCTCTAACAAAGGCTATAACGCCGAAATGTTTGCTTTTAGTGAAGAAAGATTGAAACCAATTTTGATTACAGCTCAAGCTAATCATTGAAAAAACCCATTGATTGCCTGCTCACTGGTAGATGAGGTGCGTATGGGTGCAGTCGCAGACGCGGTACGTTTGTAGGTGCCTCGTAGTGGACCCGAGCCGACAACGCCGCCACCCACGTTTTTTTCATTGAGTTAGGGAAATTAAGTACATACAAGGGACATATCACGATGTTGACGGTGTTAAGACATTTCTGGGGACATACAAGGCTACGGGTGAAGTACACCCGTAGCCTTGTATGTCCCCAGAAATGTCTTAACACCGTCAACATCGTGATAGGTGCCTTTGACAAGTTGATAGCAATGCGATTTTTTCACGCTTCAATTCGCAGAAGACTCGCGTGTTGCTTAGTGCTAGCGATAACGATTTCATTTCGTTTTCAATACAACATTGGGAAGATTTTGCCCACCTGCACATATTTCAATGGAAACCCTTTTGGCCACATGTTAGCATTCCCAAAGAAACGAAACGGGTTGAAGAGTTTTTCGGAAATGCTAAAGTATCATGATAAACAGCAGTGTTGTTGAGAAAATATTCTTGAAAATGTTCATCAAAAAAAACCAATCTTTTCCCAGTGACATTACATCCATATCTAATTCCACTGATCTTCTTCGTATAGTCAAATTGATCCAATCCAATACATGAAAGAAATTTTTATTGAGAAGTTGGAGAAGAAAAGAGAAAATCTGCAATTCTTTAATTTTTTCTTAAATTTAAATGCAGTAAATGCGTAAAACATTCAATTTTTCTCACCATAAGGTATGTAGTGATCGTCAGTGTCGTATATCCATCTCGCTCCGTGTTCTATTGCGTAAAGATAGCCGATGTTCTTATGCGCATAAAATTTATCCGATAAGTTACTAGTAATCCTGTATCCTAAAGTAAGGTGTAAAAAATATTTCATATGTGGGTAAAATTTTAGCAGTTGAAATAAAAGCAGCTAAGGTATAATGAAATTGATGATGTTGGGATCCTCCCGTAAATATGTAGAGAAAGGTAGGTGTCCATTTATTCAACGAATATGAAGGTGATCGGTGACTACCCAACAATGCAACTTATGATGAAGTTATCCCTGTTGCGCCACGTAATAAGTTATACAGTTGAGAAGTCGAAATTGTTTCACATACCTTTTTTTCTGGATCATTGGAGGGAATGTTGAGCGTGATCCATTCTATTCTACAAAACTTTCCCCAAACTTTTCGTAGTGAGATCGCAAGATCGTCAATTTCTGGATACGCTGCCTTTCAGAAGACGTCTTACCCATGCGTAACTGATCGTCCATGCTCAAGAAATGAACATTTTTGTAGGACCAATTTCTCGGTGTTTTTCTGTTTGCGACAACTAGAAGTTTCCAACCGTTGATATTTGCCAAACGCTTCAAATAGAATATTTATCATACGAAGTAATGACATTTGTAGGACATGACAGTTAACAAAAACCTAACAGAAACCTCTATTTCTTTAGTAGGATGATTTGTGGTGGTGATAACTATCCATTTTTGGTGCAACAACGAATTGGATTTACTAAACCATGTGTTTTACACCGACTGAAGTCAAAAAATAGATTAAATAACTTACTTTTTGCTAGGAAAAGTGGTCTTGATCACATTTGAGTTGTGGAAATAAATGAAACCTGTTACGAATAGAAGCATTGCAAGACCGTAAATGACTTTCTTCTCCATTCGTTCTCACGAGTTCAGCTAAAAGCAGTGTAAGGAAGTTGAATAGACAAATCAGAGCTAATTTACTACTTAAGCTTAACTTTCTGGCAAACGAGTCACTTCTATACATTTAAATTTACTGTATCATTTACTTTTCTTTTTCTAAGCCGAACTTTTCTGATAGCTTGGTTCAAAAGTCTGAAATGAATTAAGATTCGTTTTGACTAGGAGGAAAAAACGAAAATGTGTTGATGTGTTGTAGTGAAAAGGTTCTCCACCATTACATGGTTTAGCATATCCTATTAGATTGTCTCAAAAGAAATGCGCGCTGCGTAACTATCCTTGTACCGAAATTATTTCAAAACTACCTTCAGCCAATTTTTGGGTGGATTTTCAATGTTTCGTTTGGTTTGTTTTTTCATTGTTATTTCATTGAATTTCATTGATTCTCAAAGAAAATACTTTTGTTTTGTGATGAGTGACCAAAAATCAGTGTTTCGCATGCATCCATGCTGTACGACTTTAAACAGGGGCAAGACGGAAACGAATGCCTCAAAGACGAAGTACACGGTAGGCGCCCAGTCGTCGTCGATAACCACTCCGCTGCTAGTCGCGATCGAGGAGGATCCCACTCACACTGTTGGCTTGTTTGACGAGTACTGCGGATGCTCCAAAGATACTATCAATCGTCACCGTAATAATCGTAATGTTTGGTACATAGCGTTAAAACGTGCATTTCTTTTGAGACAACCTATTACATTTGAGCAGTGACCCTAACAAATGAGAAAAACACATGAAAAGTCGAATATTCACCATTTACTATCTAATTGGAAGAAATATATTATTAGAAAAGAAGTTGAGTGAGCAAATAAACAGATTTCAAGAGTAAATAAGACTACAGTCGATGCAGGGTAGCGTCTCATATGAAGCTGACAGGGATTATATTGATTTGGTCCGGGTATATCTCGTTCATCGGATTATTTTCTCTTTTTCTTGGAAATAGACCGACTATTAACAATTTACATGAATGTATCAGGTGTATGCATCAGTTTCACGCGACGATTCTTCCATAAACATTTTAAAAATGGATCAACCGTTACCAGCAATCGCCAGCTCTACCGCACCGTTTCGAGTTTCACATCGTTTTTATCCGACTTTACTAGAAATTGCATGGACTAAATAATCGAATGAGACTTACCTCAATCCTGCGCTGTAACTTCAGCCTCCATGGGTATGCTTGCAAATGTGGGGGATCATAATGCCCCACCTTCTATATTAAGTAAGCTCAAATATAGTCAAAATGTTTTTCTGTTGAACCAATGGATTTGGTATTTCCTAGATATTTACACAAAAAGCTGCTGCGTAGATATCTTGGGGTGTGATGAGGATCTGGAAAATTTTTTGTGCAGTTAAATCTCTTCGAAAGCTCATCTTTTCAGCTGCTATCCCACTTCATTTCTCTTTACTCTCCTGACACCCCTTCTTTCTCGCTTTTTTCCTCTTTTTCAGGAAGCATTGCCTCTGGCTTGAGGCGCGATGGTATGGTAGGAGTTATCTGGGCAATGTAGAAGTTTTTTCTGCTTTACGATAGGTATTTGCGGTAAGAACAAGGTTTTAAAAATAAAATCATTTCATTCCACTAGAAAAAAATGATTGTATTTTTGTAACGTGCTCGGGACTGGGTCCAACCAACACCTACACTTAGGTTTTTTTCCACTTGAATTTTTCGGAGAATTCAATCCCATCGAAGAATCACATCATTTTTGCAACCACGTTTTCAAAGAAGTTATTCTGTCTTACAGTGTCTCAGAGATTCTGGTTTGGATTCTGGTTTCTCTCTCTTCTACTTTTCTGCGTCTCTACGGCCAGAAGAGAGCATCTAAGACGCTTGTGTGTGTGTGTCTCCATGAACGACTAGAGCATGATTTTTTCGAGCCATTTGCGTTTCCTCGGACACTTCCACCCGATATGTAATATCTTGGAGAAATTAGCGAAGAAGGTTTTTAGGAGCCTCCTTACAGTTCCTTCTATGTCCTAAGCGCCAGAAGCTTTCGCAGGTCTTGCTTTGTTCGAGATAAACTGGTGTAGTGTTTTTTTTTAGTTTTTTCAAACACTGTCGTTACCATCTGAGGGAAAATGTAGGTAGTCATTTTTTCTAATTTAGATATTCCTACTGAAAAATTCCAATGCAATTCTACGCTAGTAAAATTTTCATGTGACTGAACTAAGATCAACCTACCTCATTCATCATATTGTATGTGTTTATTATATTATTCATACCGCTAATAGCCAACTTATCAAGCTGTGCTAGAAATCCTTCCTATCCACATCCATCTTTTTTTATCTTCTATGTGGTATTTATTACGTTGAATCGAAAGTACTCGGACAATGTGGTAGTGATGACTTCTAGAGATCATCACTAAGCAAAGAGCTGACGAAAATGGACATGTTAGCTACCGTCTGATAGAGTATAAAATTCTCTTCAAAGTGTAGGCTAACAATTACACTGAGCCAGTTCCTTTCCTGCCACCATGCCGTGCATTTTCAAGCCGTCGTCACTCCACCTCCGCAACGTCATAATCTTTCTCCATCTATCTGGCCAAGAACCCGACAGACGACAGACGTTTGAAGGAAGTTTACAAGGAGCACGCCCCCGCTAGAAGCACAGTCTACAAGTGGCACTCGAAGCTCGCAACGGACGACTTTTCCATTGAAGATGAAGACCGTTCGGGACGCCCAATGGAGTTGGATTTGGTCTTGCTGCGGAGACAGGTGGATGCCGATCCTTTTCAAACCACTCGTGACAGTCGCTCTTGGGATGAGTCAAACCACAGTTGTTCGCAGATTGAAGTCAATCAGCAAGGTGAGAAAACTAGGTCGATGAGTACCACATGCTGTTACGCAGTATGAGATGGACTGCCGTGCCGATACGGCAATTTCTCTCCTCACGCTCAAGCGCACCCACACGTCGCTTGAGCACCTAGTCACCGCGGATGAGAAGTAGATTTCCTATTCTAACATTCACCGGCGTGCTCAATGGGTTGACAAAGGTACGGATGCAGAAGACGTCCCTAAACTGAACGTACACGCCAAAAAGGTTACGCTCTGCATCTGGTGGAGCGTACACAGCGTCGAATACTGGGAGCTGCTCGCTGAGGGATGTACAGTGACCGCAGACGTCTACGCTGAGCAACTGAGGAATTCGAAGACAAATCTCGAAAATGCACATCCGCAACAGCGCGAAGTCTACTTCCAGCGCGACAACACTCAGTCACACATTGCAAAAATAACTAAGGCTGAACTGATGAAGTTCTTCTAGACAATTTCACCACACCCACCGTATACCCCAGATCTGGCTCTCTCGGATTACCACTTTTTTCGTATCTCCAACGTCATCTGGATGGTCAGGACTTCCAAACCCGCGACGACATCAAAAAGGCACTTGAGCAGTTCTTCAAGGAGCAGTCCCCAGCGTTTTGGAGCAAAGGCATCTACGATTTGCCTAAACGTTGGCAGAAGACCATCGATGCCAATGAGGCATACTTCAAATGATTTACAGTTATAGTTTGAAAATTGCAAATTAAATAGAAATATTGGCACTTTGTCAGAGAACTTTCGACTCAACCTAATACTTTCAAAATATTTCCTCGTACTACTGCCTTTGAAAAACGGTATCGTGTGCGTAAAAGTTGCGAAATTTCACCCTAAGCAAATGGTGACGATAGCGCCGCTTTGTCTCTTCATGCACCGAACACAAGATAGCTGGGTAATTTTTATCCTTGGCATACAGCAAGGAGGGTAAACGTATAAGTGGGTAATCACGCGCAACGTCGCACACTTGGTTGCTCCTTCGCCTTTTCTGATGCATTTTCTGATGCACCGTTTTGACCGCTATGCGTTGTGAGCAGCCCCTTCTGCATCAATCGCTCTGGCGCCACTCACGCCCCCTCAACCGCTCAGGCTTAGGTCCTCCCCAGGACTCCTCCTGAGCTCCTTGTCTTCTGTTCATAACTCTTCTCTTACTCGAGTTTCGGCTACAACTGTCCTCTCCCTCTCCACTACCGAGAAAACCCTCCGAGACGGTACTGCCTTCATCACTGCTACAGTGCTCTGCATCCTCAGGTCGAATGAGACTTCCAATCACTCGCTGTCGAACCTCTACTCTTCGCAACAAGGTGTAGCACTTGGCTAGACGATCTGAGAAGATCTACGTGACCTAATAACCTCTTCACATATAGAGGTTTCCCGATATCACGTGACTGGTGCGCACTCTACTGTCCAGTGCAGTGTAGATTAGTTTGATGCGTTTCAATCCTTGAGCAATACGGCTATTCTGGAAATATTTTTTTAATATTTGTAACCGTGGCGCTTGTGATTATACCGGTCTTAGTGATCAGTAGGCGCATTTGATTGGAGTTGAAGTTCCAGACGAGAAAATGGGTGTCAAGTAGAGAAATAGTAGGGCAGACCCGTCGTGGCTGCTCGCAACTGATCATAACTCCCAGCGCCCATATGTTTGTTTTTAGATGTTCCTAGCAGTATACCAGTGTTTCTCGATCGAAGCTCTCATGTGGGCTGTGAAATATATATTAATCCTCAACCAACTGATCTGATGTCATATACCTGTTTTGAAATATTAATTGTAATGTTCAGTGAAAACATATTCAATCTAGCAATGCAATTTCTATATTTATTAGGTAAATATGTAGGCACGGTAACTAGGACCGTGTGTACACCCGTCCAGAGTGATCCGATTTGTCGCGTATCGTTGAACGATAGAGTTTCTACCATATAGGCAGATCATCACTGTTCTTTCGATGGGTGTGATCGTAACCACGAACCTTTGCTTAGCAGGCACTGACAGGCGACAGGCAGCTGAAAAAAGAGTTTTGGGGGAAGCGATGAAAAAAAAGTAGAATTTACGAGAAAAAAGTAATAAAAAGGATCTTGGAAGCAAGAAGAAAGTTTTAACCCAAAAGAAGATTACAAAACTCTTGGGTAGATTGTTTTTTACATAGCATTGCTACAACGTTCAGTAAAATATCGGAATTTGGTTGAGGTCTTATTAAACTATGTAGGTCCCATATAGATATCGCTTGTCCAGTAAAGTTTTGAGGATTTCGATTTCTGATTTTAGCCCTTATTGATTTAAAACGGATTCTTCTGCTATTCTAGTGTAAGTGAGAATTGAAATAATATTCGCTTGCTCAGGTGACAATTTTTTTCTCGAGCGAAAGATACACTCTCACTTCCACACCACCACGGAACTTATGACCAGGCAAATTTGCGAGAACTGGTCCCTGTTGATGAAGTGGAACTGAACGCTGTCACCATTGCTTTATTGTATCTCTTCCAACAAAGGAATGCAATGTAGACGAAGCCTGTTTATGTACCTCAATGTGTTCGATCACCCAGTCTTCGCAAACAGGATCACCTCGATTCCGAAGCACTCTCAAGCTTAAAGTCTCAGGGCGACACATACCATGTGCTGAAAATTCGTATTTTAGATATCGACTGTTTAGAATTTAGGAATTTGAAGAGCGTAAATAATTTCTCGATCTTTCCTGGATCTCTACCTACCCCTATCCGTCCAGTTGTCAAAAATGCATCCAGTTTCCTGCTGATTGCAGAGCACAGAGTTGAAGAACGTTGGAAAACAGTTCTCACTAAGCATATAAACACCGCGGCACACTAAAAATAACCATAAAGCATGGAAAGTCCTACATCATCGTATTATGATTTCATAAGGAGAGAAAACAAAGGAAAAACTGCCCTTACTTGAACACAGTTGTTCGTGAGCCCATGACACCTCTTCGCCTGGTTCGCTACAGTTTCCAAGAGGGACAAATGTTTCTGAAATCAAATATTCAGTACTGTTTTAGACTTGTATGGAGAATTGTACACCAACGGCAATAATTATATTTGTCCACTATTTGCCAAGGGAACGGAGAGCATCGACTGTCTGTCAGGAAGGAAGAGCGCATATATTGCAGGGGACGCGTCGCGGTCACGCGGATGAACATTAGTACAGCCTGTTCGATGTGTCAAAATTCGTTCAGCGTTTTTCGTTCCGCTTACGAGTGTTCTACGAAGATCTGTGCTGACCTACATATGGTATAACATAATTTAAACTTGTCAGAGTCACCAGTATTCAAGCAGGCATGTAACATTTGATTGACAGTATATCTGTGTAATAGAATAATTTTAGAAGTACAAAAATTTTCCCAGTTGTTTTAATCAGAAATTTTCATATGATTGCTAATAATAAAAGCCATAGGTTAAAATTTTAGCTTTTGTAAGTGAATATTTAACCCTTTCATCCTTTTTGACGACAAACGGGTCAACGGTTAGCAGTCGTTTGTTCATGGAAAATAATTGTTGAAAAGTGTGCGGCACCTCAGTGAGCTAAATATTGTTCCACGTGATCAAAAAACTTTTTAATGGAACAATATGTGACTCAGTGAGGATCCACACACTTTCCAAAAGTTTCAGAAGTTTCTATGCTAGTTTCCTTCTTTCAATTTTCTGTACTTAATGAGTTTATTGTGGTTTATTATTACTTCCTTGTTCAAACATAGCTCGTGAAAGTAGATTAGCGTAAAATACGTAAGAAAAAAAAAGCGCGCTGTCAATGGATTATGAGAGTATGAGATTATACAGTTAACGTTATGCGCAAATTGAAAACTCGAAAATTAATTAATCTTATCGAAATTCAATCGAAACTCCACCATAAAATTCTTACCCAATGAGCATATCCTATTTGTGGATGTAAAAAGCGAGTCCAAATCGACAGACCCCGAGTCGCTGAAAGGCAGAATTGGAACCCGAAGAAAACTCGTGCGCTCCTCAGTTGGCCGGTGCCTCTTGCGTTCCTTCAGAGCTTTTTCCAGCGTTCGGCGAATCATTACGCATTCTTCATTGCAAAACGCTGTGTCTACTCTCTGTAAGAAACATATTATAATGTGTATAGATAAGCTTCAGATAAAAAATATAATTTCTAAAGCAAAAAAAAAGCACTCGATCTACAGTATCCGACAGAGCCTTCATTCTAGGTTCGGGAGATTTTGAAGCGACGAAACCTCGCGACGCTTCCTCAGGAGTCTAAACTGATCACTATTATTAATTTAAACAGTCGGAATAAAAAAAAAGAAATTAAATAAGAGAGGAATAATGATTGATAAAGCCAAATAAGCACAAACTCCAACTGAGTATTTTGCATTATTTTAAAGAAGTATGTTGAGAAGCTTCCTATACATAGATAGCCTCTTCTGATATTATCTGCCCTTTCTTCCACGAGATCCAAACAAATATCTTTCCCAACCGACAGCATTTCATTTCGAGGAAGAAAAAAATTCTGTTGAAAGCATTTCTTCTCTGAACCACATTTTTACAATCAACAAGGCGAAAATTCTCTTGAAAAATTGCATAATTCTGATCTCTTTACATTTTGTTAAAATTTGACAAGAACCTCCTACGAGTATTTAAAAAAAAACTATTGTTGAAGCTGCTTTCGTTCTCAATATCGAGTTTTTTTTGTCCATGGAAATCTTGGATTTATTTTTTGTCAACTGCATTTTTATACTTTACAATAAAGGAAATGATAAAATATACGCAGAACTCTTTGAACTATGAAATATTAAAATTGCATCAAACCTCAGCCATATAAAACTGATTTCGTCCACCAACACCTTCCAACATGCGATATTTTTCGCTGAGCGAAAATGTACGACATTCTTTAGGATTTACTCTGAAATAAAAATGTGAAAACCGGCATCACTAATTCTTTCTTCTTTTTTCTTGTAGAGTTCAAGAAAAGAACGAACTTTCGAGAGCGAGCACGTTTGGTGAGTGGTTTAGGAGTTTCGGTAGTAGGACCATCAATTTCGGTGGAATTACTCTGGAAATAACAAAACATTTGCAGAAATTTCCGTTTCACTTTTTCCGCAAAACCTTTTTACCAAGGTAGAAACATAATAGATGGAAGGTAATAGCAGGAAATAGACATCCAGGCCTCAAAGCTTTAAATGCAGCGCTCAAGAGAAATTCTTGAGGTTGACGGTCTCCACTAGGAAGAGAAGGAAAGAAGAGGGCAGAACGTTGGAATGTCGTTCAAAGGAATCACAGTGGAAATCTATAAATATCTTTGGAATATAAGACACCAAAAACATTTAAAGCTATCAGCCTGTAATGCTTAAGAACTAGGTACCGGCCTGGCCCTTACCTTATGCTGATGGAAAGGTTCCAACTTTAGATTTTCCCCCAATGTCTTTAATTGAGCCGGATTGGTTCTAATGCTCTCAATAGGGCAGAATTTCCGGTGGAAGCTACACCTCCTTCGGAAGGCAGCGTATCACGAAATTGACGTGGTGCGGAAACCCCGGGGGAGCCGTAGAGCTCGAGTTGCAGCTCCATAAGGAACCTAGAGTGGCTCCGCTCATTTTCCCCTAATCGTCGTAAAAAAGGCCTTGGAGATGACATTCTTTTCTACTCAATCAGCTGCAAAGCCCCATCCTTGTGCACGCTCCGCTTCCATAAGCGAGCGGTTGGAGATCAATGACGGTTCCTCCGCAGCATATTAAAGTAAAGCCAATGAATAGGCTGCTGAGAGGACCCGCTGCGTGCACAGAGAAACCCGACCTGAGGGAACTGAAGCGGTTCTCACGCCGTTTTTTTACGATGATGAGGGAAAATAGAGCGGAGCCACGCTGGGTTTTCTACAACCCTGGGTTCTCTGGTAATTCCGTACTATTTCGATTCTATTCCAATTTCGTGATACACTTCCTTTAAAGGCAGCATACCACGAATCTGGGGTGGTGCGGATTTTAGGTGGGGTATCCGTATACGGGGTCATAGATTATGGAGACCGGAACGGTTCCGCTCATCTCTCCCTGAATCACTGCAAGCAGCAGGCCCCTGAATGCTGTTTGAACGATGCCTTCTATTGCAGCGCGCCACCCTTGCACGCGTCCCTTACTGCCTATCGGGGCAGCCCGAATTGATTTTCGACGAATCGCAGGGCGTAGGCGGCGCAAGGGGTGAAGCGTTGCAATAGATGGCGTCGTACAAAACAGCATTCTGGAGGCGGCTTCTTGCAATGATGCACGGAGAGATGAGCGGAACCACCCCCATCTCCATTATATACGACCACGTATACGGATACTCTATCTGAAATCCCCACCACCTCAGATTTGTGGTATGCTGTCTTTAAATGTTAAGTGTTTTACACATCAACGGGACCTTCACTCGTAAGGTCGCAGGAGATTGATGCGCTTTTTATTAGTTTTTTCGTTACTGTTTGTTGTGGGATGAAAGAATGTTTTTTCTGTCTCATCTCAAGAGAATGACGCAAAACTGTCGATACATCGTGTATTTGTTGGGGAAAAAAAGAAATCCTATATCTCTAGTCACAGAGAGTTGCGTTAGTCAAGAATGTAGTCAAAACAGGTCATCAGCGCGTTGAACTGCGGAAAATGAGAACCAACGGTACCAGACATGAAATTAGTTAAATTCCCCAATATTTTACATTAGAGGAGGCGTGGAGTGGGCGGAAGATGAACATATGAATAAATAAAACAGTGAACGGTATGAGAATCGTTGCTGCGGTACCTCAGGCTCATCGATGATCACAAAGCTTGAATTGATTTGAGTGGTCGCATCCGTCTCATTAATCGCAACATCCTCCTTCTCCAGTAGAACGCCATCTATAATTCCAGTAGTCATATTTTCATTTTATTGTCTCAATACGTACTAATACTTCAACGAAGTGTATGAATTTTTCCTAACACCATTCTTTTCTTTATTCCTTTCTCTTCTCCCTTCCTTTTCCCGTAAAACTAGCATACCACTAAATTGGCGATGTTGAGATCTCTCCACTAGAAAATAGTGCTAGAGGTAAAGGTCACGTTCTGTTCCCTTTGAATGTCTAGAAAAAAAACGTGAGAAATATCATGGTCGATCGAATTTTCCTACAAGGCACTTTATGACGCGTCACATACGCAGGTGCAGGTGCGCGCACCTCGCCTACGCGCGAGCGAACAATCAATGTGTTTCCAGCAATGTCTATGTCTCCGCTCGCTGTCAGACGCTTCATTTATGCTAGCGGTCACATACGTAGCACGTTATGTGCCTCGTTGGAAAACTCGATCGACGAGGCTGTTTCTCACGCAGTTAGGGAAACTGAGCGTTATCGTGCCACTACTCATGATCTACACTATTAACCGTACAGTTTTGTGGAGAGCATCCTCAATTTCATGGTATGCTATTAATTCTGGCATGCTGCTCCGTTATGATGTATAATCCTTTTTATTTTAACTACGACAATTCAGCTTCTTTATTCACATCAAAAGGGGATCAGTTGACAGCGAGAAAGTACCAGTGTTATGTTTGTCTCACTTCTATAAAAGGAGATACGTGTAGAATAAAACTAAACACTGCACAGCTCATTCTGGTCGCTAGTGTAAAGTTTTTGTACCCTGAAAAAAATGTAAAAATACGGTCGTACAAGTGGTAAGGATGTTGGTAGACCTGGTCCACCACCTACAAGGCGTAACCCTTGCCTGTGTAAACAGTCGTCAGCAATTTAAAGGCATCACCCCACGAATCTGAGGTGGTACGAATTTCAGGTGGAGTGTTCGTACACGGGATCGTAGATTATGGAGAGAAGGGTGATTCCGTCCATTTCATCCTAATTGCCGTAAAAATCGGCCTGGAAGATACGGCTTCGAGCGTTCCGGCGCGCAATCAGTGCGATTGGAGCGCACCAGCCTTGTGCACGCACCACATCTTCCGGACCATTTTTATGGCAATTAGGAAGAAATGGAAGGAATCACCCTCCTCTCCATAATCTACTATGCCGTATTCGAATACTCCACCTGAAATCCGTACCACCTCAGATTCGTGGGGTGATGCCTCTAACACAGAGTGGTCAAAGAAACCGGAATGCAATATCACCTTCATTCTGGTCCTCGTTCGAGGCTCTTTCCGCGTTGATCATCTGTAGGGAAAACCAGAGAACGAGCAAAAGCAAGTGGTGGTCGACAGTTCGCATTCTGAAATAGCACTGAGTTGAGCAAACGTTTGCTGCATATCCGAGGATTGACGTAAAGTCGATGTGAAAAAAGAAGAAGAAAACCGATTATTCGAGAGGCAAATATCAATGACATCTGCTCCTGAACGAGCGGGCGGAAAAAACATCTACAGTAGAATCTAGACGGGTACACCTTGTTTCGAATTGTTGACACTGGAGTAGAATATGAGGGCATTGGGCGGTCCCGTCTCAAGTGAACCTATTTGTTGGTTATGTACGTCTCCACGGAGACGATTCACATCAATTGCAACGAATTGTGAACGTTAAGGAGGTCCCGGCTGGCAATGACGCAAGAGAAGTCGTTCGTTTATGGTCGCACAAGCGTTCGATATAAGTAAACAAATGGAGAAATTAATGTCAAATCTTCCTTAGAAAGACGGAAATTTATCATTGTTTTAGAATGATTACATGGAATGGAATTTAATTTTGTACAATGTTTCGTGACCGTGTAAAAAGGAAAAGAGTATCACAGTTCCGTGAAATTTTCGATGACTAATAAAAAAAAGAATATCAGAAAAATGTGAAAATATATTTAATACATCACTCGTTTCTGACTCAGATGTTTGGCAAAAACGAACTCAAAATCACACTTTCGAAAATAACCAAATAACAATAACCGAACGATAATTGGCACTGGATAATTATTAACGAACATTCAACGAGGCTGTGTAATGCACAGTTTGAAAGAAAGGAGAAAAAAAAACGTTAAGCTTTCGCTTTTGCATAGACGAAGATGAATTACTTGAAACGCGTTAAGTTGACAAGGCAACGAAGGAAAACACATAGGTCATATTTTAGAATTTATTACTTTCAGAATCGGATGGAAAAAAAATCCTCCATGCCAGATTTCAATCTGATAGGCAGATGAGAATTTGCCACAGGAACTATCCATAATATCACAAATATTGCGTAGAAGGAGAAAAAGTTTAGAAAAAGAGAGGAAGATTACAGAAATCTGAGCTGCGAAGGCAATGTGGCTTATATATTTCGTCCAGAGTGAAATTTTCGAAGTGAAAGTGAAATTGGGATACGTTGGAGGAAAGTGTCAGTGATGAACTGATGAATGAAATTTTGAAGAAAAAAATCGGAAAAAAGAAAAAAAGAGAGGGTTAGTTTTCATGCAAATATATGCGTGAATGAGTAGATGAATAAATAAATGGACAAATTATTTCGAAATTTGTCTACAGGTATGATTTTATTAATGGAACGGCTTTAATGCAACGGAAAGAGGGGCACAAATCGATGTTTACCTATTTTCTCCCCTTTAAAATACTGCTTTTATTTTCTTAAAGTGACGCGGGCTCGAAGCCTATGAAATGAAAGAACGATTTTTCTTTTCGCTTTTTATAAAAGTCAATCTTAGAAGAGTATTCTCATACCAGATCTCTTTTTTTCTACTAAAATCCTTCTGAAACAAAAAAAGTCTTCGAGTGCAGATCAGAAAATCCCTTAGAAAACGTTTCTGAATCGAAGAATTCAATGATTTTTCGTGCATATGTTTCTGATATCGCAAAAGTCCTGAGTTTGACAAAAACTTCGGACGCCTGAAATATAAAATGAGGCTATAAAATTGGATTGTTGCCTCACTAGCCAGCTGTTTTCGTTCTTAAACTATTTTTTTTTTGGTATAGAAAACAATCAATGGCCCTGGAACAACGAAAAATCATTGACGGATCTGTATTTTGTACGTTGACTGAATTGCAAAATATCTAAAAACTCTACCTTCATACACTTGTGCGTCGCACGTGTACGTGCGTTCTTGCAGTCAACGGAAATTGCTTCAAAAACTGGAGTATAGGATTAAAAAAAAAAAAAAAAAAACAAGGAGAAAAATCAGAAAAGAAAATACTCCAAACAAAATAACATTCGACCTTTTTTCTTCATAAATCAGAAAAAAATACCTCAAACAAGTAGCATCCGACCTTTTCTTTTCGGAAGCTTTGGACCCAAGCGAATTCTGTTCTATTTTTTTATTTTAAAACGAACACAAACAAATAATAATAATGTTTTTTTGTCTTAAAACAAATATGGTTACTGGAATTTTATTATTGTAATTTATTATCATTCAAAAGTATGCAAAAAGAATTCTTGGTCGCTCAGCTGGCTATTAATGAATTTTGATAATTTTATTGATGAGACACTTGCCAAGACGTTGTAAAATTTAGTGAAACAAATTAAAAAAAAACTAGAAAGGTCATTGATAATTTAATAAATAAATGGTGTTTATGAGAATTTATCAAGTAGGAATTGCAAATACGCTAGGGATTTTTAATTTTTTAGTTCTTTTTAGTAAAGTACAAGAGGAAGTACATAGTTGGACGAATATATGGATAGGATATAGATATGATGGTGGATTAGATTAGGACAAATAGATATGATGACGGTGGATTTCTTTGTGTATACAGCAATATGAATCCTGAACAATGGGACGTGATATTGCCTATTTTTGCACTGAACAAGCCATTCGCATCATCAATTTCTCCAAAGTACTTTTTTCCACTCCTTCGAAATTATCTCTAGAACACCACATCATTTTCAATGTGACATGCACGTACACGGGCATTAAAAGTCATTTGAAGAGAAATGTAAACATTTCTTCACAAGGAATGCTTTGAAGCTTATCCATACGCTTTTTGCTGTGGAAACTCCTCTCATAAGATAAGGATTTTTTGGGGCACAGAGAAAAGTTGTCATGGAAAAATTTTATCTGAATAGTTTGGGGTTTGAAGAAATTGGAAGAAGAACAGTCTTTGCTGGAAAGAAAAAAAAACCGAAGCAGATTCGCTTTTCTAAGAAAATCGCATTCCTATATAAGACAATATCCATCAATGCGATGCAATAAAAGTATGTCGTAAATTTTTCAACCAGAAAAAAAGAATTGAGAAACGTAAGAATAGAGTAGGATATTTGGAGAAAATAGGGAATTTTCACCATTTGCTCTTGTTGGCTGCCCTTTGAACCTGTTTGCATCGATAAACCGGTCCCTAGCGGCACTTAGCGGGAAAATTTTTGATTTTTACAGCTGGATTGTTTGTTGTAGTGATGAACTCGTGGAAAAGGACACGAAAAAGAATAAGAATCGATAAGGAAAACTATCGAATAGTACTAAATTTCAATTGAAAACCTTAAGAAAACGCAAAAATATGACATAAAAGTGAATAAAGAGGTGATGATCGTGAAAGAACTGAATGTTTATCGGAAATTCACCACACCCATGTAAACAACATGTAGTTGGCAAAGTTTACTCAAGATTATCGGAGCACTGTAAGATTAACGCAGACGGTTCCGGTCATGAAAATAGTTATCGATTTCCACGGGAGCAGAACTTCGAAGGGAAAAAATCTCGCTCCCGGGTGGGCTCGAACCACCAACCTTTCGGTTAACAGCCGAACGCGCTGCCTATTGCGCCACGGAAGCACATTTTTCTCGCGTGCAAGGGGGCTATATGTAGTAAAAATGCAATGAAGCTGCTACGAAACACATTTTCGTTGTTGGAACTATGCAATATGGTAGCGTTCCAACATGACGGGAACCGGTCCGAAGCAAATAGAAAAAAGATCGCTGTCGGCTCCTGCGTCGCCGTGCGTGCTCTTGCGCGTCCGGTCGGTCAATCCCCATGGAACCGGCAGGTGAAGGAGCAGCGATGAGGAGTGAGTGGGTGGCATTTTTGAGGACAGCGGAGGAGGGTGCGGACAGAACTCACCGATGGATGACTCATCGAGGTGATATTTGTTAGCGGAAGACCGGCCACACCTCAACAGATTACTTCTTCAAAAGTGATAACAGCGGCGAAAAAGGCGGTGAATGTGTTTACCTGCTGCATTCGATAGCATGATTATGCATGCGTCATTGCGAGTGAATTTTGTCGCTTTTTCATTTAGCAGAAAGGGTGCACTTCCTCTCTTCTACGAGAACACGTGGTTTTTTTTTCCTTCTTGCGGATCGGAAAAAATAGAAACCAGGGAAATAGGAATCGAGAAAATTGTAAAACTAATATAAACATAGTTTGAATAGGAGTAACCTATCGTTCAGTACATTAATTCAAATAATTTCATAAATGTTAATTCAGATAATTTCATTAATGTCTCTTGATACCGGTCTATTAGAGAAGCTTGGATAAGATTTCTTCTTCAAATGATTTTCTATTTGTCTACTCATTTGTTTAGTTATTTATTCGTTACACCGAAAACAACATGTGGAATAATGCAAAATTATATTTTTTTGTATTGAAAAGGAAAAAAACCATCAAAAAATCAAAACTACGAGAAAGGCAGTGTTTTTAATCAATTAAATATTTGAAATTCCAAAAAAAAATCTGTCATTAGACTACAAATTCAAATCCAACTAGAATAATTGAAAAGATGTTGACATCCAACACTTTTTAGGAGGAAAATAAAAGAATTCCCGAATTTTTGAAAATATATTTTCTACTTACCAGTTACAAATGTTTTTTTAATATTTCCACACTTGGTGCTCATTAATTGTTTATATTTCTTTATTATTTATTTCCTTTTTTTTATTTCTTTCTACTACATACGTAATTCTACTCGTTATTTCTTAGTTTACCGCTAGTACAGTGTGCACTATATTTATGCTGCACTATGCGGAAATGTGTAAACACGTGATTTCTGGATCATTTCTTGAATCAATGAATAAATTTTTTTCATTAATTTATCGACTAGAAGCTATTCTTGGTAGGGTTATTAAGACAGGTTCTATTACAATCTACCATATTTAAGGGAGAAAAATGTTCCAAATACTTTTTTAGTCCTTTGCGACGGATGTTATGCTCGATTTACTCGACACTATGTCGATTTAGTTTTTAATTTTACGTTTCTGTGTCGAAAAATCAATATTAAGCGGATCTGTATTGGTCAAAGCTTATAAATAATTTCAGCATTTATTTATCTAGCAATGAATGGATTGATTCTGTGCGAGACCTTGCTGAGGATCGAGAAGGTTGGCGAGAGTTACGTTCAAGGACGCCACACCTCGGTAAAGAAGCGGACAATCGCGTTAGGCGATAATATCAGTTCTTCGATTAAGTGAAAGTAAGTCATTCACTTATCAACCTCTTCTAATCTTAATTTAACTTTTTTACTTTATTTACCTATCTTAATTTTAGTTTTTTTCCTATGCGCTTATCTGATTCGATAAAATATTATTTGCTTTTCAATACCTTCTAATATCTTAATTTTTTAGATTTTTCTATTTTTTATGCGCTGTTTCCATGTGCTTGTGTGATTCGATAAAACATTTATACATTTTGAAGCAGATGTTGATACTCTCTCTCTCTCTTCTATTTGGACTGGACAAATTATATTTTTTCAATCGATAGGGAATTTTGTAGGGATATTCTGAGCTTAACCCGGCATAACCAACATGTTTCCTCAATTGTTTACTCGCAAGCTCATGAGTGTACATTTGTTTGATTGAACTGAAATCCTATTAAGAACCCGTCTGACTGAATATTCGTCCAATTCGATGTGAATTTTCGAGCGGCAGCACCCCAGAAAAAAAAAACGTTTCTTCAGCAAAAAAAAAAGAGCGTTACGACAGCAATGACAAATTCTACTATTATATTCACTATTTTTTCTACTTATTGGTTTTTATATGTTGCTGGTTGGTTAGCTATGAAATAAGAATTTTTTATTCATCATTTTCATTAATTTATTTTAAATTCTGTTTTTTTAACTTTTATTTTCGTCAATTTAATTTCTAATTTTCTAATTTCTATTCTTTATTTCTTTATTTTCTAATTTCTTTCGAATTCTAAATTGTACTTTTGATATTTATGATTCTAGACGCCTCCGCCTTTCCTTCAAAGACACATGAAATTTTTGCGAAAATTTTCAATGGATACAATCGTCATATTCGACCTGTTCGTAATCTATCCACAACTACTGTAGTTTTTATGGACAACGGTTTGAGATCAATCATAAACACCGTAAGTTCCTTCAACTTTTTTCAGTCCTTAGTCCTTGGAACTAATTTTTAACGAAAAAAAAAGCCCCACATGCATTATTATTTTACTTTTTTCCTGTTTTTTTTCTAATTTTTTTTTAGGATGAAGTAAATCAAGTGCTTGTTTTGAAAGAATGGCTAAGAATGTTCTGGAAGGATGAGTTTCTCACATGGGACCCGGCTGAGTTCGATAATATCACTGAGATTAAAGTGCCGCGAAGCTTGATTTGGCTTCCAGATGTGATAAGAATTGATGTGTACGTAATTTTACGTGTTATCTATAGTTATTTTTCAGTTTTCCTTTTTTTTCGCCAAAAATATTGGGCTCCACTGGGAATTTATATTCTTTTCCAGATTAGATCAATCACAACTGATGGAAGACGATCGCAGCTTCGTTCTGTTGGATCATATGGGCTTCGTAAGACATTCTGTGGATCATGTATTGAAAGTGTTTTGCGATTACAAAATTACCATGTAAGAATAGAAAATCGTTCTCTCTTTTTTCTCTTTTTTTTTCGGGAGAAGGAGAATTTCTAGTTTTTTCCTCGGAAAAAAAGCAAAAATGTTTTCTTTCATCATTATGTGGGAAAAATATCAAACAAATCTGGTTTCTGTTCGGTTTAAGGAAAAAAATTTCCCGTGTTCCGAAGAAAATAAATCATTTAAGGTTTCCATTTGATCGTCAGAATTGTTCGATTCATTATGAACCATGGCATTCCACACAGAAAGAGGTATTCATTGAAGTACATCCAGAAGCCGATATTAACAACTATCGACCGAGCAATGGTAAGTCACTACATATCTACACCACTACAGAGCCGTCGCCGTGGATTCTTGCTATGGTTTAAGGCGATGGCATACGGAAATTTCGTTTTATTATTATTATTATTATTATTATTATTATTATTATTATTATTATTAATAATAATTTTTCCCCCTTTTTTATCAGTTAAGTCCGAATACACACGGAGTAACCATAAAGCTCTGAGAGCTGAACATTGCAATTAAAAAGAAAACTGAAGGCCATCCAGAACTTTTTTTTCTGTTTGCTTTGTTTCCCGTGCAATTTCCAACGATTAGTGATCCTAAGGGTGTGCACCTCATTAGGAAAGGAAAAAAAGGAAGGAAAACTGTCTTTCCTCAATTTTTTCTTCTTGTATTCGAAATATTCTTACGTTCACCTATTACAGTATCCCAATGGCCAAAATATAAAATCGATTTTATTCGTTCTATTTGCTTAATTTTAATTGTTTATTTATTTCCACATTTGTTATTTATTATTATATTATTATTTGTTCGTTCCATTCTATAACCAATTTTATTCGTTTATTTCCACATTCGATTTCATGCTGCTTGACCTTTTTTCAATGAAATTGTAATGAACCTAATTAGAAGAAACCAATTATCCAAATTTTCCAAACCAAATTTGTCCAAAATGTTTTTAAAAATTCAAGAAAAAGCTCATATTTGCTAATAAAATTCAAATTTGAAATTTGAATTCACCACTACAGCAACTAGCAGGGAAGGAAAAGTTCAACATTTTTTTTTCTCCAGAATGGGACCTGATCTCATATACAGCTCGTACTGGTCTCGGTTCGTATCCACAGATACTTTCACAATCCACAGCTCGTGCATACTATGACATCGTAATCAAAAGAAGGTACATACATTATCAAGTTTGATTTCTTTTCTCTCGAATATTGAAAAGTCTGGTTAGAAATTTGACTTCTATTTTATTTTTTTTAAATTTAATTTTTTGACTTATTTTTACTTATTTATTTATTTTTTATTTATTTTATTATTTTATTTTTGAATCTGGTTCTTCAATTCAATTTTAATTCTTCTGAATTTACTTTTTTATTTCTTAAAGGGTTTTGATATTGTTTGATATTTCTTGCAGACCTCATTATTATGTAGCATGTTTCATGCTTCCTTGCTTTATAATTATGGAGCTATCACTGCTTGGTGAGCTTTTCCAGGTTTTTTACGTCAAAATTATTTCCATTTTCTTTTTTCTTGTCGCGAATTTTTACAAAATATTTTCAGGTTTATTCTCACCGTCAAGTGACAATGGTGAACATAATGAGAAAGTGACTATGGGATTGACAAGTCTTCTGTCCATGTCCGTATTGCTGCTGATGATATCGGAGAATCTGCCAAAAACAAACGAGGGTCTTCCTATTCTGGGTGAGAATTTGATACTAAAATTTTATTAGCTAGATTAAATTAATTAAATAATATTAAAATTAATGATTAATATTAAAACTAAATCAATTAAATATTAATATTATTGAAAAAGAACTAACAATCGGGTAATAGACAAGAATCCGGGTAATTTTCGGTGATTTTTAAATGGATTTCGTTTTTTCCGACTGCCCTCGTAGTCAACAATTGTACCTCACTCACCCGGACTCGTATTCATTACCTTTTGTCCAACTGGATAAATGTTGAACACAGCTGAACAACACTTTTATACGATGGAAATTTCCCAGCGGATGGAGAAATATCATCATGCAAAGGAAATACATATCCGCTCTTTGTAGAACGATAAACAGACGCCTAGGTCCCGCAACGAACCTACCACTGCACCGAGTTCGCATGTGCAAATCAACCGAATAAATTCCGATACCGAATTGAAAAAGAATGTTGCAGAAAAAAAATGACGATAGCTTTGTTTCCATCATTGTTATCCTACGAAGGACAGATACATATATCGGACATTGGGCTCTAGCTACGTAAACTAACCTTTTACGGGTTAGAGAACTCGTCCTTAGGTTGGAGAACTCGTCCGGAAAGTTTGAAATTTTGTTCATTACGTAACCGCTCTTTTAGTGCATTAAACATCTAAAAATAATCAAAACTAACAAAAATGCAGTTGAATGAAAAGGAAAAATAGACATTTGAAACCACTCGTGAATAAATCAAGATTTAAAAAAATAAAATAAATCACTCCTATATATTGTAGCAAAACAAATGACCTACAAAGTTACCCCCACATGCATGTGAACTCCCTGAAGATTACTTAGAAAGTTTGAGGCAGTATTGGATAGTTTTCAAAAAAATTAATGTCTTTCTCTAACTTCCTTATTTTTAAAAATAAAATGCAAATGAGAAAAATAGAGTGATTGTAAACACAGCAAGAAAGTCATTCGTCCCTGTAGTTAAGTAAGTGAAAGAAATAAATAAAATATTAATAATTTATAAATCAATAGTAATAAATTGACAAAAGAAAAACAATCCACAGAAGGCTACAAAACATTTTCGTACTACGTCTCTTTCAAGGCTCTTAAATTAAAATCTTCTGCTTCCTTTTCGAGAAATTCATGGAATTTTTTAGAGACTATGTATTCTTGGTTTGGCTCCCCTTTCCTTCTTACTTTCACTGTCCTGAACGTCCGCAAAAACCAGGAAATGAAAATGAATAAATGCCCAGGGTTTTCAGAATTTTCTTAACCTTGTTAATTGTGTAGAGAATTTCTTGAAAAAAAAATTGAAAAAGAGAGAGCATAGGAACACATGAATCAATCCATTAACATTTAAAGCAAGCCATATCCCTAATCTTCCAGGTTTTTTCGTTCTCGTTGAAATCCTTATTGGAGCGTTAGCGACTGCCACAACTGTGTACGTGTCTCATCTTCAAAGTACGTAGTACCGTATACATCCATACATTTTCTTTCATTTCTTGCTTTTGTGAAGAATTTTCCTGAGTTTTTTTTTGAACTGCAGGTAGTTGGCGTCACAATGAGAATATCCCCTCATATCTGGTGATGTTGACTCGTTTTCAATTCTGTCTTAGCCGAGTCTACAAGAATGACATGGATTCAGAATTCTCTATCGAAGAATGTAATCATACGGATAGTATCCTAAAGAGAGTAAGGCTTTTCAATCGAAAAAAGCAACTTATAAATTTTCTCAAATTGTCTTTTTTTCTGGAAATCTGGAATAGCGACACCTTTCCAGGACTCTATTGCACGTAGCCAAATTCTAGCTCGTATTGGTAACTTTGAACATAATGTTCGCGTGATTTCTGCAAATCTGCAACGGTAGGTACTTTCGTGTATTGCGCTACCATCTATGTATTTTCTATCTAGGTAGAAATATTAAAAATTGCTTAGTTCGGGTAGTTTTTAAGTTCACATAACACCTAAAGTCAATCATCTGAGCCCCCGTTGTTCGTCGATTTGCTCGAGCGGACACCAATAGTCCTTCCATTTGCCCCGATCGCGCGCAAGGATTGCCCAATGGCTTCTCTTCCTGCGCGTATTTTTCCTTGAAGGACTTCGTGAAGAGGTCTGACCATCGGATCGGTGGTCTTCCTGCTGTCCGCGTGATGTCGCGTAGTGTCCAGTCGCTTACGGCTTAGGTTCAACGATTATCGTTGAAACGCATCATTTGTTCGGCCCACTTAATTTTACTTTCCTTGGCTTATGCAGCAGCGTCTCTGATCTTCGATCGGTGACGTAGGACAGAACTTCGAATCTCGTCCCTCACTTACATACGTGAAGCGGATTACTCCAACCGTCACCTTTTCGATTCCTCGTTCTATGACGCTGATCGCATTTTCCTCCTGCTTGCAAAATCGCCAGGTTTCCGAGTAGTAGACCAAAGCAACAGTAGGTTTTCCCGCTTTGAACACACGGATCACCTTGTAGCAAACACCCAGAGTTTCCGAAGAGGAGCCTCAAGTTTGTCCACAAATATATGTCTAATCAATTCAGTATTGTAAAGCGTATCATAGCATTGGAAGATTGGAAGGAATCATAATTAATAACAAACGTTTCTTTTTCAAACGATTCTTTTGTCTGTTCTAACCAAAAATAAGGATAGTCTACCAGTAACGTTGTCGCAGATTTCTTCTCTCTTAAAGGCAACACCCCACGAATCTGAGGTGGTACGGATTTCAGGTGGAGTATTCGTATAGCGGCATCGTAGATTATGGAAAGAGGGGTGATTCGGTCCATTTCTTCCTAATTGCCGTAAAACACGGCCCGGAAGATACGGCTTCGGGCGTTCCGGCGCGCTATTTGCTATTTTCTACAAGGAGTTCGATTGGAGCGCCCCAGCCTTGTGCACGCGCCGCATCTTCCGGGCCGTTTTTTGCGGTAATTAGTAAGAAATGGACGGAATCACCCCCTCTTCATAATCAACTATCCCGTATACGAATCCGCCTCCACCTCAAATCCGTACCACCTCAGATTCGTGGGGTGATGCCTTTAAGCGATGGCTTTGAATGCATAGAATTATTTCCTGTCCCATTTGTGTTTGGTTCCTATGTTTCCCCGGAAAACAGCGGTATGCGTTGATGGGCGAACAGAGCACTGGACAAAAATAAAGTGTATAGGAGTGAATTCCAGCACTTGCGTTGCGGTAGCGCGGATGAACATAAGTGCTGGCGAGTATAGCCGCCAAAGAGTCTGTTTTTACTCGTTTTTTAGTACACCTCCGAACATTATTATCTCATTTTTGAAGATTCCTTGCTACAGTATACGGAATGTTTTTCTTTAGAAAAGCAGCTCAGAAGCGCCTTCGTATGCGGTGGATCCGTGTTTGCGAACGGATCGATACACTTTTATTGGTCATCTTCCTGATCGTTAACACAATGTTCTTTGTTGTAATACTTCTCGTTGGATACCTCTCAAACTGAATTAACTCTCTAAAAACGTTTATTTATTCCTGCCAGTGCTAATTATTATTCGTATTCACATTATTATTGCATTTGATATCAGCTCGATTTATTTGTATAATCCAGGAAAGGAACTCTCCTGCAGTTAGAGCTTGATAGAACGTTGTCTGTTAAAGTCAGATAAAGCTAAAGTAAAAAAAAAAATTTTTTAAAAAAAAAAAAAAAAATTTTTTTTTTTGGAAAAAATATAATTTAATATATTTGAAGAAAATGTGGGTTTTCCAAAGAAGCCACAAATTCAGACGGATCTTCGCCGATGGAACTTATTCGATTTCATCTAAAGCATTTCTCTAGGTTTTGGATCCTGATGCTCTGAAAAGGACGGTCTGTGTTCTAACTTACCCCTTAAAACACTCGTATAGTGATCATTAATATTATGTTTTCAGGATTTTGTCAAGGGAAGAAAAGAAGGCAACGATCTACCATGGAAATGTTCCGAACGATCAGATCCGCGACAATGAAAAGAAACAGGTAAATTTCAAAGAAATAAAAATGGTGAAAATGGAGAAAAAGTAGTGTTTTTTCAAGTCTTTTTTTTTTGACAACTTATGTTATTAGGTTGATGCATAGGTAATGAGGTTTTCTTTGAATCTAAACTCGCACAAAGAAGAAAAAAAGAGTTTAACGATTAGAAACGCGTCGTTTGAAAGAGGATTTCTTTTTCTACTACGGTTTTTGGTTTTTTTTTTTTGTTTTTCGAAATGTCGATGTAATTTTCGTTCGTTTTCGGATCAGTATCGTACTATACATTTTCTTACTATTCTTTCTTTTCTTTTACTCATGCCGCCTCCCTCTCACAATGGAAAAATCAAGTTTTTCGCGCTCATTATTTGGGAATGATCCATTGAATTCGCAATGCAAACATGGCTCGGTAACCGAATGCGGCGAGAATTGACCGGACGGGCCGGCGGTTCGTAAACCGCCACCGGCGGCGGCGATGGCGCCGGAATCGCCGCAACGAGTCGCTGATTTTCGCACTTTTTGCGCTTCTTTTCGTGTTCTCTGAAGTTGTTCACTGAAGGAAGATCTTCTTTTCAAATTTTGTGAAATTAATATTCTCATTTTTTTTCTCAGAAGTGGGTAATCACTAGAAGTGTTTTTATTTACTCTTTTCTCTTTTATTCCATTTTTATTCATTTCATTTATTTTTTCTTTTTTTCTCTTTCTTTATTCTTCTCACAAAGTTTTCTATCTTTTCTTTTCTATTCTCCAATAACAAAATCCCCACTATTATGTTTGTTGTGCATACAGTTACTATATGAACGATTTAATGTTTAGAATTTCTGAAAATGTTCGAGCTGAATTTTTGCAATATTTCCCGGAACCTTAAATATCTCTACATCATTCTATTCTCAATTTTAATATTTCTATAGAAATTATCGGGAAAAAATTTTCGATTCTTTAAAAGTTTTTCCCTCGGGGAACATTTTTTCCCATCAATGTTTTTGTCTAGAAAAAGAGTGGGAAGTATAACATTTATATGATTACGTAATTCCATTCTTTCCTCCTACTCGTCCCACGATGAAAATAAGCTGAGTAATACTTCGACCATATATAAGCGCCTCATATTTACATGAAACTTCACTTTATTTTTCATTCGTCTCCTTCAACCTTTTCGTTGTTTTTTTTTCTTTCTCAGCTAAAAATCACTTTTTTCAACTACAATTTTTCATCGTGGTGGACTTCTTTTCTCATAGAATTCTTCCAGTACACCGTAAACAAAGTGCTAAATAATCAACAATATCTAGTTCTACCACGTGGCCACACATCTGTGCTCTACCATCAAAAACGAAGAGGATTGTTTGTTAAATCAATTCAAGCACTCTCAACCCTGTTTACATTCATCAAATTTTGAGCTACAAATTTTAGAAGGCGTGAAAACTACAAAATTGATTTTTCCAACGGAGAACATCGGTAAATCACCTCAGCTCCTGTGCAAATAGTAGCACTAATTGCGTCCGAACAAACTGAACTCGTTGAACTAACCGTTTTTTCAGTCTCTTGTGAATTTTTGAGATGAAAATAGAAGTGTTTGTGATGGTAGAAAGTTTTAAAAATATTATATTAAGTATTAAAAATACTAGAAGTAAAAATATATGTATTCCAGAGAATCAATCCAGGGAAATCATCCTAATGATCTAGAGAGGTGCCTGAATGATCAGGCATGGAATAAATGGATCATTTCTATTGAATGCTATTGAAGTCTAGCAGTATTCATTATTTATTTATTTTTTTATTATTTGAGTTTATCATTACTTGTTATTCGTTTATTATTTGTCATTTATTATTTATTCACATTTATTATTTTTATTCATTCACCCTTTTTTTAATTTTTGATTTACTAATAGTTATTTGTTGCTTGCTTTTGTTTTCCATGTTTATTCAATCGTTCATCAATTAATTAACAATATTTATTTGTTTTTACTTTAAAATTAATTATTTGTTGCTATTGTCATTTTTCATATAATATAATTCATAATTTTATGTATAATATAATTTTTCTATTAATTTATATATAATATAATTTTTTAGATAATATAATTTTTCTCATATAATTTCATATAATCTCCATCATTATTCAGGTTTTGTTTGAGTTTTTTTTTTAACCTAGAATCTAGAATTTTTTTTCAAGGATTACGTTACTCGTTGTTTTAACGGAAAGACGTCAGAAAAGAAAGAAAGATTTCAAGAGCAAAAAAAAAATATTTCTTCCACTACTCCCGTTACCCATGCGCACAAATCACCCAGAACACAACAAATCAAGTGGACTGTTTTGTAGTTCACCGACTTTTTGTTGACGACACTTCAACGTGAGCTTAGGGAAAACAAAAGAACACACTGTGACTGTAGACCATTGGTTGAAAGTCGGAGTACAACACCAGTCGCAGACCGATCCGACCGATGAGACGTGCCGAAAACGACGGAGCCACCGTGCGCGGCGCAGCTCTTACGTCAGCCTGCAAATAAGCGCCGGCGGCGGCGACGTAACGTCTACGGCAATACAGTCGATTCCTTGACCCTTCCTGTCTCATTCATGGGCTATTTGAGGCCTCTCTGACCGTTTCAAATTTTATTTTACTTCATTTCCTTGGTCTTTTTTTTTATAACATTCCCCCATTTTCTTCTACCTCGTCTGAAATCTTTTCATTATCATAGATTACGAAGGCTGTGAAATCTAAGCTTCAAAAAAAACCAGATTATTTTTCAATGGTTTTCAGATTCTGTTTTCTTTCTGAGTGATGTGTTTAACAAAACAACACATAGAGAATTTTTCACCTTCTTCGCTAAGACTTCTTGTTTACAAGCAGCAGGAGCGCGTTTTTTTTTCTCTACAAGAAAATATTTTCCGAGAAAGAGAGCCCATGAAATTCGGTGACCTACTGTTAACATTATACATTTGTGACTATCGATTGAAGTTGTGTATATATGGTACAAATCGAAGTTTTCCTCAGATCTCGAATGTTTTCTGGAAAGCTATTGAAACGTTACTTTTGTCATAGCCATAATAACCTAATCAAGTTATAGTAGAACCTACGTTGAGAATCCATTTAGCCTTCAGTGATATCATATCACTGAACTGGCGATGCTGAGAAAACAGAAAAATTAAGAGGTGTAGACCACAATCACGAGCGTGATCGTTCATCAATTCCCCAATTTCCTCCCCAAAAAACGGCGTGAGAAACAGCCTCTAAGTTCAAATTTTCCTACGAAAAACCTCGTAACGCCCTACTATTGTTAGCGGACTGCATTCGTGCAGGTCGTGAACACATTCTGTTCTTCCTATTCGCAATTTACACGCACTATTTCTGCATTGTCCATGAAACATCCCAAAATCCTTAATTTCCTTTCCTTTCCTTTTAATCCTGACGCACTTCTTTTATCCAAACACGAAAATGTTACCCAATTTCTTTCATGCATCGCTCCCAAGATACTTGGAAAGTGATAAGATAAGATAAAATAATAGAGTGTAAGTGATAATTATTATTAATAATAATTGATAATATTAACAATAATAATAGACATTTTTGTGAATCAAGCCTGGGAAGGGAATTATAGAGAAGAGGTTGAGAAGTTTTTAAAATTTAGAAACAAATATATTGTCTTAGCGACTTGATTTACCAATTAATAATTAATTACCTTAGCGTAACAGTTCTGTACCATATTGTCACTCCTCTAAATCAATATCCAGGAAAACATTCATTGCTAAGAAGTGTTGTTACAACAAAAATATGTACATGCATAATATATGAACAATCTATCCAGCAGAAAAAAAAGAACAATCCATCCAGTTCTGCCCATGTTCGACTGTCTTTGAATTTCGGCATGTTGAAACGTAGTTTTGATATCCTTGAGCTGTAGCCAAGATTGGTATTGATCGTCTTTATTAAACAGCGGCTAACGTTTCGGCGTTATCGCTTTCGTCAGAGCCTGGAAAATCCATCCAGCACTTTTCTATTCTACAAAGAATGTAAGCACCAAATCTTGAACTAAGCGGAACCTAGGACAGTCCCCTCAATTCAATTTCATTCATTTGTTTCTCATCTGTACTTTATTTATTTACTCCTTTCTCTCTTTTTTCTCATATCTTTACTCGAAAAATGTGGTTTTGAACGAGGTGTCGAGATATTGAAGTGGTAACTACTGATTTGAAATGATTTTTGAGATCATCCCATGATTTTTCAACGCGACTATAATTAAATATCAAAAACACCAATGATTATCAAACCAAAATACTATGTAAATATCCAAGGTACCGTCAAGAACCCGTTTTTCTTTTTTTGGAAACAGAATACAATATTTATGTTTTTATATGTATACATAGGTTGATACGAAATATATTTCTAGGATTCTGTTCCCAAAAGAGGCGCATGGTTTGCCAGAGGAATTTTTGGTAATCAGAATAATAGTTTTTTAATTGTTGGTAATTTTAATAACTATTATGTATTATATATTTCCTCGGGAAAAGAAAATAGAAAGTGCTGTGACAAAGACCATCGACATCTTTCCAGGAGAGTATTCCACATGTACATATATTTACATGCATTGTTTATTTATTATACATGTAAATATTTTTGTTGTAACAGCACTTATCTTATTTTTCTTTGAGAACAACCAAAACTTGCTTTCGAAAACTTGACTTCTGCACTGTACCTCACCGCTTGAGCTTTCACCTCCAATGTGTACCTATTGTCTGTGGCTGTGGTTCAAGTTGACAAATAGTGTAGTGGCGAGTAACGGTCTGAGAAAAGCATCGGCTAAGAACAATTGTAAATATGTTGAAGTGGAATTACTCGTTCAAAATAATAGGTTTTTCTTTTCAAAAGTCAAAAGCAATTACAGCAGATTTCGAGTAAACAGCGCTTTAGTGAGAGAAAAAATCTCCCAACTATTATTTCAAACCGAGAACGGAATAAAGTTTTTGCTACTTCCTCATTCTTCCCTCCTCAATTCATACAAATTTTCACAACAGAAAAAATCATCATACTTTGTGTTTTATTTCATCCTGGGTTTTCTTCCTCATTCTTCTCTTCAATTCATATTATTTTCTTTTTGAAAAAATTACCATATAGTGTGATTTTTTTATTTTTTTTATTTCTTGGCAGGTTGTTTTTTCTTAATTTTTGGAAATTTGCTGAAATTTTGTGGTTGTACGTAATTAATTAGTTTTAAAGTCAACCAATTCCATTCCTCAAGTGTTTTTTCACGTCTAAAGTAATCAATCGATAATTGTATTTGTTCCTCTCCACTTAAATTCTATGCGAATCACACAAATAGAGTTTCCGTCACGCATATATTTTCTGAAATCACATATTTTTATGTACAATCATTTTTAGTGCATGGTAAACGAAAAAAAAGTATTAAATATTTTGAAAATTCAAATAAAGTTTAAATTTGCGCAGAACTTTCCAAAAAAAACCAAATCTATCGTTGTTTCTTATTGGATGATCTTCAAATATATTGCTGAAAAATTTGATAAAATCAGTTAAAACTCATCTGAGCAAATAAATCCGTTGTCGAATTCAGCATTCCAAAAAAAAAAAAATTCAATCTATCTCGAAAAAAATCACATTTTTCTAGCTTTTTACTGATTTTATCTGTTTCTGTGAAAAACCACATATGTAGCTAGCTTATCCATGTAATTCTGCTTTTGTTTATTGAATTAATTTGGAACTTTCACATATGTAGGATACTGTAATTTAGAAAAAAACGCGTTTAGATGCTGTGGCATCGTATACTACAAGTTCTACAAACAATGAATACTATAAGAGGTCCCTCCAATCCTGTCTCCACGATACCGTCAAAGTCTGGCTTGGAGAAAATAGCACGACCAGGAGGTAAACTTTAGGATTTAACGGGGAGAAGATAAAAATTAATTTTTTTTTTGAAAACAATTTTTTAAAAAAAAGCAAGCAAGAAAACATAAATTTAGTTCACAATTTCTGGCTTTTGTTTTTTTGCAGAGATTTTTTGCTTTTTTTCAGGAAAGGAGGACCTGAAGATTGAAGATAAAATAGTCCTTGGATATTTTTTACCGAAGAACATTTTTTGCCTTTTTAGAACAGTACATATCTTGTAAATCTACGCAAAAACCGACCCATTACCAAGAAAATTCCAGAACCCGTAGAGGAAGAGGGGGCGAGGAGTTGATAGGTTATCAAACATTCCATAGGGTTATCAGTTGCGCAATGTGACCTCTTAGAGGGCAAAGGAATATTTATCAGCTAGCGTTATTGTTTTTAACGATCAGCTGAGTTGCGCAATTATCTAAGGAATATAAAGGTGGTGATAAGAGCACTAAGTAGATCAGTCATGCTCGTCGTGGGTGTTCTTCTCGCTGTTTCTATAGGTGAGTTATAGCTCTAAGTATGTACAACATGTCCTGAATGTCAGGAAAAGGAGGTAGATTTAGTCAAATAGACAAGTGAATTTTGAAAGTAATATCTAAGCTTATGATATCTTTTTAGATGAAATTAAAAGAAATTACTTAGTTATTGAATATGTAAATAATAGTATAATAGTAGTATAACAGACTATAAATAATAGTATAATAATACTGTAATACAGTTTTGTATACTGTAGTCATAGAAATCGTGATAAATATCAAAATTTTGACACTTAAAGGATCATCACACGAATTTGGGGTGGTTCGGATTTCTGGTGGTGTATTCGTATACGGGATAGTAGATTATGGAGAGGGAGATGAATCCGTCCATTTCTTCCTAATTGCTGTAAAAAACGGCTCAGAAGATACGGCTTCGGGCGTTCCGGCGCGCTTTCTACAAGGAGTTCGATTGGAGCGCGTCAGCCTTGTGCACACGCCGCATCTTCCGGGCCGTTTTTTTACGGCAATTGGGAAGAAATAGACAGAATCAGTAATCCTCCCCCTAATCTACTATCCCGTATACGAATAATCCACCTAAAATCCGTACCACCCCAAATTCGTGGTATGCAGCCTTTAAGGTGAAGATTTGAATTCGCCGAAAAGAAATTCTCCAAATCCGGACACAATTTAGTAAATGCTGCAATGTTACAGCGGAACAGAGTTTATTGTCTGATTTATGGTCATCTATAAAGCTTAGCTTAGCCAGTTCAGCTAAGATTTGAAATCTACAATCGACACTGAACATCTTAATGAACATTTAAGGTGGATTATTGTGGAAAATATAAAAATAAATGAAAAACATGAATGTGAGAATTTGTTTTTCATTAGTTCGTTTTATTAAAGTAATTATATAATTAT
Organism: Necator americanus; assembly: GCF_031761385.1. NCBI lineage: Eukaryota > Metazoa > Nematoda > Chromadorea > Rhabditida > Ancylostomatidae > Necator > Necator americanus. The sequence goes on along the minus strand of NC_087375.1, from coordinate 6,351,547 downwards.
GTATCTTGAGAATCTTGAATTGATAGAATAACTGTAACAGCTAGAACGCTCGACACAATTCAGAATTACTTTTTTCTTAGAGCTTAAAGTTGTTTCAAGTTAGTTCTCAGTCCAAAATGAGATTATCTTAAGCCTTTTTAACAAAAGGAAGAGAGTAAACCACGTATTTTCTCTTGAGGAAGAATAAGAGTTCGTGAAGAGGTCCAAATTGAAGAAAACCTTGTGAACTTATCTTACAGATGTTTTCCTTTTTTAATTTTGTTCTTAAATTCAGAAAAACTCCCGTCAGTTTCAAAATTTTTAAGGAAGCACTTTTGGCATATTGCCCGTCTCTCAATGCCCTCTAGCTGGAAAGTACGGTACAGGGCCACCGTCCAACTGTGCGATGCCATCCGATCCGAACAATCTACCACCTTCAGCGCTGGAAACCTGGTTCACCAAGGATGTTTTCAATGTGAAATCAACTATCGTATCGCCACTCCTGTTAGATTTGTTTGGGAATAATTTTCACCCAATTTTTAGGATTTGTTCCCGTTTGCTAACCTTGGATGGGGTTCAAATCCTTGTTTCCCGTATTCGTACGAGGCGTTTGTGATTGCCGCTAGATACTTCCCGGATTTCGGCACAAGCAGTCCGAATTCGGTAAGATATGGTTTGAAAAGCGTTTTTTTTACAAGGATTTTGCTTGAAAATTAACAGATGGAAGAAAATCAATTTTTTCACGCATTTGATAGACCTCAGATTTATTCTTCTTTAAAAAAACATTTTCTTTGTGGAATTTCGCTCTGAAGTCAACGAAGAAAAAACTATTCTTTCATGGATTTCAGATCTATTCTCAAACGGAAAACACTCGACGAGACCTGGCTGCTTTCTTCGCTCATGCTGTTCAGGAAACCGGAGAGAACAACGCAGGACTTTACGAGTAAATATTTTAATTTTTAAATTACTGTACTTAATGAAAAAAAAAGAATTTTTATTTTGAAATTTTAGTGGAAAACGTTCGCTAAACGATGCAGCCGATTGTTTTTATCGTGGTGGTTTCTATAATTGGTTCGAAGGTGGACCAACTAGTTCGTTTCTTGACCAAGCAGCACCCGGTCACGATCCAACGGATGGCGACAAATGCATTGCCGCTGGAAAGTAGGTGTCTTTGAACGATAATGATTTTTTTCGACGAAAAAAATATTGAACTGTAATTTTTGCCGGTTGCTATTATAGATATTGTGCTGAGTCACCGGAGATCACTTATTTCTATCCTTGTTCGAAAAATAAGAGCGGTGAATTTTTCAAAGGATGCTACTTCGGCCGAGGAGCAATACAGGTGCGAAAAAAATTACTATAACCTTTACTAATTTATTTATTTATTCAGTAGTGGAGAAAAAAGTTATCTGAGGTATTCAGGAAAAGAAGACCAGGATTTAATTTTGTCAACGTATATAAATAAACTAAAAAATAATTTTGAGTAGAATAAAATTTGTTAAAAATAAATAAACAGTAAATGACACTAGTAGTTACAGAAGTAATTACTAATGTTATTATGAAGTAATTGACATCTTTCTTTCGAGACATAGATAACTATAAAAATAAAGATAGCAATTAAAGAATACGAAAGATACGTCCACCGCGTTGTTTTCTTACTTTTTTCCGATTTTGATGAGATACGTATGAAATGAAGCGAAATGCAAAATTTTGCTGGGAATAAACTTTTTCAGAACAGTAATTATTACTAATCGTCTTTTTCCGCAAAATTCCGTAAATGTTAAGCACAATTTTTCATCAGAAATTGATTGATACCTTACATTTCTGTAGTTGTACTTAAATGAGGTTTTTTTGCCATATATACGTACCAATCCGATTGACCAGCGGATTAATCGATTGATCTATTAATCTATTAACTGCTCAGATTTCCTACAACTATAACTATGGGCAATTTATGGACTACTTGAAAACACGGAACATTACCGCTGATTTGCTCAGCGAGCCGAATTTGGCAAGTTGTGTACCTATAGTGTTAAATAAATTTAAATTTACTATTGAAATTATTCCCCATTTCCGGAAAAAACCTCTATATGTCTAGATTATGACGAAAATGGATCCACCACTTGCGATTCTTGCCTCCTTATGGTTCTACATGACACCGCAACCTCCTAAACCAGCTATGCATGATATTGTTATGGGTAGGTGATAATTAGAAATATTGATCCATCCCAAGAGACGGTTTTGCTGTACATCTTTTTCTTTCTTTGAAAGAGTTAACAAGCTATTTTTAATCTATAGCACATTTTTCTTCATTAATTACATCCATCCTCCATCCTTATGACCCCATTTTCATGCTTCTCTACTAAAATATACTTATTCTCGACGAAATATTACTACAATCATACTTTCTGTGAGATGATCAAATATACGTGCGACTAACACGAAATGAAAATTTCTTTTGGAAAATATAAATCTCAAAAAAAAAACTTTTTAGTCCTAGAATTTCATATGCATAATGTTATACAGTAATTTCTTGAAGTTAACTGATGGTGATAATTTCCGAATCTACATATATTTACCTCATTCGTAGGAACATGGAACAGTGGTGCACAAAACGCAGCAGCCGGCTACACTGGGCCCATATTTGGACCTACAAGTTTGATCATCAACAACGAATGCAATGGAGAAGATCTACAAGAGCCAGGAGGTGAGTTGATCGACTACGGAAGGGAAAATGGCCTAAGTGCATCTACGAGACTCAAAAATACGAAAACAATACATAGATGTCAAGAATTGACGAGCAGGTTCCCATAGACCATATTATACAGTAATTTCTTGAAGTTAACTGGGACCCACAGGGACCCATGTTCACCTGAATGGCCGCTATGCGTGTTCGATTAGGTTACGTCAGTGTACTACCGTAAGAAAAAAAACTAGGCGTACTTGTAGCAGGAACCTTGTATGTCGGTCAAAATCGCGCAAAAAATAACTAGCGGTGACCATATGCTTGTTTTTCAAACATTGATCAAAATAAATGTTAACTTTTTAACGTAAAGCAAATATATATAGAAAATTTCTGTTCAAAATGACATTTCTTTAATTTCTTAGGACATAAAAAACCTTAAGTGGAGCAGAGTAAGAGTAAAATTCAAATAAAAATCTACTACGTATCCAAAACACGTATTGTCTACGTCTGTTTTAAAGGTCCCGGTGAATCACGCCGTATCAAAGCGTTCAAATGGTTTTGCGCTTATTTCGGTGTGCCAGCAGGAGCGGATAAGTTGCTTAGTTGTAAAGGTACGCTCTGAGAATTCTGAAGATCCTTAATCTATGATTGATTGATAGCGATCGACTTTGATCATGCACATGTCAGATATGCCCGTGAAATTTGACGCGATCCGTTACAACTACAGTTATCAGCCCGATTGGAGCTCAACCTGGAAGGATCAGCCGTGCAACTGCGCTCCGGCCGGTTATGGAGGTCTCTCACATATTTTTGTTTTTTCCAGGAAGAAATCTTTCATATTAATATTATTTTCATACTTTTTATTACATATTCTATTTCATTTTGCTTATATCAACTATTACACATTACATAGCAATACATATTATTTATTTATTTATTTATTATTTTAATTTTATTTATGGAATATGTATATTACATATTACGTGTTACATATCCTATTATTATTACATGTGATTATTATTACATATTATGTCGTATTATATTATAATTTTTACATTTTACCACATTTGTTTTTATATTTTATCAATACATTCACCTATTTCAGGACTAATACCGTATTTTGATCCGGCCTACTATCCTGAAAAATTCGTGAATATGAACGAGGTGAATCGATTGCGATGTGTGGCCAGTGTCTATGCTAATCCATCCATGTACAGCCTTACTAACACTACCTCAGCTTGCCTTAACTATTAATGATTTATTTTTCCTACTTTCTACTACTTCTTGAATTTTTTGCTTTTTGGCTTGTTGTTCCTGCAAAAACACAAATTCCAAATTTGTATGTAAATAGATGGTAAATATCAATTAGTACTAATAGTAATTTTATAAGTTTCCTTCCGTCATAGACTGCTATTATTAGAAATATTATCTCGTTGTTTATTTTACAAATAAAACATTTTTAGCATTTCAAATGTTGATTTACGAAGTGCTAGTTACTGAGTTACCTATACTTCAAAGTGTTGATGATATGTTAATCAGTCACAGTCGCATGTCCGAGGGTTATCGCTGGATCCAAAACATTTCTATAATCCAAGATTTTTTTCTCTGAAAAGAAAAAAATTCGTGGATGGTACACATTTTAGACGGTAATGTCAGTTTCGTTGCCGCAATGTGAAGGCAGCTTACCACGAATTCAATGGTTCCGAGATATCTCCTCGAATAGTTTGGGTTAGGAGTGTAATTCAAAAGTACGCTCAATTCCTATTAATCATCCAAAAAAATGGCCTAGTCGAACTGGACCACCCTACAAGGCATCTAATAACATGTCACGTCTGCGAGAGCACGCATAGGCGCACTGCTGTGAGCGAGTGAACAACCAATGGACTGCTGATGCTGCCCCTCCCTCACGTTCGCTACTAGGTCCCTCGTTGGGGTAATTCTGTGCGACTAAGCAGTTTTCAGCGCAGTTTTTCTGGGTAACCAGCTAGAATTGAGCGTGATGGGTTACACTCGTTAACTACACTCTTGATGCTATCAATTCGTGGGGAGATCCCAGTACCCTTAGTTTCGTGAAATGCTGTCATTAAAAAGCCAAATAGACGGGCACGAATGTGTCCAAGCAGGTGTATAGAGAGTCACCTCTCTATGATCAGTTTATCTCAAGATTGTGTTATTTGTGTTATTGTTATTGTTGAGTATGTATGAAGGTTTAATTACCCAAGTTCAAGTTTGAGGTGTGGTCTGCCCCGAGTGGCACAGAAGGTTCTCAGACGATGGCAATAGCTGTTGGTACACATTATACCACTCCCCATCTTTCGGCTTATGGTGCATCGGCCGGGAAGACAAAGGGGAAAAGCTCCCACGGGCAAGACAAAGGGAAGAAAGAATGTGTATTGAAGGGAGAAATGTCACGAAGCTAACGATTTGGAGGTCTTTGTGGGCAGATATAGAGTTCAGAGTCCGGGTTACGAGCATGACCGTTGCCTTGCACAGTTCTGCCTAATCTTCCTGAAAAACGGCGTGGGAAACGATGTTACAACGTGCCAGTCTTGCACACAGTCCGATTCCCTCAGCGGTAATTGGTTTTACTTGACTCGGCTGCTGAGAACACATCATTGATCCTCGACCGTTTGCTGGTGGACGCGGCGCGTGCACAACGATGGAGCGTTGTCATATTTTTCATGTCGTTTTCCGCGCTGTTTTCCCGGACGCTTAAAGGCATCACCCCACGAATCTGAGGTGGTACGGATTTCAGGTGTAGTATTCGTATACGGGGTCGTAGATTATGGAGACCGGGGTGGTTCCGGTCATCTCTCCCTAAATCACTGCAAGCAGCCAGGCCCTGAAAACTTTTCTATGATGCCTTCTATTGCAGCGCGCCACCCTTGCACGCATGGCGTTCCTAACTGCCTATCGGGGCAGTCCAAATTGATTTTCGACGAATCGCAGGGTGGAGGCGGCGCAAGAGGTGGAGCGTTCCAATATATGGCGTCGTACCAAACAGTATTCTGGAGGCGGCTGTTTGCAGAGATGAGGGGAGAGATGAGCGAATACCCTACCCCCGTCTCCATAATTCACGACCCCGTATACGGATACTCCACTTGAAACTCGCACCACCTCGGATTCGTGGTATGCTGCCTTTGAGGGAAATTGAGCTGAGCCATGCTCATATCATAATGTACCCTTATATACATTCCCATAAGTTTCCTAGCTATATCGGTTTCGTGATACGCAGCCTGAAAGCGACGAATTAGAACAAGGAGTTACTATCGAGGTGGGACTATTGCTAGCTTCTATCAACTCTCTGCAGATGGAGTTATGGGAAACAACTCATGTATGAGTTTCTTTCTTGGAATTCCTTGGAATCGGTGTGCCGGGAAAATCAATTTATACGCTTTCTGTTCGATAATTGTGGACAAAATCAGTCAGATCGATCAACTGCAATTCCCTCGTGTGAGAAGGTTAAGGATGGGAATCAGGCGCTGCAGAGAATTCTGGAGGCAAGCACATACAGCATCGCTTCTGTTTTAGTTATTACACTGTTGTACTTTTGGTTGTTCATTTTCTACATAGTTAACCCAATCATATTTCATACGTGCATAGGACAGGATAACACGGCTAAAAATTAGTTTTAAAAAAGTTTGCTTTGTGTTCTCGTCATTCTTCGGTTATTTTGACGGGGAATAAGAGGGATATGGTGGGAAATGTTGACATTTTTTTCTGTATGTTCCATGAAATTTGAAAATGGCATGAGGACTTAAATTCCAATGCGATTAGATGTTGTTTTTCTTGATTAGCAGCAACTGCCATAATGAAGTGATCGAGAAACTGTCAGTGGTTCCATGGAACTAGCATCTATTTTTGAGTTAAATAAAAAGGGGGGAGTGGCCATTTTATCCTTAAAGGTATCACCCCACGAATCTGGGGGTTTGAGGTGGATTATGCCTATACGGAGTCGTAGATTATTGAGAGAATGGTGATTCCGTCTATTCCTTCCTGATTACCGTAAAAAACGGCCAGGAGGATACGGCTTCAAGCGTTCCGGCGCGCTATTTTCCACGAAGAGTCGTATCGGAGCGCTCCAGCCTTGTGCACGCGCCGCATTTTCCTGGCCTTTTTTTTACTGCATTTAGGAAGAAATGGACGGAATCACCCTCCTCTCCATAATCTACGACCCAGTATAGGAACTCTCCATCTGAAATCCGCGCCAAACCAGATTTGTGGGGTGATGCCTTTAAAAGGATAGCGGTCCCTCCAAGAAATGATATATGGACACAATCGTTCGGAACTAGTCATCATGTAGTGACCTCACCTGTCTTCCTCTCGGCTCTCCGCCCACTAATCTCAGTCTCTGAACATTCCTCAGCTTCTTTCGTGATCGTGAAAGCCAATTCATCATCAACGACATGGCGGACTAGTGTGTGTGTGTGTCAGGTGGTGAACAATTTCGCGATGCGCCGTCCATGTCTTCTTCTGCTTGTCCTACTACTAATATTTATTCTAGTGAATTCATTATCCGCGTTTTCCTGTCCAGAACCGATCGGGCCAAGACCGAAATATTGTCGTAAAGAGTGTAACACAGATGATGATTGTAAGAGACATAAACGTTGTATGTGCGATGGAGAATGTGGTTTGAGTTGTGTGAATCCTGGTGAGATTTTTCTCCTCTTCGATAAAAAAAAAGAAGTTCTTCATTCATTTCAAAAGACGTTTTTAGCATCAACTTGTCATTCATTGTCAGAAATCGCCAACGGATACATTCGTACAGCCGGTGAATTGAGGTATGTTACAGTTTTATTGATTTTCGTCACATTAATTGGGCTTTCATCAATTTCTTTTCTTGTCACGAAATTATCGGAAAAAAGAGAAATATTTGGACATTAATTCTATAATTTCATGGACTCAAGTAACTAGTAATACTTTTAAATGATAGTTGATTCTTCTGTGATTCTCTTCTTCTGTGATAATTGGTTGATGGTCTTCAAATTCCATGAAATGGTCCAAATTTATTCTATTTATTTGTTCTGTCTATTTCACTACTCTTTTATTAGAAAGAAACCTTTTCCTGTAATTTGTTATTGAGTATTGCTATACAGTAGTGGAGATCCATGGGAATTAACAGTGTTCACACGACTTTATGGTTTGTGGAATTAATCCATTCTCAAAAACATGGATTCTCGTCAATGTACCACGTTACTTCTAACAACAAAACTGTCGTATATTATATATATATTGCCACAATTGACAGCTTTAATTTAGTGGATATTGATCGTGAGCAGTACAATTGTAGCGATTAATTAATACACAACTAATACAGTAGAGTCAAAACCATTTAAACTTCGATGGAGATGCGTAAGCGGCTGAGCACGGGGAGACAATTGGGATCGATTTGGGACCATCGCTAGCTTTACTTGGACTGTGGTTATGAGTGGTACTAGCAAAGGTCCCACTTTGATCCCAACCGCTACTCTCTTCCGCACCGCGTCCAGCGTAAGCGCTTACACAGCTGCGCCGAGGTTCAGATGGTTCTGACTCATTGCAAAGGTATTCGATCTTTTTGCACTCAACTGTCTAATGACACATTGGTTTCACCATTAATCAAATCCGCTTGTCCAGGATAGCGTTCACTTTTTTTTTGACACAACTATATCAAAAATGAAACAATTCTTACCAATAACAACGAAATACTGTGCGTTAGCGTATGAGAAAACTACTAAATTGATAACAGGAACAAACTTATGCTTCTGACCATCAATTCTTTGCGTACTTTATATTGTCGGGTCAAAACGACATGAAACACAAATGCAGTTGAAATTGAAATCGAGGTGGGACCATCACGAACTGCAACAATGGGAACAGGATGGAGTGGGGACCCCCGCTGCAGCCGTTCATTGCTGCAGTTCGTGATGGTCCCACCTGGATTCTAACCGCTACGCTCCAGCGCACCGCTTCGAGCTTACGCTAACCGCTTACACAGCTGCACCGTTCTTCGTTGTCGTTTTGACTTTACTACACGTATTCAAGTTTCTCGGTACAATGGGTACCGCTACTCTGAAGCGCTACAATCGAAACCCTGTTTTTTAATAGAAACGTTCCAAAATAACATTAATCACATCAATTTACAGATTTGGTTCAAATGCAGAGTATGCTTGCAACAAAGGATATGTGCTGATTGGTTCATCTCAGAGACGATGTCAAGGAAATCGCGAATGGAGTGGTTCGCAACCAAGCTGTCGACTCCAAAGTAGGTCCCCTATGCCTTACTAGAACTATCATTGATTATTTTATTCTTGTGAAATGAATAAATGGAAGAATGATGTTTAGAGAGTTTAAAACGAATAGAAATGGAACAACCGTCACCGTAAGAGGTTTTTGAGAGTTTTCAGTTTTGATTGGCGAAATCTTGCATCAATAACAGTTAAATGTTGGGTTAGTTTGTTGTTAGGTCAGATAAATGTTGGTCCTGGAGATCCACGAGATAAACGTTGCTTCAGCCTTCATGACGGAAGAAAACGCACTTGGAAAGTGGAATTTACGTAACATTTCCCATGAAACAATGTGCATTTTTAGTAAGATGCGGTCCACCACCGGAGATCCCGTACGCAGTACACGATGGTTCGTCATTTTCTGGTGAATACGACCTGGAAGCCGAAGTAGCCTACTCGTGCGTTCCAGGATATCACAAGTTTTCAGCTAAGGTGTGTAATTCTAAGCGATTCCTTAGCTTCCTTCCTTCTTGTCTTTCGTTTCTTTTTGTATTTCTTGTGAATTGCGTAAGTTTCCTGCATAGCAAGTGATGCCGTTTTGAGAAATTCTATGTACGTAAGTGCAATCGAGCCGAGAACATAGAATGTATTGTGCATCTGCGCAATCAGGTTACCCGGTACAGTTGTCAGATGTTGAATCCACTATAAAATAGTGAAACAGATAGAAATAAAATATAATATGCGCCTCAGCTACTACTCTTCCAGCGATCCTTTCACGAAAAACCATTCTTTTTTTCTCGACTCAACTGTAAAACCCGCTCATATGTTCCTTTCATTTATATTATTTTCCATTTCTATGCTTTATTTAAAACCACAACTGTATTCTGTAGCCAGTAATACCTACCGTAGACCAAGCGCATACATTATTTTTTTAAAATGAGACTAGAGCTAAAAGCACCAGGATCACTGTGAGACTGATGGTGTCGCGTAGCCGAAGCCGTCCGCACAGTACTTTATAAGGCGTCAAGATCTGAGTTTTCTTCTTTCCACACCAGCTGCATCGTAAAGGCGAAACACTGTCTGGTGTAATGGTCCTGTAACCCATCATGGAAAATTGTCGCTCCGTTTTATAATATTGCGGGTCCACAAGGAATGTGATATCAGCCGAGTTTGACTCTCATTGTTGAGTTTCTTAATAAAACCAAAGGTTGCGTAGTCGGGCCAAAATGACGCTCGGCCAAAATGGCTGGAGATCGGTTCAGTCGCGTAAGCGAATGAGTTAGCAGGTGGAATCTGTGGGACAATGACTAACTTCAGTAGGAGTTTAGTGGTTGGGACACAGAGGGGACCGTCGTTGCCACCACTAACCAGGCCGCTCTGAGCACAGCCGCTGCACCGAACTTCAGTTCGTTTTCACTCGACTATATCTGTAAGTACTTCGTTGCTAACTTTCTTAATAATCACTATCTGATATCCATCTTGCCCCTCTTACATTCTGCAAAACTTGTTGCCAAAGAACAAACCGTTTACAAAACTGTGGTCGTAAACGAACTACGCTCATCTGCTGCAACGGAGTGCGCTGAAAAGTTTCTCGCTACTTTATCAAAGTGTTAAAAATGCGGCATCCTGGCCAATACGGTTAACATTATTCCTAGATTCCGAATATTTGCGGCTTTTGCACCTGTCTCAGGCAGAGATGTTAATATTAGGTTCACCATCACCACATAAAGCCTCGGCATTTCCGTAATTGATAGTTTTTGCCAACCATTTGCCTTTCAGGGACTAGCATTGGCGAAATGTTTGCTAAACCGAAAGAATGTCGCGCAATGGTTTGGACCAGATCTTAAGTGCAAAGGTAAATTAATTCTGCAAAATTTATATTTGATTAATTATACAGTTATTTTTTGTGAAAGAGGATTGCGACAGAAAAATAATATTTCATTACTGATCACCTTTTCATCGGCACATGAAAAACCTTCTTTATCAAAAAGTTGAGCGAAAAAGAATGTGGGAAGTTGTGGAATAAAAAGAGTTGTGGAATAGCGTCAGTGTCACATAACATGCATTGTGATATTTAAAGATAAAGCATTGATTGTTTAATGCTTTCATTTTATTCCGCTGCTGAGGAATGATCTGCATGTGTACCTTCTATTTTAAGCTCGGTCCTGTCCAGATCCAGGGAAGCTTGAAAATGGTATACGAGATGGCGATGTATTTGAATATCCGCATACGGTAGTGTTCCACTGCCAGCCGGGTTTCCTCCTTCTTGGCCCTTCATCTCGAAAATGTGAGAGTAATGGAGAATGGTCTGATGAGCCTCCTATTTGCCAAGGTGATTTGAGTAACGAAATTTTGAAGCATTATGTCATATAGTCGACCAGTTCTTTTTCTTAATACAGTCAAACCTTGCTGACAATACATGTAGAGTCAAAACGACATGAAGCACGGTGCATTTGCGTAAGCGGTTGCGTTCGAAGCGGTGCGGTGGAGCACAGCGGTTAGGATGGAGTGGGAACCCCAGCTGCCGCCGTTCACTGCTGCAGTTCACTATGGTCCCACCTCGATTCCAACCGCTATCGCCACACCGCCGCATCGAGCGCAGTCGGTTACGCAACTGCAGTGTGCTTTATGTCGTTTTGGCCCGATTATATTAATGAGAACCTTATCGATACCCTTATAAGTGTCTATAAGAGAACATGCACTGTAGATTTCTTTATCTCGAAAGACAAAGAAATTATTTTAAGCCACCGAATGCCCACGACCACCAGATCCGCTGCATGGAAGAGTTTTGGGCACATCGCTCACTTATCAGTCCACTGTGACTTATTCCTGCAAAGAGGGATATCGACTTGTCGGACAGGTTCAACGAATTTGTCTCGCTGAGGGAATGTGGGCAGGAACTGAACCGAAATGTGAAGATATGTAACTTATTGATTTGAAATTGTGTTTTAAAGATCTTCCATTACAACTGGTAGTGATTTGAATTCTTATGAAAGCAGACGTACTCTAATTTTTATGTTTGAAATCTTTGTGTTATTGGCGATTAGCTCCTTTTTTTACAAATTCGATGTCCAAACCTACCACCACTTAGCAATGGATACATTGAAGGAGGTGATACGTATTATGGAGCAACTGCAACGTTCAGGTGAGTGTTATGGTCCAATATCGTTTACCGTTTTATAGGATCAGCTCTCTTATATCGATGTTTGAAAATGAAATTCCCTTCCTTTGTCATGCATTAAAAATATCTTCTTCATAAAGCTAAACTTGTTTTTGTATCGAATTTAGTTTCTTCCCTTTTATGATCCATTAAATTTGTTCCATTGCGTGAGTGTTGAGCAAATCTAGGGGGTCAATAGGAAAAAACTCCTGATCACACCTTAATTGCGCATTCTGATGCTGTTTTCTTCTACTAGAATTTGTAGATGTCTTGAAACGATGACTCACGAAGGAGCCACCATGGCAAAATGCATGGAATCAGGACTATGGAGCCATCCAATGCCGAGATGTTTAGGTAGTAAGAGTAGTGCCAGAAAACATCTGTAGTCGCTATGCAATGTGTTCTTTCCATTTCATAGGCTCTTGTAAAATACCGCGGATAGAAAACGGCCGGATCAGAGGGAAGGTGCAAAATCAACTAATACCATCAGGTACGCAATTGCACTTTTTTTTTAATCGTAACGCAGTTTCGTAGAAAGTGAATGTACTGGTATAGTGGTATAGGGTCAAGACGACATGAAGCCCAGTGTTCTTGCGTAAGGAGCACCGCTCGAATTCGCGCGGCGGAAATAGTTATTGGAATCGAAGAGGGCCCATAGCCAACTTCGGTGAGGCAAGTGTCTCGCTGGAGAGGCAGATTCTAACCGCTACGCTCCGCCGCACCGCTTCGAGCGCATCCGCTTACGCAACTGCACCGTGCTTCACTTCGTTTTGATCCTACTGTACCTATCATTGTTATTAACAGGTGCAACAGTTGAACTATTATGTGACGACCGACACGAAGCAAACATGCGCACATTAATGCAATGTCATAATGGAACATGGAGCCATATACCAATTTGTTCACCTTGTAGGCAAAGACATTTCGCTCCACTTTTCAAATGGCCACGAAATTCCAAATATTTGCAGTGAATTGCCATGAGTGGCCGCCACGTGTTGCACATGCTAGGGTGCTGTTTTCAAAATCATCACATGGAGCGATCGCCAAATATGAATGCAACGGCGGGTAGGGAGATCATGAACAGAACAGCGTTTCTCTGAAAGTGATAGTTTTTTGAAGGTATTATCCTAATAAGGAGCAACAAACAATAAAATGTCTTTATGGGCGGTGGACAAGAGAGGGGGGACCATTGAAGTGTTTACCAAGTGGGTTCATTCAATGATTTTTTTTTGTTAATTTATCGAATACTTCATCTTTCAGCTTGGTGTCATCATCCGTCTCGCACATACGGTACCCTTGTCGGTGGGCAGATTCTACTTGAAGGTCAGATGGGAGCCTACGAATTTGCAAAATATATACAAAAAGTTGAAGAAGGTCGATCGATAGTTTTCCAGTGCAGCAAAGGGAACTACCTTATAGGTGAGGGTACCTATATGCATGAATTGTGTGAATAATCGATCGTTGTGATAAGCTGGTAATTATTCAAAGATTATATGGATGTATTTCGAGATGTAGAAATACTTGCCGTTAAAAACGAAGTTGCAGAGCTAATACTTCTGATCTACTGCTGTATTCCCCCAGTCTAGAATTGTGAGTCGGTCCATTCCCAAATCTAACCTTTGTTTAACTGTATTAATTCTGGACGCTGCCCTCCACTTCTCGCTTTCTCGTCAAAATTAGTTTGAAAGATTAGCTATTCATCGGCACGAAAACGCTTACATGACGGCAACGGACGTTCTAAATCGCTCACTATTTGAAGCGTTTATGTCCGCTCTATACAACTACAGTACTTATTAGTGAAATTTGACGATTAGCCGAGATGATTTCAGGGTTTTTTTTTTTCAAATTTGCTGGTTTCTTTCTCTTTTCAAATGTTTTTTAACTTTATTAAGTATTCTACTAGAACTATTATTATTGGAATAGTACAATCAATATAGCAGTTAGAAATTGTTCGGACACGTTTTTTTATTCCCAGCATCTGCCAGCTCAGTCGTTCAGAAACCCATGCACCCACTATAACTTTAGAAAATCTTAGCACATTGAAAATTGGCTGGCATATTTGTGATTACTAACTGAAAAAACCTATATGCGAAAAGTTTGCGGAGGTTTTTAAGATGAAGTCATCAAGAATGACGGACGAACGATGAATAAAACATGATTTTCTCCAATCTATCGAAATTTTCTCTGTACGAAAGGTATGGATGTGATTTACGTCTGCTCACAATTTTCCTTTCAGGGCCTCCAAAAGCCTCTTGCGTTAATGGCACCTGGATGCCAAAGGTTCGACCTAAATGCGTGTCACAAACACATCCAATGATCGAGGGACGAATCATGTGGGATAGAAGAAAACGTGAGATAGAAGGTGCCACATTACCTTTGGGCACAAGACTAATTTAACTTCACATAAACTATAATTAGGCGTTGATATGGACATGAGCTGCCCACCAATCCAAAGTAATTCCGAGAAAATAGTTGTTGTGAACAAGGATATGGATATAACGGTAGGTATAATGATTTTATCGCGCAATGTCGACAAATTGTTCGCTTTAGATCATTTGTAGAGAGGGCTTCGAGTTCCCGTCTGAGTTTATGGACGGCCGCTCTGTTTGTGTTAATGGGACATGGGCCCCGACACCACCCGAATGTGTTCCAAGTAATGATGATCGGCTAATCACTTTAAAAATTAATAACAAGTCTTTGTTCAAGTGTTTGAAGTGTGTGTGTTGTTTAGAGTCATGCCGTATACCCGCTCGACTGCATGTATTTTTTCTCAAAAAACGAACTTCACAAATTCTTCAGTCTGGAGACGTTATTGAAGATGGAACATCGGCAACGATGGTCTGTCTGCGTGGATTTCATTTACAAGGTGAATCCCGTTCTTTTCTATTTGTTTCTTCTTTTTTTTTAACTCTCATGAAAGTTTCTTATTGTGTCCAATCATTACTCGTTAAGGCAATGGTGTTCTTGAATGTCATCGTGGAATTGTTACCAGCTCCCTTGGTCACTGTTTTCCACGTACGCTTTTTTCTTGTTGCTACTAAAATGTGTACTGTATGCTTACTATCAGATGTTGTTTTCACTTTAGATGAATGCTTATTGCCGACGCTTACTGTGGGCACAATTTATCCACAATCACGCACATTAGCTGATGGTCAACAAGGTTTACTTGTTTGCTCTTCGAAGAACGTGACGCTCACCTGCAGTCGAGGTGTAATCACACCTAAACCTACCTGCATTGGGAACGGTAAGTTTCTGGTGGTTGACTTTTTCGCTCCTCCTACACTTACTAAGCTCACAGCAATGATTTTTTCTTGAATGTTCTATCTACTTCATCCCCATCCTTTTCTGTTTCTTCATATATCTAAATATCAGGGTAAAGTTTTGTCGTTATCTTCAGCCACAACATTTTGTGTTGCCCCACGAGACACGACACCAGCTCTCATTTACAGCGTTCAGAATGGACAGAAAATTGAACTTGATCGATACCAAAGTGCATACCCCAATGGCACATTTTTTCAGTACAAGGTTTGTTTACTAATCTAGTGTTGATTCATTTTTGTATTTTTGTATTTTCTTGATATCTTTTCTTTCCTGTTATGTATTTGAAGTTACAAATGGTAACCGAAGTTTTCAAATCTGACTAGGGATATTTATTATTTTAACTATTATTATTTATCGTTATTATCATTATTTTATTATTACATATTATATTTGTTATTAGTGGGAACATTTTTTGAAAAAAATAGATGTTTTCTCATCGCATGGTCTTTTTTTCCAAACGTTACTAAATATATTCCCATTTGGTTAGAATGGGAGCTACAGCGCGAATCCTTCCAATGAATGTTTACCTACATATTTGCAGTCTATCCAAGCTAGATAATATATTTTCTTGTCTAAAAAATTCGTTGGAGATAGGGACGGTGGCGAGATATGCAACAATAGCAGCTTTTTTTTGTACTTAGAGGAAGAGTTGGACTATAGAAAGCTCATTTCCCATGAAAGGCAAACCTTTACATAAAGGATAGAATTTCTGGCGTTAATCAATCCACCTGGGATGCGTCCCCTATCTTCATAAACCTTACATAAAAGGTTGGTGAACATAAAGAAGGTTTCCTGCATATTTGTTTTTGCGTGGAACTTTGTGTCTCTCTTTGAAAATATCGTTCCTCGCGAACTAAAGACAGCACCAGTTGCTCGAGAGCACGGACACAGGAGCACCAGAGTACGCTACGTAGTATTATTAATGAAATTAGGCAGCTTGAAACACTGTTAACCAAACGTGAGGTAAAAGGTGCTTCAAGAGTTAATATTATAAAACTTCCTTATAATTATCATATCTTGTTTTCACCTCGATCTTCCTCTTATTTTATGATCATGACTTTATTTGTAGGTAGGAGTGAGCTCCTACTAAAATTCTAGCCATGCATGTTTCGTCTATTAAATGTGAATAGAGGATAGAATACACATTTTTGTGCTTATCACGCAAATGTTTTTGTAAGATTAAAGGCATCACCCCACGAATCTGAGATGGTGCAGATTTCAGGTGGAGTATTCGTATACAGGATAGGAGACTACGGAGAGGGGGGTGATTCCGTCCATTTCTTCCTAATTGCCGTAAAAAAACGGCCCGGAAGATACGACTTCACTCGTTTTGGCGCAGCATTTCGTACAAGAGGTTCGACTGGAGCGCGCCAGTCTTGTATGGCGCCGCATCTTCCGGGATGTTTTTTACGGCAATTAGCAAGAAATGGACGGAATCACCTCCCTCTCCGTAGTCTCACATCCCGTATACGAATACTCCACCTGAAATCTGCGCCACCTCAGATTCGTGGGGTGACGCCTTTAAGTGTTTTTACCATACTTTTAGTGCGTCGAACATCGCGAAGAGGCAAGTGGTATTGAATGTGTCAACGGAGAATGGATCAGTAACCTACTTCCTTGTTGTAAGTCCGACCACTGTTTGATTTGAGGAACTCATTAAAATGAAATGAAAAGCGTAATTTCTCTTAGTGTCCAGCAACGTCACATTGCAAACATGGAAAAGCTCTACTGTGGACAACATGTGCTCCTTACCAGATCTGGACAAAACGATGCGTATTCTGAATATTGAAAATTACGTCCCACAAGAGCACCACAAATTTGCACATGGCACAGTTCTGCATGTGAGTAAAATTTTTAAGGTAAAAGTCACTGCCAAAAAGACCTGTAGCCAGCATTAGCTGAAATTTACAGACCTTTTGTCAAGATCTTAGAAATAACACACAATAGGACGGTGGGTGAGTTTTGCAGCAAATACGGTAGCAGAAATTGTGCTTTATCGCAGTACTGTCAAAACGACATGAAGCACGGTGTAGCTGCGTAAGCGGTGCGGAAGAGCGTGGCAGTTAGGATCAAGGGAGCACCCTCGCTCACACCATTCATCGGTGCAGTTCGTGATGGTCCACGAACCACGAGTCCAACCGCTATCTCCGCCGCGCCGCTTCGAGTGCAGCAGTTTACGCAACTGCACCGGGTTTCATGTCGTTTTGACCCTACTGTACGACTATGTTAAGTCACTCTAAGAATGATTGATTTCTATACTATGCTTAGTTACTGGCAATGTCACTGAGACACTTGCAATTCTCCTCTGGAGCTTGAATTTCCTCCCGATAGATAGATATCCCCTGGAGAAGAAACCCTATTCCCTACGGTTCCCTTCCCTACGGTTAAATCAATAGTTTCCTAGAATTACTTCATTACTGCCTGGGGCATGCTACTAAGAACACTGCATTAGTAAGATATACAGCACCCGCGCAATCATTGTGTAAATGTCATCACTGCGGGAAATAACGACCGTAACCGCCAACTGGCCCTGGCTAAAGTTTTTTTTTTGCTCCTCTATATTAAAGTCTTTAAGGTTTTTTGATCTTACCCTTGTGGGGATCAAAATCAAAACAAATCAAAATCATCAAAATGAATCAAAACGACGAAGCCAGTGGCTTTGATGGAAGTGCTACCATTGCTGACTTGCATCGGTCTGCAAAGCCAGCGATGGCCTCACTTCGATCGAAGTCGCTTACACAAGTGCCTAGAGCTTTATGTCGTTTTGTTCCGACTATGTTTTCATTATTTTCTCAGTGATCTTGTAAGTGTTTAAGTTTGAAGTAAATAAGATAGGATAAGGAGAAGACGCTGCTTTGTGTGCATTCCTTTTTAGCCATAATTACTCCTAGGTGGGATGTGTAATCGGTGGCAGTAGTGATGATCATATGGAACTGAAATGTCGACGTGGGAAATGGAGTAAGAGAAGCAAAATCAGCTGTGACATTCGTAAGATTTAACACTTTTTCAATTTCTCTGTTGATTTTAGTCTTTCGGTCACTTTTTTTCAAACAAAAAAGTACAGAATTCCAACGCAACAGGTGACTCATCCCTTAATTAGATCAATATATGCAATGTCTTTCAACTTCTCCTGTGTTATGTGCATCTATTTCCAGTACTGTTTGCTTTTGTTTGATCCCTCTCTCATTTATTTTACTCAGCGTAATGAGATTACAGGGAAGTATTCATTAAATTAGGCTGTTTCTTATTCTAGATGGACGACCTTGCGAATTTAAGGTGCAGTTGAATTCGCGAACACTCGTTTATCACGTTGAAAAGAAAGAAGTTGTGCTGTTCAACCAATTTTTCTCCGGTACGTTAATCTCTTTAGGTGGAGGACCTGATTATTGACGTCTTTTTTTCAGAAGGTTCACATCTGAACATTCGTTGTGTTAATATCGGCACTGACCGTCTCAAGGGTAACGCCGAATTAGTTTGTCATGATGGGGCGTGGTCACATCCCACACCGTACTGTATTCCACTTGACCCGTTGAATAAAAATAGTAGGATGAGTAATTCATCTGATGCATACGGCAATAGGTCCCTTATTGTTCGAAATTTTAGAAGATTCACCTCCTATATTGATTGACGTGATGAATGGCCCACACGCTTATTCGCCTATTGGTGAGTTGATCGTGGCCCGCAGCGCTACTGTAATCTTTTCGTGTTTAACTCCGAAAAAGGCGTCGAAGTCTAAGTGGGTAAGGATTATCCTTCCCTCACTGAGTTAGTTATTATTTTAATTTTACGCTCTGAGTAAAGTTGTACTCATTTATTAGGAGTTTTCATCAACGTATCGGACATACCCTCAAGCTTGGACAAAAATGCAAGCTCTTGGTGTTGAAGGAGTTGACGCGAATCAGGTTGGTCTATGAATCATCCTTTAGCATGGCACCAACAACATTTCTTTCAACCCGCAGATATTTGTGGAAAGCTATGCTTATCGGATACATATAATTGGGTCAAAGCGACATGAACCACGGTGCAGTTGTGTAAGCGGCTACGCTCGAAGCGTCGCGGTGGCGACAGCGGATCGAGGTGGGACCATCGAGAACCGTAGCGATGGGTGGTGGTAGCAGGAGTTCCGCCACGATGCGTCCTCGAGCGCAGCCGCTCACGCAACTGCACCGTACTTCATTTCGTTTGACCCTACTATAGGTCGAAATCACTACTACTGTGATGAACGTTCGCATTCAGCTTACTGTGGCGATTGCCCAGCCGGAAGATAGCGGCTTATTGCACTGTATCCTTCCTAGCGGTAAACGAAATACGATCCGAATGAAGGTAGAAGGTACTTCACTTCATAGTTCTATACTAATATTTCAGTATTTTATGATGTCAGGGATACCTTTTTTCAGACCGATTCTGCCCTCCTCAGCGCAACTCTTCCCATTTGTCAGTATACCTCACGCGACGGAACCTATTTATTGGTACAGTGGCTCAGTTCTCATGTCCCGTTGGGTACAAACCTCAGGGTCCTACCACGGCAACATGCGAAGACGATGGAACTTGGAGTCATTCACCCCCGAAATGTCATGGTAAGTGTGATACTGAATCTATGTCGTGAATCGTCACTGAGTGGAAGAGCTGTACGTAAAAATTATCCTGATATCTGCGCTACAGCAATACAATGCCCTCCACTCGCTGTGGACAGCCGATCAATGCTTGTTACTGTGTCCTCATACAAGTTCGGTGGGATTGCACAGTTTCAGTGTGCAAAAGGGTTGGTTTCCTTTTATTTTTAGAGTTTCAATGTTGCTACACATAGTTGTTGCAGAATTTGCAGAATTGTCGACATTTTTTAACTTTCAGATTTACTTTAATAGGAGTAGAGCATATTCATTGCCGAAGTGATAGTACTTGGAGTGACAAGATTCCTGTTTGCACAGGTGACTAGATAAATTTTTAAATAAACAATTTAAGCTTTCAATCGCTAGTTCCACTACTTTGCTGAAGTTTAGTTGTGAAATGCGATAAACTGGAACCTCCCAAGAACGCAGTTGTTCTTTCGCCACCAAAAACTCACTATCATCGAGGTGATGTGCTGCTCTTTGGATGTTTGCCGAATCATATCCTTACCGGAGGTGATTTTGTTGTATGTCAATCAAACGGACAGTGGACAGAAATCATCACGAAATGTATGTCTTTTCTTGAGTTTCTCTTCTGATTCATTTCAAATCTGACACTCTGAACACCTTAATAATCTAGGTGACGCCTTTTGCCGTCATCCAGGTGTTCCTGTGCACGGTGCATCAACGTCTCCACCTAAAGACTATTATCTTGTCGGCGAGAAGATTGTCTTCTATTGTCCATCACATGAGTACAAGTTGAATTCGGAAAATGTACTCACATGTATAGGAGCTGGGAAATGGTCTCGAAAGATACCGTTATGTCTGCTGGATCAGAGGAATTAATTATGTTTTGTCACTTTGTGTACATGTGTTACATGTTATAAATAAAATGTTGTTAAGGTTTAAGTTCTTATCATTTCCATATCTAAAAGATAAATGGTGTGGAAATAAATTATACGTTGTCGTTCTGTCAATTTCGTAAAATCAAAACGACGAAACTCAAAGTGACATATATCATATATTAATGATATGTATCATAATATGTATCTCAATGCTGGTTTTCTTTAAGGAAAAATGCCATAAATAGCGTAATAGAGAATCATGATCTCCGTGAACGAATCAAAGGTGGGCAGAATTCGATCTACTCAATATCGATTGTATGTGATGGTTTGCCCAGTGTCGCACACACCTTTCGCATGACGCTATGCTTCACCGCCCACTCTTTCTTCTCTGTTTTCCTTTTGTTCAGTTCCACGTTTTTCACGTTTCATTTTTCCGGAAACTTTCGGAATATTTCGCCTTGAGAAATCCTCTTTTGCAGACCTCTCACGTCTTCTTTGGACTCGCTCATTTTCGTTTATTACTCTGTGTAGTACTCATAGTACAGTGTACAGCGATCGCAACGAGGTAACCAGGGGTCACATTACGTTAATTCGCAGTGACTAATAGGTCCCATATGTCCCCCTTCATTGTTTTGTTTTCTGAGTGTTCATTTCTCCAGCGGGACTGAGATTTTTCCAGAGGTTGTAGTTCGGCAGCCGTGCCTCTATGGAAAATCAATAGTAGCGATCAGGTCCATGATCTTGATCTTGTGTTTTCGTCAGTTCAACTTTTAGCTGCATTGAGATCCTCTAAGCAAATTTCTGATAATGTATGTGAAGCGGGGCAAAGAGAGGGGCAAATTTAAGGGTTTTTATTACGGCTGACGCTCCGCATAGCCATCTTTGGGTATGATTACAAAATCAGAACATGTGTGACGCATCAAAAGGAACGTATCGTATCGATATAGTTGGGTTAAAACGGCATGGAGCTCGAACAGTTGCGCAAGATTCACCAAGGATTCGAGGACAAGTGGTTTAGCATGAGGTTGTGTAGGCAACTGATACGAAGATACGTGAGGAGGTATGGGAAGCTACCGAAAGCTCACGGTGGTGTTAGTAGTAAGAATCTTCCAACTTATAGATTTATCTCCTAAGCATTAGACAACTCGTTACTTGTCATCCACACAACATCAAACGTATCCGATTATTTGGTCAAATTTATGTACAAGAGATATATTCGTGTGATAATTTAGAGGTTCTGCTTGGAATGATCACCACCTCTATTTGTAGCAACCACGGTTACGATGTTATTGTAAGTTGAAACGGGCGGAACCTTTGAAGGTGTCACGATCTTTTTCCATGAGTTTCGTTTATTTTCTTTGTTTTACATCTATGCGAATGAAGATTTATCGCTTTCGCAACAATTAAGCGATACAAAGAGATGAGCACAATACGGTGTGAGCTTAGTCGCTGTAGGGGTCCTCCTCGAGTTCGCAAAGACCTTCATTGCATTTGGAGTCGTCGAATGTAGTGCACTCGTCATCGCGTTGACAGGGTTGGCCCATCTCCCACATCAATTTCTCCTTGGTACCACTGAAAACTTTGAATATTAACAAGCCAAAACTTCTACACTGTTTTATTAATATTAAAATATTACAATTAGAACTGAAGAATGGTAATTTGCGGTCTACTTCTATCAGTATTGCTAAGTTAGTTCTTTTTGTTCTTTTTGGAGATGAAAAGTTAATTTTGTCTTTTCGCTGGTGGATATGTGAACTTACTGTGGATTTTAGTTTTAACAAGTCTTAGTATCCTTATTTCAAAATAAAAACGATAAGATTCATTGCACATATTTTACAAGTTCTTTTATCCTTCTCCTGTGCTTCATCACTCAAATGGCTCTTTTAAAGAACTGGTTGGCGATAAAACGACTCACCACTTATCGTAGAGGCAGGTGACTAAGACATTGCCATTGCATCTCTTGAAGGCGCAACCTACTGTTGTAGTATTCGCATGTACCATCTGTAATTCGTGTCTTACAGAAAACGCATCTTCGCTCTAGCAGAATCCCACAAACTACCCACGTTAGTGAATTGACATAGCGTTCCATCGTAAACGTTGGTGGGCTCCTTCTTGCCGAAGTACGTCACCTGCGATATCCACTGGTCTATCGCAAGATACATGTAAATGTCGTCGCTAAGAGCGGCGGAATCAGACATCCTTAAATAGAAGTTGATCAAGATACGCATGGCGAATAGTAACTCGTCGATAAGATGTCCAGAACGTACTGGATCATGTTGCGAGAAACGTCTACTGGATTCTCTAGGGAGCATTCGGCCATGGATTCTTGAGCTAGGGCTTCGTTGAAGCAATCCCATTGCTGAAGAGAGTTCACGTCATTAAGAGTACCCCCATTCGAAAAGATCTGCGCAGTCCTCTCCACAGATATTTCTCTATTTAAAAAAAAAAACATAGGTGAAATTGGGAATAGCGCTTGGAAATTTCCTGAGAAGTTCCTTATGTCATCCTCTTGCGGCTCACTCTCAGTTTTTTTTCAGTTTCTTTTCGTTGGCTAAAGTAACGCGCTGTCGTAGTCCCATCTTTTCTCTTCTTGTCATCGTCTTCTGCACTTTTTCTCAACTTTTGTTTCAGCTTTTTTCTTTATCATTTCAGCATCTCCAACCTGTATTCCCTTGCTAGATTTAAGCACAAAAATGAAGTATTGTATAAGAATTATTATGGTACGAGCACGCCTACTGTTGATCTATTAAAAAATTTGTCATTTCGAATCAATCAATGAAATCTGTCTATGAAAAACAATATGAATCAGTGCAGCTCATATTTCCCCATTTTTTGAGCCACAAAGTGAAGCCGCAAAGCCACTGGCTTTTTCAGCTGATCTGAGCAATGAGTCAAAACCAGTGGCCAAAGTAGTAACAAGAAGGTTGCGCCTTGAACAACAGTCAAAAAGAGGCACTCACGAGGGCATACATGTTCTTTGCGGGTCCCAAACTCGGGAGTCCGTTCTTGTTTGCTTGTGTACCGTGCGCGATTCGTCTACGAAGATCATTGTGGCCATTAAGGAATATTCTCCTCTGTTCTTCAGTTAGCTGTAAATCTAAGTCCAGCGACGCAGGGCAAAGTTCACCTAAAAGAATTTCTGATATTGACAGTATTCCTCAGAGAACAATTAGTGTTCTGAGATAGTTGAAAAACAACCCCACCTTCGGCAGCAACATATTGCCTGAGTGCGATCTGAATGGTTTTACATGAATTTTCGACTAGAATACAAAACTAAAACAGGATCGCTTACCAGAGCGCAAGTGATTGCAAACAGCATTTTGAGTGATGCTGATGTCGAGTGTTCTCAACAGCTCCTACTTCATATTTATATGAATCTCCTGAAACGGTTAAATTTGATCAGATGTAGGCTTTCGCACTTCACTAAAGATGAATAAATATTGGGGGGTAGATATTGCTTTAATTTCGAAGGGACGTCACATTGAAGGAAATATGGAGATATCACGAGAAACTAATGTCAATTTGTAATTTTCTTGTATAATTTTACCTTTCAAATCATTTTTGGTAGATTAAGTAAATACTCAATAGTTCTCCTTCTAGACAAGAGCTACTGCGGATCTAAAGATCCTGTCGAAGTAATATAAATTATCAAACTATAAAACTGTATTATTTACTTTAAACTGTTGACGTAACTCATTTCAATTGCACTACCAGGTGAAAATACCATTTTTTAAAATGTGGCGTCGAGTCCCACTTTTTTTTCTAAAGAACAATGTGCTTCGTGTCAATCAATCGGCTTCGGATGGGCCAACGCGTTCGAGTGTTTGCAGTCTACAGAATGACTTAGGAGGGCCAGCAACTGTGTTAAAGGCAGTATACCACGAATCTGGGGTGGCACGGATTTCAGGTGGAGTATCCGTATACGGGGTCGTAAATTATGGAGACCGGGGTGGTTCCGCTCCCCTCTCCTTGAATCACTGCAAGCAGTCGGCCCCTGAATGCTGTTTTGTATGATGCCTTCTATTGCAGCGCACCACCCTTGCACGCGTAGCGTCCGTTACTGCCTATCGGGGCAGTCCGAATTGATTTTCGACGAATGGGCGGAGGCGGCGCTAGGGGTGGAGAGTTGCAATAGATGGCGTCGTATAAAACAATATTCTGGAGGCGGCTGTTTGCTGAGATGAGGGGAGAGATAAGCGGGACCACTCCCGTCTCCCGGAACTCAAGGTATCGCCAGACTACAAAACGTCGCTGTGTTTCGCTTCAAACGACTTAGGCTGCCTGCAAAGTTCAGAGCCACGCGTGCGCACAGTGGTCTGGCGGTTTTGGTGGTTATTGAGCGTGCTGTTCTGATTGGTCAATAACCACCAAAATCGCGGAGCCGCCAAACCGCAGACCCGTGCGACTACGAACTCTGCGGGCAGCCTTAACGAAGGCCGTCGACTTATTTGACACGGAAGCGGTCATAGAAGCCATTAACAACCAAGGCGTTCCTACTCCATACGTAAAGGTACTTCCAGAATTGTAAAGTAACTACACGATCGGAATTTTTCATTCAACAAAAATGTCATCATCGGCGTGAAGAGTGGGTCCGACAGAATGACAGAAATATAAAACAACAAAATATACAGATGGTGGGAAGATTGGCGATAGTTGCCGATGTCATTTTGATTCCTACTCCGGACTTAGCAACCTTGAATTCCTACAAGCAGCATGTAAAGAACCTCGATAAAGTGTTGATAAGAATCCTTTAGATGTTCAGACTTGAATCTGTCGGGGTCGAGTGATGTACGATTCTTAATTGACATGATAGTATGTCGGACTTCGAAGGGAAGAACCATCTAAAGTGACATGTCCACCTTTTTTTCAGATGGTGAAGAGGCAAGTGGACACGGCTGTCGAAGAGATCAGCGTAGAAACAATGGATAGTTGTCTCTACTCTTCTCGATGCAACGGTGGCTTCATTTGGGATCCATGTACAGTCATCCTTGTCTAATCTTGATATACCTAATGCTCTTTCCCGCCCCTGCAACTTCAGTGAACATTGCTGTTCTTCTCTTTTTAAGGTCTTTTTTATTGTCTCTTTGCGAAATCTTGCGAACTCTTACGCAAGTGTAGTGCGCTCTATCGGGATGTTTTAACAAATCCTTTTTTTTAATATTCTTGACTTTTCAGCCTAATCGACTGTTCCTATTTGATCAGCTGTGAACTATGCGCTCGTCTCCAATTATCAATCAATATGCATATTTCTTACTTTCACTTTGCTCTATTCTTGGAGGTTATTCTTGACGGATGATTTTGGTAAGTTTTTTCTTTTTCACATGAGATGATTATGGCTGCTTGCAGCATTCTTAGCATTCTAAAGATAATTTTATTCTTTTCCATTTTCTGTTCTCTTTGGTCTCTGTTTTATTTTTGCGCATGGCTGGACGAATGCCGCGCTGGGCTTACCCTGCACTACTTTTTTGGAGCAATAAATAAAGATTTTCGATCCATTATTTTCGATTCTGAGTTCAAATCAAAAGAAACAACCATTTTGCTGACAATGATTCGTAATGAGTGGTAGAGGCTATTAGTTTTCACTTATTCTCTAGGGATCATTCTTCAAGCACGTGTGCACTGTTCCCAACAGCTGAAGCGACGGCAAAATGTGGGAGAAGTGACATAGTTGAAGGCTCCGTAAGGCCGACATGGTCTAGTTTTTGTTGTTTTTTTAGACTTTTGTGGACTGGTAGATTGATTAGTGGACTCTGCCAGTTCCTCCAAACAATTCACAACTCATTAACTCATAACTGAACTTATTTGTTGAAAGAAACGTTACGACGGTGTGGACGTGGGAAATATCGGAAGCACTACGTTTTCTGGATGAATTCACTTCCTAAGAGGTGAAACTGTAGTTATGGAGGCAATGGATGAACGGCATTTACTGGACATCGTAGACAATGTAGAAGAGGGTTCATCAAGGGGAAATAGAATTTATTCAAACAATTACTATTAGTATTTATTCTACATATATGTAAGGATTGGGCGAGTGTTGTGCAGTCGGTAAGAGTCTGCTGTCTGCACGATCAATAGGAGGTTCGAATCCGCTCTAGTGCTCTTCAAGCCTTTCATCCCTCGGGGTCGACAAATTGGTACCACATTTGTCTAGGAGGATAAAACACTGACTTGACACATCGTCTAGCTCCCACATGTGATTGTATGAGCCAGTTACACATTCGTAAACCTCAAGCGATTCTGAATTGAAGTGGAACGTGGTGGCTCAACCCGAGCCGATCGATTAACGCCAGACACTTTATCCTTTTATGCTTTATCCTTTTATGTAAGGATACGTAAGTACAACCATCCTCATATTCTTCATTATCTTCTCAGTGCTCTGAACCCTTACCTATCTATTTAAAAACACCCACAAGTGTGCCATAAAGCAGGAATAAGAAGGAGTAAAGCGCCTAAATTTTATGCAACAAGGTTGGCTCTTCATGGCACGTTGTGTGGTGGTTTTGACAGGTCATTCTCCTGCTACAGAACATGAGATCTTTTCCCAAACTGAAAACGCTACAGTAGATACCAAGGTTGGGTGACCCAGAACGGGGTTGTTTTATATTGTTCTGGAAGATTTTTCGCACCAAGGTAGTATTACGAGATGGAACGCAGTAGAGAAAATTTCTACCGCGCTGCACTGGATTATGGTTGCGACGCCAAAAGTTTCCCTTCACTCACATAACTGGGCTGCGTCGCCCGCGCGGCTGTGATCTCTGTGGGCAGCCTTACACCGTATTGGTTGCTATCGTGTCGTCGAACCTTATTACTTGGGTCTTGATCTCAGACGACACGGGTTGTAGTAGTTTCTTCCACGCATAGTTTATTTATTGTGTGCAATGAACTCAAATTAGTTAGGACCTCATGCATAGAAATGAGATGTTAGCAGGTAAGCTGTGTGCAGTCAAATTTCCGAAATAGAACTGCTTCTCCGATTTACCACGGAGCTTCAACGAGTTTTCTCGTTGTGGTCAGTTCTTCTCGTTTCCTTGTTACTTTTGCTCAGCCTATCCGTGTAAGACCAATGAATAGGTTACTGAGGGATCCAGAGCGGCAAAGGTGGTGCATTCTGACGCACCTCGTGGCCCGAGCTCTGCATTTTCCCACAGAAGCCGTACCATCGTAGGATCAGTTCCATGAAATGCTGCCTTCAAATTAGACTTTTTCGTCCTACGAAAAGGAGCACAAAACTGGGTTTAAAATTTATATTTATTTATATTATTATTGGGTTTAAAACTTATATGCAAGATACAGTAACAGAAAAGAGTCTCCTGATTCCGGATGGAAGCCTGGAAAAGATGGAAGTCTTGAAGGACGGGGTTGCAGGAGTCATATAGACTACCGAAAAGCAAAAGGACTAGGATGACGATCTGTACTTATAACGCCCGTACGCTTGCATCGAATGCGGCCATTGAAGATCTGATGATACAAGCCAGGAAGTTTAAGTACGACGTCGGACTGATCAAGACGAGGTGACACCACCCACCGAACGCCGTGTAGAAGTGTTCTTAGGAACATGCGACAGTAGAGGAGTCAGTGGAGTTGGTGTTCACGTCTACACGAATATGGCAATGAACGTCGACTCTTTTAAACGGTTTATAACCCAAATCGGACGTTTACGGTTGAGAAGATGTGGTTCAACGCCAGCTTTGACAAATTTCGTCGCTCACGCTCCAACATCAAGCTACGAAGAGGAAGAAGTCGAAGTTTTCTATATGGATCTGGAGAAGTTCTACAGAGAAGATCATACCTTCTATAAAGTCATAATAGGTGACGTCAACGTCAAAAGTGGCACCGGAAGAACGCCTGAAGAACTTCATATCGGAATCCATGACTTTCAATGGATTGAGTATGGAGAGAGGCTTTCCGACTTTATTATGACGACTATGACAATCCATGGGAGCTAGCAATTCTAGAAGCCCTCCTCTCCACGCTGGACGTGGGAGTCACCCGATGAAGGGCCTCATAATGAAATTGACCACATCATCGTCAGTAAAAGGTTTTGCTTGACGGATATCGCTGTTGTACCAAAGTTTAATACGGGATCGGATCATTGCCTTCTTCGAGGAAGATACTCTTTAACACGGAAAGGAGAAAAATTCAAGAAATATACAAAGCGAACTCTATCACCGACTGGGAGCTCTCCGCTTCCTTTGTCGGCTTTTGGGAAGATACTGTCATCGACAACATCGACGACGAATCTGAACGGCTTGTATAAGATCTTTAATGCTGTACGAAAAAAGCAGAGTTTCAAACCAACAAGAGACGCCTGTCTCCGCAAACTCTAGAGCTGATACGTCAGCTTGAAGCTGCACGAGCTGCAGGAAACGAAGAAGACACGTCCGAGCTCGCAAAGCTTTCCGGAGAGGCGATAAAAGAAAGCCTCAAAGAGAGAAGAGCAGAAATGTTGGCTGAAGTTGGAGACACGGAAAAGAATGTTCGCTACTCTCGTTGGAACTTCGCCAATCGTAATACAATAATGACTGCTCTTCGAACTCCAGGTGGAACAACTACAGCGTCAAGAAGGGGGATGAAAAAGATCATTCACGACTTTTACTGAGATCTCTTTGACAGGCACGTCCATTTTCCCTCACTTGGCGCGTCCCCAGGTGGCGGATGGGGGCTAACCGCGGACCAAAAGCGACCTTGTGCTTGCCCAGAGACGCAGGTGGATTCAGGGGGGGACTCCCTGCTTCTGCTGGCCAAGGACTGACTCGTAAAATCATTGTATCCCGCCACGTCGGTCCGGCCAAAAGCCTGCAATCAATTGACTGGGAGGTGCAAGGGAGGCGGTTTGGAGTCGCCTCCAACAAATAAGCTCCACATGTCCACTCTGGGAGAACGGAAGATTCCCCAAAAACTCCATGGGACTAGAGGCTTGCAACCTGCCCGTGGGTTTTAAATTTCATGCAAAAAACAGTAATAGAAAAGAGTCTCCTGACTCCGGTAGAAAGCCTGGTACGGTAGCGCCAGGTAGGACGGGGTTGCAGGAGTCATGTAGGCTACCGAAACGGAAAAGGACTAGGATGACGATCTGTACTTATAACGCACGCACGCTTGCATCGGAAGCGGCCATCGAAGATCTGATGGTGCAAGCCAAAGATAGATCAAGTACGACGTCATCGGACTAACCGAGACGAGCCGACGTCACCAAATCTCTCAACGCTGTATTTGAAACTGGAGAAGAACTGTTCTTAGGAACATGCGACAGTAGAGGTGTTGGTGGAGTTGGCGTCCTCGTCAACACGAGTATGGCACAGAACATCGACTCTTTCGAACAACTCACGACCCGAATCGGACGTCTGCGGATGAGAAGATGTGGTCCCACACCGGCTTTGACTATCTTCGTCGCTTACGCTCCAACATCAAGCTACGAAGAAGAAGAAGTCGAAGCTTTCTATATGGACCTGGAGAAGTTTTACCGAGAAGATCATGCCTTTTACAAGGTCATAATTGGCGACTTCAATGCCAAAGTTGGCCCAAGAAGAACGCCGGAGGAACTTCACATCGGGACCCACGGCCTACAATGGAATGACCAGGGGGAGAGGCTTTCCGAGTTCATCATGACGACTAAGACCATCCATGGGAACTCGCAATTCCAGAAGCCCTCCTCTCTACGCTGGACGTGGGAGTCACCCGGTGGAGGGTACCGTAATGAGATAGACCACATCATCGTCAATAAAAGGTTCTGCCTGACGGATGTCGCTGTTGTACCAAAGTTCTATACGGGATCGGACCATCGCCTCCTCCGAGGAAGATTTTCTTTCACGCGGAGAGCAGAGAAAGCCGCCAAGTTCAGCAAGAGAAATCCCAGAACTACCATCAACTGGGATCTCTTCGCTACGTTAGCCGGCTTTTGGGAAGATTCCGCAATGGACAACATCGACGAGGAATACGACCGGCTTGTCAAACACCTTCATGACTGCGCGAAGAAGGCTGAGAGTATTAAAACAACCAAGAGACGCCTGTCTCTTGAAACTCTTGAGCTGATACGCCAGCGTGGAGCAGCACGAGCCGCAGGGAACCAAGAGCTCACGTCCGAGCTCGCAAGGCTTTGCAGAGAGGCGATAAAGAAAGACCTTAAAGAGAGAAGAGCAGAAGTGCTGGCTGAAGCAGCAGAGGCGGGAAAAAGCATCCGCTATGCCCGCCGAGACTTCGCCAGTCGCAAGACAAGGATGACAGCTCTCCGGAAACCGAAGGGAACAACCATTGCATCGAGAAGGGGAATGGAGAAAATCATCTACGACTTCTACTCTGATCTCTTCGACAGCCGTGCCCACTTGCCTCCTCACCATCTGAGGGAAGATGGACATGTCATTCCAGCGGTTCTCCCGTCCGAAATACGACATGCTATCATGTCGGTGAGAAATCGTACAGCAGCCGGTCCCGACAGAATAAAACCAGAACACCTGAAGAACCTTCCGCCAGTACTCATCAACACCCTGGCGAGGATCTTCACACGTTACCTGTCGGAATGCAAGGTCCCTAAACAGTGGAAGACCAGCAAGACCGTGTTGCTGTATAAAAAGGGAGATCCACATGACATCGGCAACTATCGCCCAATCTGCTTACTGTCCGTCATCTACAAGCTCTTCACAAGAGTGATCCTTAATAGGATTGAAAAGGTCTTGGATGAAGGACAACCATGCGAGCAAGCAGGGTTTCGAAAAGGATTCAGCACGATCGACCATATTCACACTGTTTCGAGACTCATCGAGGTATCACGAGAGTACAAGATGCCGCTCTGTCTCACTTTCATCGACTTGAAGAAGGCCTTTGACTCAGTTGAGACGGAAGCGGTCGTGGAAGCCTTGGACAACCAAGGCGTTCCCACTCAGTACATAAAGGTGCTTCGAGAGTTGTACAGTAACTTCACGACCGGAATCTCGCCATTCTACAAGAATATCATCATTGACGTGAAGAGGGGGGTTCGACAGGGTGATACAATCTCACCCAAAATATTCACAGCCACCCTCGAGAACGCAATGCGAAAGTTGGAATGGGACGACATGGGAGTGAAGATCGATGGTCGGCAGCTACACCATTTGCGCTTTGCTGATGACATCGTACTGATAACACCTAGCATCAGCCAAGCGGAACGAATGCTGACCGAATTCGCCGAAACATGTGGATGCATCGGTCTTGAGCTGAATCTTCAAAAGACGATGTTCATGCGGAACGGATGGATCTCGGATGCCCCATTCACGCTCAACGGAACGAACATATCCGAATGCACCAGCTACGTCTATCTGGGTCGGGAATTGAACATGATGAACGACCTGGCCCCCCGAGCTGGGCAGGAGGAGACGAGCGGCTTGGGGAGCGTACAAGAGCATCGAGGACGTAGTGAAGAAGACCAAGAACACCCGGCTCCGTGCTCACCTCTTCAACACCACCGTACTTCCTGCTTTGACCTATGCCTCAGAAACCTGGGCACTTCGCAAGCAGGAAGAAAACGCGGTGAGCGTCATTGAACGCGCAATTGAGAGAGTGATGCTAGGAGTATCCCGTTTCAAGCAAGTGAGAGACGGGATTCGAAGTTCTCTCCTACGTCAGCGATCGAAGATCAGAGACGCCGCCGCGTTTGCCAAGGAAAGTAAAATAAGGTGGGCCGGACACGTGATGCGCTTTAACGACAACCGTTGGACCAGAGCCGTGAGCGACTGGGTTCCCCGCGATAGTAAGCGCACTACAGGAAGACCGCCGACCCGATGGTCAGATTTCTTCACGAAGTCCTTGAAAGAAAAATATGATGCTCTTCGTGTCCCACGCGAAAGGAGGAACCACTGGGCTACTCTGGCACGCGATCGGGACAAATGGAAGAATTACTGGCGCCCGCTCGACCAGTTCGAAGATCAACGGGAGTCAAGGTGATCAAGGTGATCAGGTGCCTCTTCACAACGTGAGGGAAGATGGACATGTCATTCCAGAGGTCCTCCCTTTCGAAGTCCAAAATGCCATCATGCCGGTGAAGAACTCGGTGAAGACTACTTCACCCAAGCCTGGACATCTGAAGTACCTCCTAATCATCACACTGGCGAGGCTCTTCACTTGTTATCCGTCGGAATTCAATGGTCCTAGACAATGGAAAACCACCAAGACCGTGTTGTTGTATAGAAGGGAGACTCACGAGACACTGGCAACTATCGCCCAATCTGCTTACTGTCTTTCATCTACAAGTTCTTCACAAGAGTGATCCTACACGGGATAGAAATAACATTAGATGAAGGACAGCCATGTGAGCAAGAAGGACCACATACACACCGTTTCAAAAGTTACAGAATTCTCGCGAGAGTACAAGCCGCTGTGTTTCACTTTCATCGATTCGAAGAAACCCTTCGACACAGTTGAGACCGAAGAAGTCATGGAGGCCTTGGACAACCAAGGCGTCCCTACTCAGTATATAAAGGTACTTCGAGAGTTGTACAGTAACTTCACGAATTTCGCCATTCTACAAGAACATCATCATTGACGTGAAGAGGGGGGTCCGACAGGGTGATACAATTTCACCCAAAATATTCACAGCCACCCTCGAGAACGCAATGCGAAAGTTGGAATGGGACGACATGGGAGTGAAGGTTGATGGTCCGCAGCTACACCATTTGCGCTTTGCTGATGACATCGTACTGGTAACACCTAGTATCAGCCAAGCGGAACGAATGCTGACCGAATTCGACGAAACATGTGGATGCATCGGTCTTCAGCTGAATCTACAAAAGACGATGTTCATGCGGAACGGATGGGTCTCGGATGCCCCATTCACGCTCAACGGAACGAACATATCCGAATGCACCAGCTACGTTTATCTGGGTCGGGAACTGAACATGATGAACGACCTGACCCCCGAGCTGGGCAAGAGGAGACGAGCGGCTTGGAGAGCGTACAAGGGCATCGAGAATGTAGTGAAGAAGACCAGGAACACCCGGCTCCGTGCTCACCTCTTCAACACCACCGTACTTCCTGCTTTGACCTATGCTTCGGAAACCTGGGCATTTCGCAAGCAGGAAGAAAACGCGGTGAGCGTCATTGAACGCGCAATTGAGAGAGTGATGCTAGGAGTATCCCGTTTCACGCAAGTGAGGGACGGGATTCGAAGTTCTCTCCTACGTCAGCGATCGAAGATTAGAGACGCCGCCGCGTTTGCCAAGGAAAGTAAAATAAGGTGGGCCGGACACGTGATGCGCTTTGATGACAACCGTTGGACCAGAGCCGTGAGCGACTGGGTTACCCGCGATATTAAGCGCACTACAGGAAGACCGCCGACCCGACGGTCAGATTTCTTCACGAAGTCCTTGAAAGAAAAATATGATGCTCTTCGTGTCCCACGCGAAAGGAGGAACCACTGGGCTACTCTGGCACGCGATCGGGACAAATGGAAGAATTACCTCGACCACTTCGAAGATCAACGGGAGTCAAGGTGATCAAGGCTACTAGCAACGTTTCATATGTAGCAAAGCTTCATATTTGTTTTTTTTTTCCAACAAAAAAGAAGAAAAGCCACAATACGCTCATTAAGCAAATTAGGAGAGAAATGTTAGGGTGTTCGGAAAGTATCTGCCGAAAATTTCGCAGTAGCGCAGATTTTTTTTGAGAAGTTCTGAAATTTTCTGTTTTAAATGTATTATATAAGGACACTACCGCTTGTATACACGTAACATATCTTGCTCCCT
This sequence comes from Necator americanus, assembly GCF_031761385.1. Lineage (NCBI taxonomy): Eukaryota > Metazoa > Nematoda > Chromadorea > Rhabditida > Ancylostomatidae > Necator > Necator americanus. Next base: position 6,317,034 of record NC_087375.1, on the reverse strand, counting down.
CTTCCTTGCCTATTTCATCCTATAATGGCTGAACATTCCACCCATATTCGACACGTACTCCTTTACGAGTTCGAATCTGGCCACCCCGCTGCTGAAGCCCATCGAAACTTAAGTCAAGTATTCGGCACTAAAGCCCCTCTGAGCGGTCTGTGCGCGCCTGGTTCCAGCGCTTCAAAGCCGGAAACAAGAAACTCGAAGATGAGCCTCGCTCAGGTCGACCGATTGCAACATCATTCGACGAACTGAAGAATCTGGCGGAGCAGCATCCATATGAAGGTTTACGGTATTTTGCTGTCAGTCTTACTGTTACTGTTAGTCTTAGGTACTCGGTATACAA